>NC_056730.1:527276235-527576235 GCF_019279795.1 Protopterus annectens | reverse complement strand
AAGGCCTATGTTCCCTTCAAACACAGGGAGTGGGCTTGCCTGGGTAATTCCTCTGTTATCTGGGCAGTATAGACCTTTCCCCCCCACCTGTCCACAGCTCTGCTGTCCTTGTCTGATAGTAGGGCATTAGTATTTGACAGTACCTTAGACAGGTTGCCTGAGGCTAAGGAAACAGCTGAAGGGTCAGCAAAAGGTTTCTCAAAAATAACTTAGGATCATCTGGACAGTTGAAACTGTATGGCCTTTTGGGAGCTGGGGGCTAAGAGTCTGGAGCTGTGGGAGTGGATGTGAAAGCATCCAAAAAGGTGTGCAGGACTGGAGAGAGAGGGGAAGGGGCTATAGTGCCCACTTCCAACAGCATGTAGTATCCCATATGGACAGCAAAGATTTGCTTATACTTGTGTTCAAAATGTTTCATCATATTTATAATGGTCTTTCTGAAGGTTGCTTCCATGAGAGAGGGATACTCAGAGAGCACCAGGGCAGGCGAGTGAATTTGAAAGGAGTAAAGTAAGGAATGGACAAGGCCTCCTCCTCCTCCTCAGAAAATTATCATTCCACAGTGATTTTCTGTGGCGTGTCTGGAAGAGCTGAGAGAAATGGATGTTCAAGTGCCATAATGGCTGTGAACAGGCCCTGAGAAAACTCCATCCATTCATTCTCCCTAGAAGGGAGAGGAGAGGAACATGCTTAGTCTTCTGACACTTTTTCTTTCGGGTGGCATCCACCTAAATCAAACATGGAGGCTCCAATCCCTGAAGTACTTCAGTCAGTTTTCTGGGAATCTCTTTCCATACTAAAATTTCTGGGATGCCTTCTAGTCCCTCTGAGATAATGATCTATGATTCCCCCTTTCCAGTTACAGCAGCAGTCTCTTCAAACATGTGGCCCTATGATGCCATACTGTCCTCCAAAGGGGTCACAACAGAGAGCATCTGAGGTACAGCTGGATGTACCATGTGTACATCAGAATCAGTCTTTGCAGACAGTCTCAGGCCTAGGCCTTTTTATTTCTTTTTTTTTTTCTTAGGAGAGGAACATACATCAGGTGTGGAGGGATCTGCCATCGTAGACTGGGCCCAACACTTCAGTCGTTGGGTCTCTAAGAATGTGTTCCACATAGACAAATGGGAATGCAATGTCTTGGGAACAAAGGACTGGCAAACAGAGAAAGCTTTGTAGTAGTTTTCTGGGCCAAAGAAGAAAAGACACAGGGTTATGGAGGTCATTGTAGGGTATCTGTGTACCACACTCACACTTACATCTCAAGCTGACATCTAATAAAATCAAGAATAGTAACGAAAGACACACCAAAATGATAAAAAAACAAATGATAATCCAGAAACTGGAACCACATCAAAATAATTTAATTGAGCTTTTTCATCTTGACAACGCAAAAGACTTCATCAGAATAAAACACAAAAAAGCAGCTACCTTATATAGACATGAAAAAAAATCTTGACTGGACATTCCATTAACATTCACAACATATTTAAAGACACAGTGAATTTAAGAAACAAATACATTTACACTGATAAGTAAAACCTGGTGAACCCCAAGTTAAAAGTACAAACACTTAACACATTTTTTTAAATTTTATTTATTTATTACATTTATTGACTGGGTATGTTCGACTAGGCCAGTGGCCTGTTTTCAGCGGAGACCCGGAGAGAAAAGCTCCACAGTAATATATGACAATAAACAAAAACATAGTAACAGTATCAGTAGTATCATTAGTACAACAGAATTATTTTACAATATCTAGAAACAGTACAGATCAAGGTCCCTTTAACTAGTGGAGACCCAGGGGGCAAACTCCACAGTAGTATAACACAAACAAGTAGCAGTTAATATAATTAAATCAGTAGGACTGTACAGAATAAACAGTAGATAGTAAACAAGTTAAAGTTCACAAAAGGGATGTTAGATGGTCTGGTAAGAAAGGAAAACTAAGGGTGAGGAAGTAGATTAACCTGGGGAGAGGCAGGCCCCCAGCCAGTGAGGTGTTCCTTTAGGAGTGATTTGAATTGGTTATGTACTGAATTTTCTGTTATAGTGTCTGGAAGGGTGTTCCAGAGTTTGGCTATTCTGTGTGAATAGAGGGAGTCACCATGTTGGTTGTGGGATTTGGATACTTTAGTACGAGTTTGTTGGAAGATCTGAGGGATCTGCTATTAGTATCAAGTTGAACTAAAGAGCAGATGGCAGGGCAGTTGTTGGGGTGGTAGATTATCTTGTGGGCTAATGATAGTTGATTGACAGATAGAAGGATGGGGAGCTCTAGTCAGTTTAATACTGAAAGAGCTGAGCCGAGCAGTGGTGGGATCTCTTGTGTGAGTGATTAGTGGCAAATTTAGCAATTTCATGGTAACAAGATTCTAGATTGTTGAGGTCAGATTTACTAGGGTTAGTAATTATGAGAGCCATAGAGAAGGGTAGATAGGTACACAACACCAGCTCTTCAGCTCGAACAAGATAAGAACCCAAATGTAAAATACGACAACAGCCAGTTGACCAAAAACATTTTAATTTGCTGTACAGTCTCTAGCGCCTCGGCTCAACAAAGCCTTCAAGGAGTCCTTGAAGGCTTTGTTGAGCCAAGGGTAGATAGGTGTCTGCAAGCAGTGGCTAGCCTGGCATTGGGAGTTAGTTTGGCTCTGTATATGGTACCTAGTTTGATGTGGACTTTTTTGATGGTTTGGGCAATATGTATACAACAGTCTATGGTGACACCTAAAAGTTTTGTGGGGTTAGTGGGGGCAATTTTGGTACCATTTGCAGAGGTGATTGACAGTGAAACCTGGAAAGTCTTGGGTATTTTGGTACTAAAAAGTATGACTTTGGCTTTGTTGGGATTTAAAATGAGTTGGTGTTGGGAGAGGTAAGTTTCAATGTCCTGAAAAGAAGACTGCATTTTTAGTTGGAGTTCTTGAGGTGAGGGGGCAGAGCAGATAAGGGTAGCATCATCCACATACTGTACTATGGAGGCATGTTGGGTTGCTTTACTGAGGTTGTTTGTGAATATGATGAAGACAAGTGGACCAAGAATAGAACCTTGGGGTACACCCACTGAAATGGGGAGTACGGGGGAAAGAGAGTTTTCCAACTTTGTAGCTTGTTGACAGTTGGAAAGATAGCTGTGAAACCAAGTTAGTGACGGTATACTAAGGCCATAGGGAGACAGTTTATTTAGAAGAAACTGGAGGGATACGGTGTTGAAGGCTTTAGACATGTCGAGAAATATAGAAGAGACATGCTGTCCTTCATTCATGGGATGGTGGCTTGTGTTAGTGAAGGTTAGGAGGGCAGTGTTGGTGCTGTGCTTTGGTCTGAAGCCATGCTGAGAGTTGAAAAGGAGGTTATTGTTAAGGAAGTAGGTTATGAGCTGGTTATGGATACATTTTTTCTAACATTTTACCGAGGGGAGAAACTATGGCTATGGGAAAATAGTTGGTTACTTCTTTGGAGGGACACCTTTGTGGAGAGGTATAATATGACACATTTTCCATAAGAGTGGGACATAATGTTCTTTGATAGAGTGGTTGATTAGGATTGAAATGGGTTATGCAACTGAAGGGGCTGCAAGTTTTAGAAATTCATTAGGGAGTTTGTCTGCAGCTATGCAGCATGCTTTGAGTTTGGACAAGAGACTTCTTATGTACTTAGTTTGTATGGGTGAGAAGAAGAAGGGGCTATGATTGTCTATGGCTGTGGTGGGGACAGTCAGTGGTTGGGTTGGTTGGTTGTCTAGAAGGGAGGTGACTGTGTTGATGAAATGGGTGTTAAATTGAGTACAGAAAGGGACTGAGTTGTTTGAAGTAGCAGGTGGGGGGGGGGGTAGAGGTATGTCCTGGATTTAGGAGTTGGTTGATGGAAAGCCAGAATTTTTGTGGGTTGTTTTGGTTTATCTGCTGACAGGATAGAAAGTATATTTGTTGGTCTCTTTTTATTTTTTTTTGTTAAGTTTTTTAGTTGTTGATAGTTAAGGGGTCAGCTTTGTCTTTGGATATATGATAATCTGACCAGGCTTTGTCTCTATGTCTCATTAGCAGTTTGGTGTCTTTGGAAAGCCATGCACTGCACTAAAAAAAAAACATGCAGTCCATAATGTTACCATTCTGAACTGGCTTTTAATCTTAAAACACTCTGAACAGAACACTAGTCATTCAAATCAGGGGGCATTGTAGCATTCAATCTCAGCTGCCTCTGTAACTCCTTGAATTCCAAAAATTCATTATGTGAACCCCCTCCTTTGCCCCATGTCCACATGATCAAGGACTACAAATTTAAATGAATGCTGTGAAAAATATTAGTAGATGTTTAACCAAAGCATTATTCCTGTCCAACTTTTTTATACTATACATATGTTGGTAAATTCTAGTACAGACCTGTTTTATTGTCTTCCCTACATAGTATGTGGGACATTGTTAGCATAGTGCTACATATATTACCCCTTTTGACTTACAGCTATATTTCTTTTTTAATTGAATAGACCCACAGTTACGAATACTCACTGAATCACTTTCTAAAATGTGTTGACATTGAGTGCATGACTCACATTTTATCATCTTACCACCAAGTCCACTGGGCCCCTCTCTTTCCACCATGTTCTTAATACAAACATCCTTCTGATACACTATTTTTGGTCTTTCACCCACCACTTTAATGAACTGTGGATCTATTGTAAATATAACTTAGTTATTTTCAATAATATGCCTTTTGTCATAAAAGTAAACCAGTGCTCTACTAAAATTTTTGTTAATATCCAAAGATTGAACCTGGGACGGGTTATTCAATCCTATACCCATTAGTGGAGTGAAAATATCCCATATTCTTTTTTGTATTACCTCATTAAAATATAATTAAGGAAACCCTCCGGATATCACCTTTTCAAGAACATCTCCTTTAAAACACCACACTGCACCAAAAATTCTTCTATATCCAAGAGCATTCTTGCTAAGCGGACACATTTTCCCTTGACTAAAGATTTTTTCTGATGGAATGGGTGGTGGCTATAATAATATAATAAAGTATTCGAGTATGTAGGCTTCCTATAAACGTTCGAGGAAAATTCACTTCTCAACCTATTCTTAGATAACTTAATGTCTAGGTAATTAATTTCTTCCACCGATACATTCATGGTAAACTTCAAGAATGTAGTAGTAGAAGGCAAGTATTCAAAAAAATCATTCAGCCCATCTCTCATGTCTGTCCAAAAAATGACTATGTCATCCAAAAAACGTGCAAAACATGAGCAAGCATCAGAGAAACCACTATTTAAAACATAGTTTAATTCCCAATAAGCCGAAACAATGTTGGCAAAGGAGGGGGCACAAGCTGCCCCCATAGCCACTCTTGCTTTTTACCTAAACAGTTGTCTTTCAAATATAATAAAATTATTTAGTAAAACTATTTCCATTAGTATAGCAAGGGTGGAAATCTTACTGTGTGTAAAATCAGTATGTTTGCTCAGAAATTCAAAAAAACATTCCATACCCAGATTGTGGGTAATTACAGAGAAAAGACAGACTATGTCAGTAGTAACAAAAATGAGGTCTTCCTTATACAAATTCTGGTCAATCTTGCCCAAAAAATCCCAAGAATCCTTAAAGTGGGTTGAATATTTAACGACCAAATGCTTAGTGTGCTTATCAATGTACTGAGCTATGTAAAACGTTTTGGAAGGCCTAACGTCTACTACAGGCCTGAGTGGGGGATCGACTAGGTCCTTATGTATTTTTGGTATTCCAAAAACAGTAGGAGTTTTAGGACAAGTCACTTTTAAATACTCTAGTTCTGTGGTGGTAATTTGGTCATTCAATGCTAAGTCCTCTAATATTAAATCCACTTTATGGAAAGCTATGTTCATTTGGTTTACACAAGACTCCTCATAGGGGTCAGAAAATAATATAGAAAATATTTTATTAACATAGTCATTTTTGTTCATGATGTCAACCTCCCCCCACCCTTTTGGTTTCATGATCCAGATATTACCATTGTTACTTAACTCATTAAGCAAACCTGATTCTGCCTTAGTTAAGGCGTAGGATGTTGGAGGATTCTTTAGTTGCAATAAATGGCGAATTTCACCTTCACATAATTTTTCAAAAATAGATGTAACTGGTAAAGGGGGAGGAATAAATGTTCTAGATCTAGTGCACCCCAGTTGTGGAACAGTACCTGTTGCATCATCTTTAAAATTAAAAGCAAGGTTTAATTTCCTTATAAACAGTTTAAAATTAATCAACACCGTCAATTTTTGCTTTCCTAAGGGGGACAAAGGTGAACCCTTTTTCAAACAGATTAGAACATGCCTCAGTAATATTTTCCTCACTGTAATTCTAAACTTTAAAATCGCCTCCAGTGTTAGGAATTATTTTCAACACACCATCATCAGTGGGTACAACTTAAAGTCCACAGTACTCTAACACTGGAATAAATGCATTCAATTCCTCCCCCTGCCCCTCCCTCTCTGATTCACATTCTGACCCCTGTAAAAAGACCCTGGTCTGTAGTTGGTCTGGTAGCCCTCCCTCTGGTTCCTCAGTCTCTTGGACCTCCTCAGAGGGGGGTGTAATAAAGGGCCCACCATATCAGAGTAAGAGGCCCCTTGGTTTATGGGTTCAGGTTCATGTTCCCTTACCCCACTGTTAACATAGTTTGTACTATTGTTGAAATTATGGGTAGAGGTGCGGGTGGGGGGTATGCAGTACCATTCAAATATTATTGTTCATCTCTTAGTAACTTTTTAGCTTTTCTATTTTATAGTTCAACCATTGCATGATCAGTTTTAGTAAATACATTAAAATATACATCTTTTTTGATTCAAATAAAAGAGCCATATGTAAAGTTCTGTCAATTCTGTTAATGGTTTCATTTAGTTCAAGCAACTTTCTGTCATTATCATTTTTAAGTGCCTTTAGGAGTTTGCAACCATGCCTATTAAATAAGGCAAGCAATTCTCTGTGCAAAACAGAGTCCTTCTCAAGACCAGAAGGGAATTTCCAAAGCCTTAAGCCTTTCAGTATACTCTCAACACATATACATTCAGGTAAATAAGTATTCTCCAATTGCAGCTATCTACATTTGGAAACAGCACCCTCGAAGAGTTTTAGTTGTTTATCCACAGTAATGCAGCCCTCAGATGGAGAAACAGGTTCAAAACACTGATCATTGTTGAATTCAAGCCATTCCTACAATGAAGAGGTGCCATTGTATAAAGCTGCTTCCCCTATTGGACCATTGCTCCTGCCACTCAAAGGGATCTGCGAACCCGACTGGTTCTCCTCCCTTACCGGACATCTTTGTGATGGCGTGATGTCACCCAAATTTGAAGAGTTTGAAGCAAAAAAATTAGACTGACGAAGCTGTAGTGCCTACTCCTCATTGCCATTACCAGTCGTAAATGCAGGAACCTTCGTTAAAAGCTGTGACACTAACGCAGTTAAGTCATTTACTGATTTATGCAATTCACGCACTGTAGAATGAATGTGCTGGTCCACAGTCTCTGTATTATCCATACTGTCACAAACTAAGAATAGTAACGAAAGACACACCAAAAGAATAAAAAACAAATGATAACCCAGAAACTGGAACCACACAAAAATAATTTAATTGAGCACTTTCATCTTGACAATGCAAAAGACTTCCATCAGAATAAAACACTAAAAAAGCAGCTATCTTATATATACATGAAAAAGACTCTTGATTGGACGTTCCATTAACATTCACAAATTTAAAGACACAGTGAATTTAAGAAACAAATACATTTACACTGATAAGTAAAACATGGTGAACTCCAAGTTAAGTACAAACACTTAAATATAATTCACTGCACCCTTTATTACACCTCTCCCACTCTGATGAGGTCCCAGACACTGAGGAACCAGAGGGAGGGCTACCAGAACGACTACAGACCATGGTCTTTTTACAGGGGTCAGCATGTGAATCAGAGGGGGAGAGGGGGGGCAGGGGGAGGAAATTAATGCATTTATGCCAGTCTTAGAGTGCCATGGACTTGAAGTACCCACTGATGATGGTGTGTTGAAAATAATTCCTAACATTGGAGGCAGTTTTAAAGTTTATGACTACAGCGAGGAAAATATTACTGAGGCATGTGCTAATCTGTTTGAAAAAGGGTTCACCTTTGTCCAACTTAGGAAGGCAAAAATTGACGAAGTGTTGATTAATTTTAAACTATTTATAAGAAAATTAAAAAAGAAGTTTTGTACTCACCATAACGTTCCATGTCAGCTGTCCATCTCGTCATCATTCTATACTGATGGGTTCGGAACCGCCGATCCTCTGTTCCAAATCGGCCGCTTACTAGAACTCAAAGTCTCAAACTAGCTTGTGGCTCCATCCTATCCCATGATGCTATAGTGCCTTCCTCAGATCTTGTTTGTTGATGTATTTATGTCCCCATTTATACCAATATATACATGTATACATATGCACAATATTTAAATGAAAAAAGGCACAGCTGTTCCAGCTATAATGTACGAACAACTTTTATTGCACCAACCACAGAAGGCTGGTTTGTGCAATAAAAGTTTTTCGTACATTACAGCTGGAACAGTTGTGCCTTTTTTCATTTACTTATATGCACAATATTTACAAGCCTGAACAAGGATCAAAGTATATCAGATGCACAGGAGCGATTCCTCAATCCTCCAGGAGCTAAAAGAAGGCTGGGGGTAGGAGTGTGGGATGTAAGAATGAAGATGAGATGGACAACTCACATGGAACGTTATGGTGAGTACATAACTTCTTTACGTGAAGTTGTCCCATCTCGTCTTCATTCTATACTGATGGGACAGCGTCCCTAGAACCATATTTCCTGGGTGGCTCACGGGAGAATATTCTTCAGAACAGTGGACCCAAATGAGGCCCTGTCCCTGGAGGCCAGATCTACTTTGTAATGAGTGATAAAGGTGTTTGGTCTTGGCCACGTTGCTGCTGCACAAATAGTATCTATTGGTAATCTCGCTTTAAATGGCTGAGAAGTTGACACAGATCTGGTGGAATGCGCCTTTACTTTTTTATCAATTGTTTGTCTGCTGATTGATAGATGAATGAGATACAATCTGACAACCATCTGGATAAGGTTGTTTTTGTTACTGCTAGTCCTTTCCTATTTTCTGAAAATGAGACAAAAAGTTGGTCAGATTTTCTATGTTCTTTTGTTCTGTGCAAATAGAAGTGTAGCTGTCTATGAACATCAAGTTGATGAAGCATGTACTCTGCCTTATTGCCATATTTGGGGGAAGAAAACTGGTAGATCTATAGACTGATTTAGACTGAACTCTGAACATACTTTCGGTAGAAATGAAGAGTTTGTGCATAATGAAACCCTATCGTTATGGAATACCATGTATGGAGGTTTGAAAGATAAAGCTTATAACTCTGAGACTCTTTTAGCTGATGTGATTGCTACTAGAAAAACAGTCTTCCAGGATAAAAATTTTAAGCTACAGAATGATGCTGGTTCAAATGGTGGAAGAATTACATGGGAAAGAACAAAATTTAGATTCCATGGTTAAAGTGGTGGTTGTATGGATGCTCTTAGCAAGTTGGTGCCTCTTAGGAAAGCTTTTGAAAGTTTACGAGACATGATATTCATTCTTTCCTTTCCAATATGAAAATTTGGGACTGCTGCCAGCTGGACTCGAACATTTGCTGCAGCTGCTCCCTCAATAAAAAGCTTAGCCATAAATTCTAGAATGAATGGCAAGGGTGCTGAGTAAGAGTCGATTGAGTTTTGTGAAGCCCAGATTGAAAATCTTTTCCAGTTGCTACGATAAAGTTTCCTTGTAGACATCTTATGAGAAGAAATACGGACTTCTGGGGTAAAGTTGTGTAGCCTGGCTATATTGGGAACCGGAGCAGCCATGCTGTCAATTTTAGGGAGTGAAGAGATGGAGAGTCTCCGACGTGTATGTCAGGAGGACTGGCACTGGGTCCAGAATCCAAGGCTCTTCCAGAAGATGAGGCTTCAAGAAAGGGAACCATATTTGATGAGGCCAGTATGGGGCTATTAGATCAAGGTCCTTCCCAGAATGCTGGCTTTCTGAAGAACTTTGGGTATTAGAGGAAAGGGTGGAAATGTTTAAAGGAGTCCCGGGGGCCAATCATGTACAAGTGCATCCCTCAGGGACTCCCCCGGAGGGGGGAGTCAGGGCAAAGTAGCGGCTGCATTTTGTATTTGTGGCTGTGGCGAATAGGTCGCAGCAAGGCTGACCCCATCTGTGAAATATCTTTTTCCGCTACTTCTTCCTTCAGGGACCACTCATGTGGCATCAGAATTGCACTGCTTAGTTTGCCTGCTATCATGTTGGATTTCCCCGGGATATGCATTGCGATTAGAAAATGCTGGGAGGATGTCACCCATTGCCATACTCTCAGGGCCTCTCGACAAAGGGGATAAGATATGGTCCCTCCTTGTTTGTTTATGTACCACACAACTGACATGGTCTGTCTGTACTGCAATTGTACCTATCAGAAGAAAGTCCTGGAATGCTTGCAATGCCATCAGCACTGCTCTTATCTCTAGTACACTGATGTGCAAATGAGCCTCGTGATCCTACCAAGTGCCTTGGGCTGTACTTCCCTGATAATGCTCCCCCCCCCCAATCTGGAAAGCATCCATGGTCACTGTGGCTATCAGAGTAGGGGGGAAAACAAGTCGACCCATCATTACTTGGTCAGATTGAAGCCACCAATAAAGGTCTTTCTTGCAGGTTTCCGTCAGAATTATGAGGTAGGATATACGCAGTTCCTGCATGAACCACTGAGTGAAGAGCATCCACTGGAGGATTCTCATGTGTAATCTTGCTACAGGAATCACAATTATTGCTGCTGCCATAGTGCCCAGTACTTTTAAGACTGTTCTTGCTTGAACCTTGGTCTTGAAGAGGAGGTCCCAGATTTGAAGATGAAGAGTTTGAACCCGGTCTGGTGGCAGCTTGACTATCAAGGTTTTTGTGTTTAATTCTGTGCCTATAAAGACAATATGTTGTGACAGGTTGACTTTTCGTAATTTACCAAAACCCCTAACTGGGCACATAGTTTCAGGGTAGTGTCTCTTGCTTGGATAAGTAGGTGCTTGGTGGTGGCAGTTAGGAGTCAATCGTCTAGGTATGGAAACACTCTGAATCCCAGATGCCTCAGGTGAGCCATAACTACTGCCATGCATTTAATAAACACTCTGGGGGCTGTAGTGAGGCCAAAGGGTAGAGGTTGAAATTGGAAATGACTCGTCTCCCAGCCAAAAGTGCAGATGACTCCTGGATGGCCTGTCCATTTTTATGTGGTAGTACACATCCTTGAGGTCTACAGAGCACATCCAATTGTCTTTGCCTAGAAAGGGAAGTATTGACTGCAATGTGACCATCCAGAACTTTGTCTTTTCCACAGACTTGTTGAGTTTGTTGTGATCCAATATAAGTCTCCAGTCCCCTTGTCTTCTTTGGAACTAAAAAGAACCTTGAGTAAGTTCTGGATCCTATCTGGTCTGTGGGGACTGACTGGATGACTCTTTTGTGCAGCAACTTTTGAATTTCTGAAGTTGCTTGCTCCCTGTGACTGGGTGGAACATCTGGGATTTTCTTGATCCTTGGAGGTGGCATAGAAAAGATGATTGAGTAACCTCTGGATAGGATTCTTTGTACCCACTTGTCTTTCATTATGTCTAGCCAGGCTTGTGAGTACAGAGATAAGCAATCCCGACTGCCTCCAAAGGTGGACAGGTGAGCCTCCTTTCAGGAGCGCTGAGAGGGTTTACCAAACAAAGATTCTCAGTCAGCCTGGTTTTATGGACCCCCTCTGCCACCTGGACGGCGTTTTCCATTATTACCTCCTCCTCTGCTCCTGGAGGAAGGTTCACCCTGTGTGTCCTGAAAAGCTCTCTGGGATTTTCGGAACCACATTTTCCCTCCCTTTTGACTCAATAGGGTCTAGAAAGTGTGGAAAAACAGACTCAGATGGCAGAGAGAGTCTTTCCTTCTTGCTTACTCCAGGTAAGCATTTCCTTGACTTTAGGCCCGAAGAAGGATGAGCCATCAAATGGGGTAATGATAAAGGATGACTTGAAAGGTTCCGCAAAATTGCACAAGCGCATCCAGGAATGTCTCCTAAGGGCAATTCCAGTACCCACTGATCTGCTCGCTCCATCGACTGCATAAGAGGCAAGCCTCATGGGAAAGTTAACCACTGAATTAAGGGTGGCCAGCTGTGAAGATACCTTATCTGCTATCCCCGCAGCTACTGTACCCTCTTGAAGCATCACCAAGCTCTCTTAGGAGATCTCTCTGAAGTCTTGGAAAATGCATAAGGTAATTCACGGACCTAACAGTGAAGGCCGCTGAAGAAAACATGCACTTTCCGTGCCTGTCCATTGTCCACAGCTCCTTATTCGGTGGGGTGGACAGATGTGGAAGTCTTAGATAGCTCCTTCTTCATGGCCGCCACCACCACCACCATAGCATCTACAGGGACTTCTTTGGTTAAAAAGGTTTTGTCATCTGGGGAGGTGATAACTTTGTTAGGCCTCCAAGGGACAGGTTCCACTGTATCTGGAGACTTCCATGCCTTTCAGCAAACTAAATCCATCAGTTCGTCGAAAGGCGGAGACACCCAGGTGGCTGAAGGTCAATACATAAAAGCCTTCAGGGTACATGCTTCAGGGTACATGGACTCCTAATCAGAAGAGGAAATGGGCTTCCAGCAGACTCTCTGAGGATGTCTCCTTTGCGAATATCTTGGAAATCCTTAGAGGGCAACCGTGTGGACCCTTCTGACTACTCGAGGTCCATGTCCAATATGATTGACTCATCTGGGGAGTCCACATGCTTCTTCTTACATAACCTCTTCTGAGGAATCTCACTGTCACAATCAGACAGGCTCCTGGAGGATGTGGAAGATGGAGCAGATGCTACAGATTGTAGTAATGGGGACCTAAGAGTTGGGGAGACTGGTTCCAATGTAGGTGAGCGGCTCCTGACTGAAAATGCCATTGGTTACGATTCAGATAGAACTGAGGCAGTAAGTCTGTCATGATCAGGTTTTTTTTGAAGTTGTCAGAGACATCTTTGGCAGTTTAGTCGATGGCTCTTATGATCCAGAAGAAGTGGATGAAGATGACCTTTTGTTAGTTTTATCATGAGGCTTAGAATGATTTTCATCTTTGTTCATGGTTTCTGCAAAGGCGGACTTAATTAAACCTTTTAATACAAGTTTGCTTTTCCTCTCCTGGAGAACTGTAGAATTAAACAAATGACAAATGGAGCAGGACTCCTGTAAGTGGACTGGCCCTAAACAATAAACACACTCAGTATGTCCATCTGTGATGGACAGTTTTTGCGAACATTTACGGCATTTCTTGAAACCAGAAGGTTTCACCTCCTTTTGCTGCTTTGACATAATGAATAACACACCACACAGACAAACTCAAAGACACCCTTAAGTTAAAGGGGAGTCAAGGAAAAAGGGGCTTTCTAGCTTAACAAAGCCTTTAAAGAGAGAAAAATAAAAACACACTCAGACTAACAATATCAGTAAATTGGTAACAATAAAAGAAGTTACCACCAAAAAACTTCAAATATAGTGAACTACTCTAAACACTATTTAAAGTCTAAATATCTAAATATTCTAAGAAGGTACTACATATCAAAAAAATTTTAACAACACTGCAAACGGAATGTTTATAGAGATAGTGACTATAAGACCTAAATATAACGGCCTCAAAAAACACACACAGTAATTTATCTAAATCTATAATAATGTAAATATGTTAAGAAGACACACTATATATCAAAAGTTTCTAGTAACACTGCAAATGGGATGTTTACGGGATAGGGACTATAAGGCCTAAATACAATGGTCTCAAAACACACACACACACACACACACACACACACACACACACACACACACACACACACACACACACACACAATAATTTGTTAATTTATCAACTATCGTTAACTCTCTAAAAATGATTTAAAGAAAAACTATTGAAAGCTATAAAGTAAGAATTTTAGCTAGTAAGCACTAACTTGTCTTATTTAAAGAAGAAAATAAGTTTCTACTCAGCCAGAGCTAATCATAGACTCGATCTGTTTCAGCGGCAAACAAGATCTGAGGAAGGCACTATAGCATCATGGGAGAGGGATGGAGCCACGAGCTCAAGCTCTAGTAAGAGGCAGAGTCCGAACAGAATGAAGACGAGATAGGACAACTTCACATCCTTGCTTTTCATTTTAAAGATGACGCAACAGGTACTGTTCCACAACTGGGGTCCACTAGATCTAGCACATTTATTCCTTCCCCTTTACCAGTTGCATCTATTTTTTGAAAAATTATGTGAAGGTGAAATTCACCAATTACTGCAACTAAAGAATCACTCAGCATCCTACAGCTTAACTAAGGCAGAATCGGGTTTGCTTAGTCAGTTAAGTAACAATGGTAATATCTGGATAATTAAACCAGATAAGGATGGGGGGGGGTTGTCATTATGAACAAAAATGACTATGTTAATAAATTTTCTATATTATTTTCTGATTTTCTATTATTTACTGATTGTGTGCTGCTACAAGGTGTCGGTTTTACTTTGATTATGATTTCATACCGAGTCATAGAAATTTGGTGAATTTTTATCTACTGGAGTTCCTATTGTGTCTTTTTGGATGTGTTTTTTATTAAAACAACTAAAGGTAAACACTAGCTCTTCTTTCTTTCTTTTTTGACTCTGGTTCTACATATGTTAATAAAATGTTTTATATATTATTTTCTGACACCTATGAACAGCCTTGTGTAAACCAAATGAACATAGCTTTCCATAAACTGGATTTAATATTAGAGGACTTAGAACTGAATGTCCAAATTACCATCACAGAACTAAAGTATTTAAAAGTGACTTGTCCTAAAACTCCTACTGTTTTTGGAATTCCAAAAATACATAAGGACCTAGTCAATCCCCCACTCAGGTCTGTAGTGGACATTAGGGCTTCCAAAACATTTTACATAGCTTAATATATCAATAAGCACACTAAGCATTTTCTCATTAAACATCCAACCCACATTAAGGATTCTTGGGATTTTTTGGGCAAGATTGACCAGAATTTGTATAAGGAAGACCTAATTTTTGTCACTACTGACGTAGTCTATCTTTTCTCTGTAATTCCCCACAATGTGGGTATGGAATGTTTTTTTGAATTTCTGAACAAACATACTGATTTTACACACAATAAGATTTCCATTCTTGCTACGCTAATGGAAATAGTTTAAGAAAATAATTTTATTATATTTGAAAGACAACTGTTCAGGCAAAAAGCAGGAGTGGCTATGGGGGCAGCTTGTGCCCCCTTCCTTTGCCAACATTGTTTTGGCTTACTGGGAGTTAAACTATGATTTAAATAGTGGTTTCTCTGATGCTTGGTCTTATTTTGCACATTTTTTGGATGACAGTCATTTTTTGGATGGACACGAGATATAGGCTTAATGATTTTTTTGAATACTTGCATTTTACTACTACATTCTTGAAGTTTACCATGAATGTATCGGAGGAAGAAATTAATTACCTAGACATTAAGTTACCCAAGAAAAGGTTGAGAAGTGAATTTTCCTCGAACATTTATAGGAAGCCTACATTCTTGAATACTTTATTATATTATTCTAGCCACCACCCTTTCCATCAGAAAAAAATCTTTAGTCAAGGGACAATGTATCCGCTTAGTAAGAATGGTCTCGGATACGGAAAATGTTTTGGTGCAATCTGGTGTTTCAAAGGAGATGTTCTTGAAAAGGGGATATTCAGGGGGTTCCCTTAATGATACTTTTAATGAGATAATACAAAAAAAGAATACAGGGTATTTTTACTTCACTAATGGGTATAAGATTGAATAACCCATCCCAGGTTCAATCTTTGGATATTAACAAAAATTTTAGTAGAGCACTAGTTCTGACTTTTAACAGGAACTTTTATGACATCAGGCATATTACTGAAAAGAAATGGTTTATATTTACAACGGATCCCCAGTTCATTAAAGTGGTGGGTGAAAGATCAAAAATAGTGTATCAGAAGGATATTTGTATTAAGAACATGTTGAAAAGAGAGGGGCCCAGTTGACTTGGTGGTAAAATGTGGTTCGTGCAATCAATGTCAACACATTTTAGAAAGTGATTCAGTGACTATTCATAGATATGGGTCTATTCAATTAAAAAAAGAAATATAGCTGTAAGTCAAAAGGGGTAGTATATGCAGCACTTTGCCAACAATGTCCTGCATACTATGTAGGGAAGACAATAAAACAGGTCCATACTAGAATTTACCAACATATGTATAGTATAAAAAAGTTGGACAGGAATAATGCTTTGGTTAAACATCTATTTTCACAACATTCATTTAAATTTGTAGTCATTGACCATGTGGACTTGGGGGAAAGAGGGGGTTCATCTAATAAAATCACAATAAACCAGTTTAAACAATGAGGTTCCTCAATACTGCACTTACCTGAATCCAAGACGACTTATGGCAGAAACACATGAAGATCAGACTGATGGGTTTAAGATGGGCATTTGGGCTGGTGGTGAAACAGTCTGATGATTTACAATAACACATCCGCATATATACCCGTACGCTTGTGAGCTGAGGTCATATGCCAGACCTATGCTAAAGGGAAGGTTTAGGCTTTAGTACCCTAAGTGGACATCACAGGTGAACATCCATCTGTTTGGAATACTGCAACAGTGATTTCAGTCAGGACATCAAATATTTGTTAGACTGTGAAACTTTTTAAGGGCTATCTGCCTTTCTGGGAACTGAATATGGACTATCAATGTTTGTTGCAGGCACAAAAAAACACATCCTCCAAAGCTGGCATAATAGAAGAAATAGGAGAAAAATATGGCAAGACCTCTTGTATCTCACAGTATTTACTCAAGGAGGGTAGAACACCCATCTGCTCCCACAAGAATATTTTGCTCACTCCAGACACAGTCTCAGAAAAATAAAACTCTTCATCAGAGAATATGAGCACTATCTTAACAATCAAGGTCAGTGGCTTGTGAAGATAAAGCAGAAGAAGCCCTGTCCCTGTCAGCATCAGAATACTCTGATGAAAACAACCACAGTGATATGAAGGTAAAGTTAATATCAACATTATTATGCTGATCCACAGGATTCAAAGCCTACAATAAACCCTGAGCTAAGGTAAGTAATTCATTGTTATCAACAGACACAATGGTCTAAGATGAAATGTGTCTAACCTTTTGTTTATTTTTTTCTAGGGACATCCCTAGGAGGAGACAGACTAGTGATGGACACTTTGATCTAGGTAACAGGTTTCTTACCGCAACCACTCCAGGAAGAACCTTCCAGAGAAACACCCACACCCAAAGATGAAGGTTCTCCCATGCCCAGCACAGACAATGGAACCGCCAGAGGATCAGGCTATCCCCAGTCTATGGTGATGGAAAGGACTACACCACAGGATTCCAGAGAAACCAGTGAGTGGTCTAAGGAACCAGAAGTGGCCACTGCAAATTCATCTATCAATGCTTGCAGTTTAGAAGTAGCCTGCAATTTAACTTTTTTGGGTTAACTTTTTTTTGATGGTACAGCAGGACTGATGAGTAAATCCATGTCCCTGCCAAGGGAGAAGCCTTCTGCTAAGTATTGCTGGAAGGAGCCCACAAGCAGTGAGCAGTGAAAAAGAAGTTATATACTCATCATAACTTTCCATCTGTGTTGTCCATTTTCATTTATCCTCGAAATATGGGTTCAGTTCTGAGCTTCAGGACCAACTCAGTCATTACTACTGCTTGCAAAAGCCAATAACTCTCGAGCTTAACTCTTACCCACAATGCTTCTCTCCTAGTTACAGACAGAATGAAAAACCACAAAAGCCTTCATAGAGACCATATCTAGAAACATATAACAACAATAAGTGATATAGGTCCATTATCTGTTCCACCAAAAA
This sequence comes from Protopterus annectens, assembly GCF_019279795.1. Taxonomy (NCBI): domain Eukaryota; kingdom Metazoa; phylum Chordata; order Ceratodontiformes; family Protopteridae; genus Protopterus; species Protopterus annectens. The sequence continues at coordinate 527,558,257 of NC_056730.1, read as the reverse complement.
CTTCAAGGGCAGGGTAAGGAGGGAGTCCGGGATAAATGAAAATGGACAACACAGAGGGAATGCTATGGCGAGTACTTATCTGACATTCTCAATTTTCATTTTATCCTCAACATATGGGACAGAGTCCTCAGCTACCTTAGACCTTGGGAGGATTCAAGGAAGGATATCCCTGAGCACCACAGAACCAAATGATGCTCTTCCCCTGATGCCAGATCCAATTTGCAATGAGTAATAAAGGTAAAAGAAGCCCAAGTTACTGCTGCACAAATGTCATCCAAAGAAGCTCTAGAGTGAAAAATTGCTGAAGTAGCTACAGCTCTTGTAGAATGTGCCTTTAAAGACCTAAGCAAATTAATTTTCTTTTTGTTTCAGATGAAAGAAATACATTCCTCAAACCACCTGGCTAGCATCACTTTGCTTACTGGCTGGCCAAGTGTTGTAGATGAAAATGACAGAAATAGCTGGTTGGATTTTCTCATATCCTTAGTTCTGCGTAAACAGAAACGTATTTGTCTGTGACCATCTAATACATGTAAGCAGTATTCACCTTTGTTAGCAAAGTTGGGAAAAATACTGGTACATTAATAGTCTGATTAATGTTGGTTTCTGGCACTACCTTATGCAAAAAGGAAAGATTGGTTCTTAGCGAGACCCTTTCTTTGTGGAAAATCAGGTAAGGAGGTTTACCTAAGGCTTGAATTTCTGAATTTCTTCTGACAGAAGTTATTGCCACTAAAAATATAGTTTTCTAGGATAAAAAGTTCAGATCACATTCAGCTGATGGTTCAAAGGGAGGTTGAACAATGGCTTACAACACTAAGTTGAGATCCCAAGGTGAGGTAGGATCTTTGCAAGGGGGTTTTAGTAACAGTATTCCTTTTAAGAAGGCCTTGCAAAGCTTATGAGATGTCAAAGAGGATTCTTTAAAACCATTATGGAAATTAGAAATTGCAGCTAACTGAATTTTTATGGTAGGCTGGGAAGCACCTCCTTTAACTCATTCACTCCAATAGAGCTCAGGAAGTTTGCACTGTAACTTCCAATGGGCACAGCCTAAGCCTTTTGACAAAATCAAATTATGTCCTCACATTTCAAACAAATGTTCATATATTTGGAACCATGAGGCTTATGACAGAAGTACAAATGGCAAACCTTTCACCACAAACTATTTTTATAGTGGTCGCATCTGTTAGGTTCTAGGTCTTAAACTGAATTTTAGAAGTCCCAGTAAATACAGTAACTATTACATTTTAAATATTTTGTAAACAGCTTACAATATCTCAGCAACCACTCAAGTTGCACACATACTGTCACAGCAGCAATTTATTCATCTAGCTGAGAGCTTTCATATGAGGCCAAGGAGTTCTGTCTGTTACTTGGCTATTAGATATTTAGAAAAATGTGAAAATTATATCTAGTTAAATTAATATCATAAAGCCAACATTTAATATCTCTTTATCTGCACTAAACAGAGGTCAAATATTAATGAAGTTGAGTTTGTCATTGTAGAAGCTTTAAGAAGAAATATTTCAAAACCTTGTACATAGCATGGTTTTGGAATTAGTAGTGCAAATATGAACAATAATTGACACCTACAGGCATCAGTAGGAGTTAACTGCAGATACATAAAAAGTGAAGTTAAAATTCCAGGATTTTATCGATGGGCACTGAAAAAGGATCAATACTGTTATCAAGATCCCAAAAGGTAAACCTCCTCCATTTACTAGTAAAGAGCTTACGGGTAAGCTGGCTTATGAGAGGCAAAGAGAACATGACGTACCAGGGAGGAGAGTGAGAGAAGCCTGGCTATTAACGAAACCAAGCTGTCAAGCTTGAGGTTTACAATGTTCAGATAGATTAATCACTGTGGATGGGAATGGGATAGAAGGTCTGGAGCTGGGTCCAGAATCCAAGGCTGTTGAATCAGATAAGGCTAAAGAAAGGGGAACTTACTTGTCAAGGCCAATAAGGTGCAATGAGGATTACCTTGCTCTTCAGCCTAGACTGCTTTCTGTAGGAATTTCAGGATTAGAGGAACTGGGGAGAGGCATACAGCAGTCCAGAGGGCCAAATGTGGAGAAGAGCATCTCTTGGTGACTCCCCCTGAGGGAGGATCAGGGCAAAGCAGATGCTGCACTTGTTGTTTAGGGGAGAGGCAAACAGATTGCAGCAAGGCTGGCCCATTTTCCGTCACCTTTATACTGACTGACCCCTCATGAGGCAAAAGAATACACCTGCTTAGTTTGTCTGCTATCACACTAGAACTCTCCGGAATGTGCATTGCTATCAGAAAATGGTTGGAAGAGATTGCTGACTGCCACACACACAGCCTTGACAAAGGGGATAGGATTTGGTTCTTCCCCGTTTGCTGATGTACCAAGCCACTGACATATTGTTTGGCTGAATTGCAATTGTTCCCAAAGGGAGAGTAGTCTGAAAGGCTTGCAATGCGAAAAGCACTGCCCTTAGCTCAAGTACACTGATATGCATGTTGGCCTATGTGGGGGGAACAAGTGCCTTGGACAGTCTTGCCAAGATAATGCCCCCCTCACACCATCACGGAGGTGTCTGTGGTCAATATGGTTTGGGGTTGTGAATGGACAAAGAGGCGGCCTAGAATAATGTCTTCAGAATGCATCCACCAAGCTATACCTTTTCTGCAAAGACTGGTAATCAAAACCAGGTCTGACATGGGTTGATGTAGCACTGACCACTGAGATGCTAGCAACCATTGTAGTATCCTCATGTGATATCTTGCCAAGGAAACTAGAGTTATAGCTACAGCCATGGAGCCCAGTGTGACGAGCGGTTACTTTTTTGTTCCCGACTACTTTCTGTACCTGAACTCTGATCTTCTGTAATCTCACAGGGTGAAGAGAAGTTATGACAGTTTGAGTACTTGGAAGGGTTCCTATGAACTCTAAATTCTGAGTTGGGGTCAATTTCGATTTTTCATAATTTATAATTATTCCCAGATAAGAGCAAATGTGAAGTACATGGTCTCTCGCTTCTATCAACTGATGCCTGGTTGGAGCAGTAATGAGGCAATCGTCTAGATACGGAAACACTTGGAATCACTGCAGTCTCAAGTGAGCTGCTACTACTGCCATACATTTGGTGAACACCCTGGGGGCTGTGGGGAGACCAAAGGGTAGAATCTGAATTGAAAGTGATTGGCAGCCAGCCAGAACTGGAGGAAGCTTCTGGATCATTTGTCCATTTTTATATGGTAATACGCATCCTGAAGATCTATTGAGCAACATCCAATCATCTTTTTCCAAAAATGGAAGAACTGACTGTACCATGACCATCTGGAATTTGGTTTGATGAAATGATTTGTTCAGTACATTGTCTCCAGTCCCCTGCCTTTTTAGGCACTAAAAAGAATCTTGAGTAAATTCCGGACTCTCTCTGGTCTGGTGGGACTTCCTGGATGACTCTGTTTCTAGCAGTTTTTGGATTTCTGGAACTGCTTCTTTCCTATGACTGGGTGGAATGTCTGGGATTTTCATGCGTATGGGAGGAGGAAGGGAAAAGGGAATTGCATAGCCTAATCCTCTGCACTCAAGCATCCAATATTATTTGTAGCCAGACATTTCAGTGCGTAGATAATCATCTCCCAACTGCCTCCAGAGGAAGACAATCAGGCCTCTTTTCAGGACAGCTGGTAGGATTTACCAGAGAAAGAATCCATGAAACCCTGGTTTTGCATACCACCTTTGCTGCACTGGTGGCATCTTCCGTTTAAGTTCTTCCCTCTGCCCCTAGGGGAACTACCTCAACGTGTGTCCTGAAAAGGCCCTTGGGACTTCTTGAACCACATTTCCTACTGCTTCCCTGATTTCTAGAGAATGGTCATTGAGGAGTGGAAAAACATATGCTCACAGCAGAAAGGGTCTTTCCATCTTTTTCACACCTGGATAAAGTTTCTCTGACTTTTGGGCCAAACAGGGATGATCTGTCAAAGGGTGCACTGATGAATGAAGACTTAAATGGCTCTGCAAAGTCACATAAGCATATCCAGGCATGTCTCCTAATGGCAGTGCCTGAACCTGCTGCTCTGGTGGCCTCTTTGGCTGCATGAGCGATGAGCCTCATGGATGAACGTGACACAGACTCCAGGGTGCCCGACTGGGAAGCCACCTTTTCTTGGATGTCCTCAGAAATGGTTCTAGCAAGGATATCTGATAACTCCTTGACCAGATCCCTCTGAAGTCTGGTAAAATGTGCCAAGAAATTCAAAGACCCTAAGGCAAAGGTTGATGATTCACCCACCTCCCACATCTATCCATCTCCTGAGACTCTATGTTGTGTGGATGGATAGAGGAATAATCTTTGGCCAGTTCCTTCTTTGTGACTACCATCACAACCATGGCATTAACAGCTAACCCTTTGGCCCAGAGCTGTTTTTCTTCAGGAGTGGGCATAATTTTGTCAGATCCCTGGGGATAGGTTCAACAGTATCAGGGGCCTTCCACACCCGCTGAGAGATCAACTGAATGAGCCTGTCAATCGGTGGAGACATCCAAGAGTTAGAGGGTCAACTGCCAAAGGCCTGCAGGTACACAAACACCTTGGAAGAGGGATTTTAGAATTTCCATTCACCCCTCTGTTTCAGTAATTCCAGGATGTCGCCAAAGGATATATCAGGGGTGACCTTGGGGATCCCTCCCCTTCATCGAAGTCAGTGTCTTCAGTGATCAATTCCTCTGGAGAATCCAAGTGCTTCCTCTTGCAATTTCTCTTTTTAGGGACCTCCTCAGTTGGATGATCTGGGAGATATCAGAAGAGGAGATAACTGTTATCTGGGACTCCTGCAGTCTCCGGACCACTGACTCCGTGGGAATGCAGGTTGAAGATCTAGGCATGAGAAGGAAAGGGACACTTGTTCAGAAGTGGAAGGGGCAGACTTTTTGTGGCAGTCAGGGCTCTCTCCACCATCTCAAAATCTGCCCCCCCCCCCCAAAAAAAGGGAAGGGATTGGAACTGTGGTCACTTCCTACTCTGAAGAGACAGCTTCGGAGAACAAACCCAGAGCCAAGCTGATCTCTGCCAACTCTCCAAGGTGCAGAGAAGGCTCCAAAAAAATAGGAGTCTACTCTCACCCCTGGAGCCAAAAGGACAGACACAGCCCAGAGTGGTCTACAAATCTAATTGGATAAAAGACCTCCAAGCAAAAACTGGTTCTGATGATAGGGATATCTCTGGAACTGATGCAGCCAGCGCTGGGCAGCTTGGAGCAGAGGACTCTAATGCTTCAGATGAAATCAGAGGAGGAAAAACCAGAGGGGTAACAGAAGGTTTGGGTCCCATATCTGAGGGGGCTGGAGCCGAAGAGGTACCTGACAATCCTCTTGCCCACATTATCTTATTCACCAGCCTCTCCACATCATCCTCAGTTATGCTTTTGGAGGAATGGATAAAAAAGATGGGGGGTGATTCTGGCCTTTCCAGAAAAGGCGAAGGCAGCATTCCTGCAAAGGGGTCAATAGAGGGTGAATATGAGGTTCTTGCAAGACTCATAATGGATGGCTCCTCAAATTGCTTACTCAGTGCCAAAGTAGTTGGCAATGAAAGAAATGTCTGTGCAGATAATTTTGGTGTTGAGTATTCCAAATGCTCCTACACCAGAACACTAGGTGCCGAAAACTTTGTCTGTTCCAATAAACTCGGTTCCATAGGTCCCTTCTGAACTGAAGTTTTAGTAGTGGAGTCAGTCAGTTCCAAGGGTAGCAAAGAAACCAGAGACTATGTGCTTTTCAAGGACAGTGCTAACAGAGTACAAGGCACCAATAGGCTTCTCGGTTTTGATTTCTCCAAAACTTTGGAAGAAGAAGAAGGGGAAGACACATCAGTCTTACTCTTGGCTTTCTCAGAACCAGATAAAGCCTCACTGAAGGCTGATGGAAGCATACCCTTCAAAACAGGTTTGTTTCATCATTCTACTAGCTCCCTGTGACTGAAACTATGACATACTGAGCAGTCTTTTTGAACTTTAGCTTTTCACAGTAACAAAGTGCCCTTTCACTAAAATGTCAGTGTCTTAAATAAAATTCAGGAAAGTTACCACAAAGTGTACATAAGCATAAAACACACACATTTTTCCTTAAAATAGGTAAAGACTTTCAATTCATAGCTAAAAAGTACACAAGCAACAGGTGTATTTCACAAAAAGTGCCCCAGACAACCTTAATAAGCCATGATACCCAAAACAGCTAATCTAAGAGACGTTTCTGCTAGACAGTAAATACTATAAAAAAAAAGGTGCTCTTAAAAACACCCGGTACCCATTTCTGTCATAAAATATTAAAACAATATTTTTGTATCACAGGGTTCCCCAATGGGCATTTATCTGCAAGAAATAGAACTGGAGCCAACTGCTGATCCTGTGAAGTGTCAGTGATGCTGTCTTGAGAGCGGCAAGAAAGTACTGAAGAGATTTGCAACCACGGGTTGTCGAGCCACAGCAGTCTGACTGTGTGTGTGGGAGGGAACAAAAGAATTTTGGAGACTGGCTAGCCATAAATCCTGGGCAGGATATAACCCATTTAACCATAGGCTACTGCAATAGTGGGAATGATGAACATATCAATATTACAAGAAATACTACAACAAAAACTCTGAAAAAATCAATATACTTATCCGAGTGTCTGGACAGCACATATGATCACTTTGGTGACTAATGAGATCTAGGGATTACAAAGAGTACTGGTGCACCATGGGAGTAGGGAAGAGGTTTCAGCATTTAGGAGTGGTTGCTGGTTGACAAATTGGATCCACCAGTCAGTGAATGTCCCATCAGTTGAAGTGTACAGACAGGATAATGAAAGATCAGATGTTACTCATATTCCATATATCTAGCCATTTCAAATTTATCATTATGAATCTCACCAACTTGCTGCTTAATTGACATCACTGTCACTTACTGATCATGTAAGAACTTGTTATCCTCAACTCCCATTACCTGCAGTCAGTGAGAAATTCAGTTAAATGCCAGCTATAAATTATGTTGCATCTTGTTCAACACAATGTCATTTCCTTCAGAGTAAGTTGAATTAACTTTTTCATGCTAACAATGCACTCTTTTAACCAAGGTTTCAGCTACATGTCTATGTCATCACTTATCTTCTTCAAATTTGTACTTTCGACAATACTTCTGTATCATCTAATGTCACTCGCTGGACAACATCTTCACAAATTACTTTTCATATTCTATCTCAAACAAATTAATGTACTTCAAAAATTGCTTTATACAAAGGGCATAGATTGACCAAAGAAAACAACGGACTTCCTGAAGCACCTTGAGACTTCCTGGGAAGTACATTTATAAAGTTGTATAAACATGACGGTAAAAGGTAGCATAAATGTGTTGACAGGTGCATAATTCAGCAAGGAAATGCAACAACTTCAACTTCACTTTAAACATGTTCATAAAAAATGCAGCACAACTGGAATCTATTCTGCTTCACAGTCTACTTTAAGATCAAGTAACAGAGTAGCAAAATCAGGAGAACTGAAATTCAAGGAAACTGAGTTAATTTACTCTACTTCTTCAAATGAATGGGATACAAAAGTAGTGGTACAGCATGGACATAATGGAGAATGGAAGTAAGACTAGGGTATCTAGTACAAGTGGCAAAATATCTCAGCCTATGTTTTTTCTGACACTCAAATGCACTTCTGTTGGTGTGATGGCTCATGTTCTGGACACATCTATAGGCAACTTTTCTAATTCGGTACCAAGCCAGAGCTTTAATCTCACAGATCATATCCAGGTTTTGATCAAGAAATCGAAGTGACTAATTTTATACTGTAGAACATGGCACATGGATTTAAAGCTATACCAAACATACTGTGGCCAAACAATACGTGAAATATCAGCCTTGGTGTTTAAATGGAGAGCTCTGCTAGTGTGTCAAACTAACTCAGAATACACATTACAGGTCTCAAAAATGTAATGGACATTTTTAGAAATAATCCATAGGTTCTTAGGGTAGAAAGTCATTTGTCAGAAGACTTGTACACAATAAAGCAAAATATGAGCTGGCTACCTGGACTGAAGTGACAAATTCAGCCATTTAGCAAGGATAAATAAGAATTCTGACTTAGATGTCCATTTTTGATCATACACTTGAAATGAAAAACAAGCAAAAAAATGACACAGTTTTAGCATTAAATTCATCTTGGAGGATTGCTGATTTGTCATTAAATATCTCGTAGGTTTCACTGTATTACTTTAAAACCAAAATAAATTAAAGAGAGAAGTGGAGATCCACATGACACTAACAAGCATGAGAATGTGCATATGCTGTTCATAGCATCTTATAATAATGATGCTATGTGACCAAATTACTTTGCATGCTTAACATTTATCCAAGTGCATGCAAAGTAAGATGAAAAAGTTAGATGCCAAAAGAAAGTACTTAGCATTTGCCTGGTTATTATTTGTATAGTCACAGTAATGTCAATGCTACAGGAACATTGACATAGAAAAAGAAGTTATGTACTCACCATAACATTCCTTCTGATTAGTTCTACTTCATTGGTCTTCAACCTGTGGGTCCTCGGATCCATATCGGATCCGACATGGCTGCATTTTCCAGCTACGGCTCCGAGCTCCATGCCCCTCCCCTTACCCATAACGCCCATCTCCTTTCTCCCTTCAGATTGAGTTTGCTGCCTAGCAGGTAACAGATACCAGACCAAATAACACCTTATCCTCTAACACAAACATTAGAAATTAACTTTAGCCCTAACAGAACCGAAGATCCCAGCAATAATGGTCCGGTACAAAGGACGTGTCATATCCCAAAGGATAAGATTAGGGGGAAGGAGGGGGGGAACAGTTGAAGACAAATGAAGTAGAACTACTCAGATGGAACGTTATGGTGAGTACATGACTTCTTTATCTGAAGTAGTTTACTTCATTTGCTCTTCAACCTGTGGGACAGAGTCCTCAGCTACCCAACTCTTGGGAGGCCCTCATGGATGGATATTCCGGAGCACCGCAGAACCAAAGGATGTTCTACTCCTAGAGACCAAATCCAGTTTATAATGAGAAATAAAGGTGTGAGATAAGGCCCAATTAGCAGCTGAACAAATCTCATCCAAAGAGACCTTAGACCAAAAAGCTGCTGACGTAGCCATAGATTTGGTCGAATGAGCCTTCACTCTTCCTGGAAGAGACAAACCTCTATCTAAATAAGCCCGGCCAATGCATTGTGAAATCCAGTGAGCAACACTTTTGAGACAAGTTTACCTAAGAAGGACTTGGCATAGGTCACAAAAAGCTGATCAGACTTGCAGAAAGGTTTAGTCCTGTGCAGATAAAACCTCAGCTGCCTGTGTACATCCAGCAAATGTAATTTGTATTCCCCTTTGATCTGGTAGTTCGGAAAAAATACTGGTAAATTAATAATCTGATTAATATTGGCCTCCAAGGCTACCTTGGGAAGGAAGGACGGGTTAGTGTGTAGCGACACTCTATCCTTGTGAAAGATCATGTAAGGGACTTTGATAGAAAGAGCTTGAAGCTCCGACACCCTTCTAGCGGATGTAATGGCAACCAAGAAGGCAGTTTTCCAGGTCAAAAACTGTAGATCCATAGATGCCGCAGGCTCAAATGGAGGAGAAACCAATGCCTGCAACAACAAAGTAAGGTCCCACGGAGGAATGGGGACCTTAACCGGGGGTCTGAGAAGAAAGGCACCTTTGAGAAAGGTTTTACAAAGTTTAGAAGAAGCCAACGAAGACATGTCTACCCCAACATGAAAATTAGAAATGGTGGTTAGTTGGACTTTCATCGTTGAGGAACTAGCGCCTTGATGAAAAATGCTAGCTAGAAAATCTAAAAACTGCCAAAAGCAGTGCAGTGAAAGGGTTCAAAGACCTCTGAATGGCCCATACAGAAAAACATTTCCATTTACTGTGATAAACTTTTCTGGTGGACGATTTCTGAGCCACCACCAGAATGGATTTAACAGGAGATGACAGATCGGAAGTCCTGAGAATCATGGGAACCGGAGCACCCAAGCAGTGAGCTTCAGACTGCCCAGATCTGGATGAGGATTCCCCAAGGGATGTAAACAGATCCGGGACTGGATCCCAGGTCCATGGTGGAACAACTAGATGAGACCTGAGTAAGGGAAACCAAATCTGTTGAGGCCAGAATGGGGTGCTGAGGATCACAGTGCTCCCCAGCCTTCGAGCTTTCTGTGGAAACTTTGACATGAGGGGAAGAAGAGGATATGCATAAAGAATCCCGGGAGGCCAAGCATGAATCAGATCGTCTCTGGGGGCTTCCCCAGCAGGGGGGTTCACAGCGAAAAACTCGCTGCATTTTGCATTGGAAGGAGATACAAAGAAATTGCAGCAAGGACAACCCTACTCTAGGAAGATCTGTTCCACTACTGAAGGCTTCAGAGACTACTCGTAAGGCATCAGGATAGATCTGCTGAGCCTATCCGCTAAGATGATGGACCATCACGAGATGTGCATTGCCACCAGAAAATGGCCGGTGGAGATCGCCCATTCCCACAATCTCATGGCCTCTCGACTTAAGGGATAAGATCTGGCTCCCCGTTTGTTGATATACCAGACCACTGACATGTTGTCCATCTGAATTGCAATCGTTCCCAGAGGAAGATGAGCATGGAGGGCCTGCAACTCAAGAAAAAAACGCTCTCATCTCTAGAACACTGATGTGCAGATAGGTCTCAGAAGGGGAACACGTACCTTGGACGGTCCTTCCCGAGCAATGCCCCACCACCCAAGTAGGGAGGCATCCGTGGTCACCATGTTTTGGGGTAAAAGAGGTTGAAAAGGAAGTCCCGAGGAGATCCAGGGACGGAATCCACCACCAAAGGGAGTCCCTGCATGCTTTTGAAATTCTCACTGGAAAAGACAAAGAAAGGTCTAACAATGACCACTGAACCGCTAGTGTCCACTGCAGTACCCTCACATGAAGGCATGCCATGGGGAGAAGATTTATCGTGGCCGCCATAGAACCTAAAGCTCTTAAAACAGCTTCAGATGTTGGTAAATGGGTCTGAAGAATGTGTAACATGTGTAATTCAAGCTGCGTATGCTGTCTGAGGTGAGGAACACATTCAATTGTATTGTGTCCAGTCGTGCCCCAATGAAATCTAGAATCTGAACCGGGTGAAGAGCAGACTTACTCATAGTGATCGTAATGCCCAACTTGTTGGCTAACTGAAGGAAGGAGTCCCTGGCCTGACATAGTAGATGCTCCGAGGGGTTGGTAAAAGCCAATCATCCAGGTACCGAAAGACCTGAAGCCTCAGGTAAGCCGCTACTACTGCCATTACCTTGGTAAACGCCCAGGGGGCTGTGGTGAGACCGAAGGGGAGGGCTAAAAATGGGTAATGATTGGCTCCCAGCCAGAAGCGAAGGAACCTCCGGGAGCGCCTGTGCATCTTGATGTGATAGTACACATCCTGGAGGTCGATCGAGCACATCCAGTCTCTGTCCTGCAGATAAAGCAGAATAGATTGAATTGTGACCATCCAGAATTTTGTCTTGGTTATGGATAGGTTCAATTGGGACAGATCCAATATTGGTCTGAGGTCGCCCATCTTTTTTGGCACTAAAACCCCGGATCCAGACTGCTCTGGTGGGACTGGTTAGATGACTCATTTTCTCAGTAGTGAGTCTACCTGCACTGCTGCTTCCTCCCACTGCATGGATGGAATGTCCGGGAGGGCTTTGTTGGATGGGGGAAGATTCCTTGAAGGGGACAAAACATCCTCTGGACATGACTCACAGCACCCACTGATCTGTAGTGATCGACTCCCATGCTAGTGGGTGAAATGACAGACTACCCCCGACTGCCTCCAAAGACGGACAGCAGGGTAACCCCTCAGGGCTGCTGTCCGTGTTTATCCGAGAAAGGTTCTCAGGACCCAAAATTCCTAGGACCCCCCTCTGCCTCTAGGGCGGTGTCCATCACACCCCCCTCTGCCTCTGGGGGAAGGTGAGTCCTGAGCATCCCGGGAAAATGCCTGAGACTTGTGGAACCACATCTTCTTCTGGCCTCGCTGGTTCCTGGAAAAGGACCTTTGAGGCGGTGAGAAGCAGACCCCGACGGCAGACAGCATCTTCCCGTCCTTCTCACTCTGGACCAAAGTATGACTGTTTTCCCAAAAAGGGAAGAATCATCATAAGGGGCCTTGGTAAAAGATGCCTTGAAGGGCTCTGAGAACTGACATAAGTGGAGCCAGGCATGGCACCGGATGGCAATGCCTGACCCCGCCACCCATGTGGCTCCCCCCATGGCATGGGAGAGCAAACGCACAGACGTGTTGGCTACATATTTTGGGGAGGCCATTCGTGCAAACGTCTTCTTGTCCTCTACCAACATGGACCCTGGGGTTGACTCCATGACTTCCTTGACCAGATCTCTCTGGAGTTGAATAACATGTGTCATGTAGTACAGTGCCCTTATGCAGAAGGTCACTGAAGCATAGACTCACTTCCCAAAACGATCCAACATTCTCGACTCTCGGTCAGGCGGATGGACCGTGGAACTCTCCTGGGGGAGTTCCTTCTTGGTGGTCACCGCCACCAACATAGCATCTACAGAGGACCCCTTGTGCCAGTGTAATTTGTCTGCGGGAGGGCTTAAGACCTTGTCCAACTGCTTGGGTACTGTTTCTACAGTGTCTGGCTTCTTCCATGCCCTAGATGTTATCAAATCCATGAGTGGATCAGGAGGAGGGGACACCCAAGAGGTAGATGGGCCAGAGCCGAATGCCTCCAGAAACACGGACTCAGAGGTTGGTTTTGGGGTGGACCACCCCCTTCTTTGGCAGAGGATCTCCATGATGTCTCCAAAGGAGACATCCTCAGGGGATGATCTTGGGAAACCTTTCACTTCATCCAGGTCTATGCCTTCTGTGAGGGACTCTGGGGGAAAGTCAAAGTGCCTCCTTTTACATGTATGCTTGCAGGGGGCTCCTCAGGGGGACTATCTGAGGAGGTCTCGCAAGTGGGTTATTCCAAGGCCGGAACGTCTTGGGGTATTACAGCTATGGGCTGTCCCTGAGAAAGCAAGATGGTCGGGCCTACACTCATGGCCAGGGAGGTCAGGATGGACTCGGAAGACAAAATAGTCAAAGGCCTCGACCATGCTAGAACCCTCTCCACCATGTCGAATGCCGAGGGGGAATGGACCGGGAATGGACCTCCTGGGCTGAACTGGCGGAAGCTGCTCCCCCCGATCCAACCGGGGAGTCAGAGCCGAGTCTCTAGGAGCCAAGACGTTGAGGGGAATGCTTCTCTCTGACAAGCTTAGAGCAGAGAACACTCCCTTGGATCTGACCCCAAGGCTACGGCTCCGAGAGCTCTGATCCAATCTAGTCAAATTCAACACACTCAAGGCACTGGCCAGCATCGATGTATAGGGTACCATCGGCGTCAACCCCTCAGCTCCGACCATCCTTGGATTCAACAGCTCCAAAACCATGGGTTGAATCGGAGAATGAGTGATAGGTCTAAATACTGACTAGAAGGCACCCGCTCCGGTGGGAGAAGGCCCTGGCAAGATCCCCATCTGGATTTGAGTGTGGATAAATCTCTGCATCATCTTGTCCATCTCCGCTTCATATAGGGTCCGGGTAGAGCAGCAGGACGCCGCCTAAGTGGGCTGGGAGAGCCGGTGCTATCTTAGCAGGGGAAGGTGGGACGTCCATCCCAGCAGTGGAGGGCAACAGGCCCTTGACAATCAGTTTGTCCCATCTGTCCTTAAGTGGTCTTGGGTTAAACCCAGTGCAAATAGGACAGGGGGACTAGAGGTGAGTCACCCCCAAACAAACCACACAGAGTGTGGCCATCCGCCAGGAGAGCTTATGGCCACACTCTGTGCATCTTTTGAAAAAAACAGGCTTCAGGGCGTCCGCCATGCCTTAGCCGGCTCAAAAGAAAATCACACACACACAGACACACACACATGAGGAAAGAAAGGAGGGGAGGAAGATAGAAAAGCCTACAATAAAACAAGCTACGAAGAACCCCAAGAAGGTATAGAAAGGTTAGGAGTGAAATAGATAGGTAGAAAAGTCCAAAAAAGTCAAAATTTATTTTTTAAATAACAACACTACCATAATGGAGCTTGGACCACGCTGCTTCCTCTCAGATTGCAAACGAGATCTGAAGGGAGAAGGGAGACAGGGGCATTATGGATAAAGGGAGGAGCTTGCAGCCGAAGCTGGAAAATGCAGCCATGTCAGATCCGATATGGGTCCGAGGACCCACAGGTTGAAGAGCAAATGAAGTAAATTACTTCAGATACATTCATTTTAAAGCTTGAGAGCTACTGAGAGCTGTTCAAGCTATTTTCTTCACCGGTTACAATATTACAGTTGGCAACTTAATAAGTACAACAGAAAGAGACATTTTTAACTATTGCATTTTGAAACCATGATTGGCTGATGCCCCATTCAGGATTTGTTTCTCTGCTATGCACCCAGAGTGCCAGGGCAGGCATCAACTCCAGCTGTGACCCTGTATTGAATTAATCAAGTTGCTGGAAAATTAATTAATGAATGCATTAAAAATACATTTTACTGCCTTTTTCTGACTCCATTTCTTTGTAAATTTGATGGACATTGTGCACTGACAGCTTAATTCAAAACTCAGCCAACTAATGGCCAACAATGTGACATTATTTGTGAGTTTTGCAAACCAAACAAATGAACAAACTTTAGATCCAGTGCTTACGCAAACAAAAATCTTCACTCCAGTTTATATATATATATATATATATGTATATGTATATGTATATATATATATATATATGTATATATATATATATATATATATATATATATATATATATATATTGCAAACAATGAGAAAAATCTGCTGTAGAAATATAAAAAAACAATAATACAGAAGACAACCAAGTGCGCTACTGCCTTACCTACACAGATGTAATGTCCTCCTGCTGCAGAAATTCCTCGTGCAAATACTGCCTGAGCTGAAATTAAAAAAATAATAATAGACATGAAATGTGTTCTTTATGATCTGTTTGAGAATGTAATCACCTCTACGGTGTGTAACACACAACATGCATTTCCAAAGATTCTTGTACCACTGATGGAATCATACTAGATTATTACACATGACTACATTTCATTTTAGTGCACTTCAGTCAAAAGTACAATTATGTGAGGTACTCACCCTAATAAGCCACATATAAGCTGCCTTCTACCAGGCAGAGTACTATTTATATCTGGGAAATGTCTGCAACACCAGTCACCCTGGTCAGATCCAAAACAATCAGGCCTTACCAAGGCTGTGCTGCTCTTAGTGCATTCTGACTTTTAGAATGCAGTTTTTCAAAACTGCAACATGAGCTGAAGCAATTCTTTTTGCTACAAAGAAAGATTCATGGAAAGAACAATAACCATAAAAATAAAAACTAGTAACTATAGCGCACAAAATGATTTTACAACAATGAACTCTGAAGACAGAAAAATAAAAGAATGAAGTACAAAATAAATGAAAGAAGCACTTAAATTTATACATATACAATGTTGGATTAATTCAACAAATATAATTATATATAAGAGGTGAAGGAGAGTGGGAAGGTACCCAGTTTCAGGCATTTAGATTACCTTAGAACTACTGTTATGGTGAGTACCTCACACAGATTTATTAATATATTCATAGCAGATGCCTGCTACTGGGTAGAAAGTACAGTTGCATTAAATCTTATAACAGTACACGTCCTTCTCTTACCTCCTGCAAGAATAGCCCCAAGTCCAGCCAGTATACCAAAGCCTTTTGACCTTGTACATGCTGTATATCACTCATATGCTCCCTGTACAGGGCACAGGGCATAAAGGTGACATACAAAAACACAGTTACCCAGAACTGAATTGCCCCAGAAGAAAACATGGACAGAGGAGGCTATGCACAACCAGGAGAAAATGCAGATAGAAAAGGTAGATTGACAAAGAAAAGCCATACAAAACCCATAAAAAGAAAAAAAAAACTGGGAGGGAGGGAGCAAATACTATAACAGTGAGGAGAAGGACATCTACTGTTCCGGTAAGATTTTACACAAATATACTATGTCCTTCTATATCACTGTTGCAGTATTCTTCACCTTAGGTAGAGTACAAAAGCTCAAGAAAAGGAGTAGAAGTTGGAAAGATGGGAGCAGACCTCAATGAACCCATGCAGAATGTATTTTATTTATTTTATTTTACATTTGTTTACTGGGAAAGTCTGACTGGACACAGGTCCTTTTTCAGTGGAGGCCTGGGGAGAAAAGCTCCAACTAAAAAGTACATCAGACAGAAAAACAGAACTGAAAAAGTACAACAATTACTATCAAAGTAAGCAAAAATACAAAAAGCTTTAACCTAACATGAATGACTGACAGTCTCAGAAGGGTATTTACAGGACTGACATTCTTAAGTGTTTGCTAATATACAGAGGTAGCTTACAACATACTGATATAACGTAATGGTTCATATTGGATTTTGGTGAGAGTACACAGTTGAAATTAATACTGATATACACAGTGTCAATATGGGTATATGTTCCAAATGTATATGCAAGGAGAGAAATAGAACATAAATAGGTGTAGGCACCCAAGATTATATTAGTCTCAGAAACTAGCCAGGACAGGTGCAAGAGCAGAGCCAAGTTTCAGTTAAATGTGATTTCAAAAGCTTTTTAAATTGTACTGTAGAGCAGTTGGATGTTATTGGGGTTGACAGTTTATTCCATACTTTGGGTACAAAGTTTGAGAAAAGTGAGTCTCCAGCTAAGTTGTTTGCTTTAGAGATAACCAGAAGAAATTTTTCTGGAACGTAATACTATGGTTGTTGGTGTGTGGTCAAAAGAGGTTCTGGGGACCAGGGTTTTTCTGGATGATGTAGGATTTTATGAGCAAAGGTTAGTTGGTTAAAGAGTAGTAGTTGTGGGAGTTCTTATCAGTTTAGTAGTTTAAGAGATGTACAATGATGTGTTCTATACTGGCAGTCAGTGGCAAACTCGGCAATTTTATTATAACAGGATTCTTAGCTAGATCTGTTTTTCTAAGGTTGGTTAGAATTGGAGAGGCATATAGGAGCATTGACAAAAGATGTGTGCGAGCAATGGTAGCTTTTGAGTTTACAGTGAGGAATTGTTTGTTTCAATAGAGGCTACCTAGTTTTTTTGTGTACTTTCTTAATGGTTTGAGAGATGTGAATATCGAATTTTAAATTGTCAATTTCAACACCTAGAAATTTGGTATGGGTTACTGGTGTGATGGTGGTTTTATTTTTGGGTGTGATATTGAATGACAAGAGTGATGGGGGGAGTCATTGTAGGGTGAAAGAGAAGGAGGTTGGTTTTGGTGGGATTTAGAATGCGCTGGGTGTTAGTGAGCCATGTTTCAGAAGCTAGAAAAGAGTCTTGGGTGAGGGTCTGGAGTTCTTGTAGGGAGGAGGCTGCACATATAAATGTGGAGTCATCTGCGTATTGTACAACTGTACTGTGGGGGGTAGAGGTGTGGAGTCTGTTTGTGAAGAGACAGAAAAGTAGAGGTCCAAGGATGGAGCCTTGAGAAACTCCTTGAGTTACTGGAAGAAGAGGGGAAAGTTCATTTTGCCACTAAACAGCATGCTGGCATCCTGATAAGTAGCTTTTAAACCATGTAATTAAGGAAGTGCTGAAGTTTAGGATGGCAAGAATGTTAATAAGTTTGTTGTGATTTACCATGTCGAATTCTTTAGAAAGGTCTAAAAAAATGGCAGATACAAATTTTCTGTGATTTCTATAGTAATTCACTGTGTTGGTGAAGGACATTAGGGCTGTTGTAGTACTATGAGAGGGGCAAAAGCCATGTTTGGTATCTGACAGTAATTTGTGTGTTTGTAGGTAGCGCATCAATTGTGTGCTAACTACTCTCTCTAGGATTTTAGATAGGGGTGATAGAATGTCAACTGGGTGATAAAAAGAAGTTATGTTCTTACCATAACGTTCCATGTGAATTGTTCATCTCGCCTTTGTTCCTACACATGGGTTCGGAGCCAATCCTCGGCTCCGAGTCGGCCACTGGGTGATAAAAAGAAGTTATGTTCTTACCATAACGTTCCATGTGAATTGTTCATCTCGCCTTTGTTCCTACACATGGGTTCGGAGCCGATCCTCAGCTCCGAGTCGGCCGCATCACAAGCTCTGCATCTAAGAGAAGCTCGAGGCACAGTCTATATCCCATGATCCTCCTCTGCTATCCCTCAGATCTAGTTTGCAAGAATCCAGAACGCACTACTAACCACTGCATCTAACGTTCACGCAATCACACACTTGAACCTGAAACATATTAACTAAATACAGATAGGTGTGTACCTAATGTGTCACCTACCAAATACTAGGTAGTGTAGATAACCCCGAGAAGGCCAACCAGACACTAGTCATAACAGTTCTTCCAGAACGCAGTGGGGGAAGGAGGGAGGGGATGTAAGAACAAAGGCGAGATGAACAATTCACATAGAACGTTATGGTAAGAACATAACTTCTTTATGTGAAATTGTTCGATCTCGCCGTTTGTTCTTACACACGGGTAGCGCCCCTAGCTCCGCTACCCTGGGTGACTCACGGAAGAATGTTCCTGAGCACAGTGGAACCAAAGGATGCCCTGTCCTTGGAGGTCCTGTCCACTTTGTAGTGAGTAACAAACGTATGAGGCTTAGCCCACATTGCTGCCGCACAAATAGTATCCAACGGTAGATGAGCGGCATGGGCTAGAGAAGTAGAAACGGCCCTAGTAGAATGAGCCTTAGGCTTGAACAGAAGTGGTTGTTTTGAAGCTGAATAGACAAAATTTATGCAGTCCGAAAGCCATTTGGATAACGGGCATTTTGTTACTGCCATGCCCTTCTTATTATCTGCGAATGAGACAAACAGTTGATCCGATTTCCTGCAATCCTTTGTTCTGTCCAGATAAAATCTCAGCTGCCTATGTACATCCAATTTGTGCAGCATGTATTCCAACTTGTTCGAATGTTTTTTGAAGAAGGTGGGAAGCTCTATAGATTGATTGATATTAAGCACAGAACATACCTTCGGGAGGAATGACGGATTAGTACGCAAGGAGACTATGTCTGGATGGAAAAACATGTATGGTGGCCTAACGGACAAGGCCTGTAGCTCTGATATTCTACGAGCTGAAGTGACAGCAATAAGAAAAAGAGTCTTGCAAGACAAATACTTAAGTGGCACAAAGCTGGTTTGAAGGGTGGTAACATAAGTTGGGATAACAACAAATTAAAGTTCCATGGAAAAACCAGATCCCGAATGGGTGGCCGGAGGTGAAAGGTACCCTTCATGAAAGCTCTACAAAGTCTGTGGGACATAACTGTAGAGCCCTCTTCACCTACATGAAAGTTAGATATGGCAGCTAACTGTACTCTTATCATGGATGTAGAGGCCCCCTTCTTGAAAGAGTGTAGATAAAAATTCCAAGATTTTGTGTATCGGGGCCACCAAGGGATCTATACCTTGCCCTGATGCCCAACACGCAAAACGTTTCCATTTGCTCCTGTATAGTTTCCTGGTGGAAGCTTTGTGGGAAGAAACTAGAATGTGCTGTACTGCTGGGGACAAAACATCCGACCTGGCTAAATTGGGAAGTGGAGCAGCCAAGCTGTCAGTTTGAGGGACTGAAGAGATGGGTGAGGAACTCCCGACGAATGAGTCAATAGGTCTGGCACTGGGTCCAGAATCCATGGTTCCTCCATCTGGTGGGTTAGAAGAAAGGGAAACCAGATCTGTCGAGGCCAGAATGGTGCTATTAGAATGATCGTCCTTTCCAGACTCCTGGCTTTCTATAGGAATTTGGGTATCAACGGAACAGGAGGAAATGCATATAGGAGACCTGGGAGCCAATCGTGCACGAGTGCGTCCCTGGGAGCACCCCCCGGAGGGGGAAGTAGGGCAAAGTAGCTTCTGCATTTGGCATTTAAGGGGGATGCAAAAAGATCGCAGCAAGGCTGGCTCCATCTGCGGAAAATCCTCTCCGCCACTTGATTTTTGAGGGACCACTCGTGTGACAACAGGATGGCTCTGCTCAACCTGTCCGCGATGACGTTGGATGACCCCGGGATGTGCATTGCTATCAGAAAGCGACCTGTGGACGCAGCCCACTGCCAAATTCTCAGGGCCTCTCTGCATAATGGGTAAGACCTGGTTCCACCCTGTTTGTTTATGTACCAGACCACTGACATATTGCCCGTCTGAACTGCCACTGTTCCTAGAGGTAGGGATTCGTGTAAGTGTTGCAACGCTAGAAACACTGCTCTCAACTCCAGGACACTGATGTGCAGATTGTACTCCATCTTGGACCATTCTCCTTGGACCGTTCTCGCCTGAAAAAGTCCCCCCACCCCATCAGGGAAGCGTCTGTGGTTATTGTGGCTGTAGGGCTGGGTAGTACAAACGGGCGACCTATCGTTAGATCTTGGCTGTTCAACCACCAACAAAGGTCCCGTTTACAAGAATCTGTGATCAAGATGTCGTGTGACAAAGGCAGTTGTTGGAACGACCACTCTGCAAAGAGCAGCCACTGGAGGACCCTCATGTGCATCCTGCCCAGAGGAACTGCAATAAGGGTAGCTGCCATCATGCCCAGGGCTTTCAGTACTTGCGCAGCAGAAACTTTCTTGTTTTGAAGAAGAATAGCGACCTGATCCCTGAGGGCTGACACTCTTATCTGGGGAAGCTTGATCAGAGCTGTAGTAGTATCTAACTCCGCCCCTATGAATGAGACATGCTGTGAGGGCGATAAGGCAGATTTTTCGAAGTTGACTGAGATTCCTAAACGGGAACAAAGGTTGATTGTTTAGTCCCTGGCTTGTACAAGGCAAGGCCTGGTGGTGGCGGTGAGGAGCCAGTCATCCAGATACAGAAACACTCAGAATCCTAGCCACCTCAGGTGAGACGCCACTACTGCCATGCATTTGGTGAACGCCCTGGGGGCTGAGGTGAGACCAAAGGGCAGAGCTCGAAATTGGAAGTGACTGGCTCCCAGCCGGAAGCGCAGGTGATCTCTAGATGCTCTGGCCATTTTGATGTGGTAGTACACGTCCCTGAGATCTATAGAGCACATCCAATCACCCTTCTGCAGAAAGGGAAGGATCGACTGCAGCGTGACCATCTGGAATTTTTCCTTCCTTACGAAGGTGTTGAGTTTGCTGAGGTCCAATATTGGCCTCCGGTCCCCTGTTTTCTTTGGAACTAAAAAGAACCTTGAGTAAGTTCCGGATCCTATCTGGTCCGCCGGGACTGGTTGGATGACTCTTTTTTCGAGCAGCTTTCTTATTTCTATGGCTGCTTGATCTCGCAGATTGGGTGGAACATCTGGAAATCTCTTTTGATCGGGGGAATGGTTATAAATGGGATGTTGTATCCTCTGGTTATTATGCTTTTTACCCAAGAATCTGAAGTGAAATTTAGCCAGGCCTCTGGGTATAAAGCCAAGCGACCCCTGACTGCCTCCAGAGCAGGACAGTCGGGCCTCCACTCAGGAGTGCTGGAAGGGTTTCCCAGGGACGGTATCACTGTCGCCCTGGTTCTGTAGACCCCCTCTGCCGCCTGGGTGGCGTCTTCCATTTCTCCCCCCTCCTCTGCCTCTGGAGGGGGCATCACACTGTGTGGACTGGAAAGATCCCGGTGTCTTTCGGAACCACATTTTTCTGCCTCTTTGCCCTTTGGGGTACGGTCTGGTCGGGGCAGAAAAATGGACCCCTACGGCAGACAGGGTCTTACCTTCTTGCTTACACAGAGTGAGAATTTCCTTTACTTTGGGTCCAAACAGGGTGGCACCATCAAAAGGGACATTGGCAAAGGAAGACTTGAAGGCTTCCGCAAAGGAGCACAGGCGCATCCAGGATTTTCTCCGCAGAGCGATAGCTGAAGCTGCAGCCCTACTCAAACCTTCAGCCGCATACGAAATGAGCCTCATGGACGAGTTAAAAGTGAGGGTGTTAAGCTGTGCCGTTACCTTTTCCGAGACAGCAGCATCTGTGTTAACCTGGGGAGTATCTCCCAGCTCCTTAAGGAGATCTCTCTGAAGTCGCGTAAAGTGCATAAGGTTGTTCAGCAAACGCATGGAAAAAGTCGCTGAACTGAAAACGCGCTTCCCATACCTGTCCATAGTCCTAGAATCCTTGTTAGGAGGATGGACAGAGGAAGATGCCTCGGACATTTCCTTCTTGGTGGCTGCCGCTACCACCATAGCATCAACTGGGACTCCTTTAGTAAGATAAGTCTTGTCCTGGGGGCCAGTGATATATTTATTCGGCCTCCGAGGGACTGGTTCCACTGAATCTGGAGTCTCCCACGCCCTTCGAGCTATTAGGTCCATTAACTCATCAAAGGGCGGGGTCACCCAGGAGGTAGAAGGTTGAGCCCCAAACGCCTTCAGCAACACCAATTTGTCCTCAGTGGGTGCGAGAGTCTGCCAATCACCCCTCTGCTTCAAGATCTCCAGGATGTCAGCAAATGAGACATCCTCAGAGGGGTACCGTGGGGACCCTTCTGATTCATCCAAATCGGTGTCCGATGTCAATGATTCCTGTGGGGAATCAATGTGCCTCCTGTTGCACAATTTCTTCCTTGGGACTTCATCAGAGGGGGCGTCTGGTGAAGCTTCCAAGGAATAGGGGACACCCTCTGGGGCTGGCTGAGGCATTGGGTCTCTACGCTTGGCAGGGATCGCGGGTACAGAAACAGAATGTGGCCCTTTGGGGGAAGGAGAAGACGACTCCGATGAAGTAAATGTCTTTTCAGACAAGACCTTCCTCATGACGTCGAAGGCACCAGAGCCCCAGGCCGAGGACCCCACCGGATCCGAAGAACATGGTAGTTTCCCCGAAACCGGGACCATGGGCTTTGACCCCGAGGACAGAGCCGAGCTAATCTGTGCCGAGGCTCTGAGGGGAAGAGTCGGAACTGAAAGTTCGGTTAGACTCTCCGCCCCGGAACTGAGGAGAGACCGTCGGCTCCGCGACTCCTCAATGAGTTCCGAGGGAGTGGAGATCAGTGGTGCCGATCGCACTAAGGAAGGCTTCAGCACAGAGGGCTCAACAATCATCGGTTCCTCTTCTCCCAGCTCCGAGGACTCGATGAGTCTCAAAGGAGGATCTGCCGGAGACACAGGGAGGTTCAAGTTTCGATACCAATTGGGATGAAACCGCAATGAGTTTGGAAAGAGCTGTGTTCTCCATGAGCTTCTGTACCACTCGATCCATGTCAGTGTCAGACAGCAGCCTGGAAGAACGGGTTGAAGGGGCCGAAGATGCCACCGAACGAAGGATCGAGGATGGAGGCACCTCCGACACTGGCTCCAAGACCTGGGCCTCGATCAGAGACAATCACTCGATGCTCCACCCCGAGGTCTGTGGAGCCGGCGAATGAACCTTAGTAGAGGTGCTAGGAGCCGATGACCTGGGCTCCGATACCTTCGAAGACTTCGACCCCTTCAAAGACTTCGATGCCTGATCAGCCTTCTCCAAGGCTTCTTGAAAGTCTGTCTTTAGCAAGCCCCTTTCGATCAACTTCCTGCGCCTTTCCATCATGACCCTTCCACTGAAGGAGTGACAAATAGAACAGTCCTCCTGCAGGTGGACAGGGCCAAGACAGTAGACGCAGGAAGCATGATTGTCTATGATGGACATTTTCTGTCCACACTGACATCTTTTGAATCCAGACTTCGCTTTCTCTGCCATGTCTAACACCAGTAACTAAGTTGACCAATAAGCTGTAAAAACTAGAGAAAATCTAACAACACAGTCAAATATTAAGCACTAGCTATATGTAAATAGGTATATATATATATATATATATATATATATATATATATATATATATATATATATATATATATATATATAAAAGCAACGATTATATATATATATATATATATATATATATATATATATATATATATATATGAATGAACAAACACTCCACATAAGACTAACTACTAAAGACTTAACTATAAGTATAGAATAGTAACTAAAACTAAATTTTGTCTACTGCTGTCAGAGCCCTGACATGACTAACTAGGCCTCAGCTGAAAATCGAAACATTAACTATGAAAAAGTATACAAAAGGGAAGCCCCTGTGAATAAACACATGCACACAGCTAATATTAACTAATATAACTAGCTTTAAATAGCTCTAAATATAGTGAAAATACAAAAAGCTTTTACTGGCCCAAGCTCTCCTCGACGTGATCTGTTGCAGCGGCAAACTAGATTTGAGGGATAGCAGAGAAGGATCATGGAATATAGACTGTGCCTCGAGCTTCTCTTAGATGCAGAGCTTGTAATGCGATCGGCTCCGAACCCATGTGTAAGAACAAACGGCGAGATCGAACAATTTCACATCTGGCAAGTTCAGTGGAATTCCCTCCTTTGTGTAAGGGTATGATATGGGAGATTTTCCAGATGTCAGGTATCAGGTTTTCTGAGAGAGATCTGTTTATTAGTATGGCTACTGGGTATGCAATTGCTTCTGCTGCGATCTGCAAAAAGTTAACAGGGAGTTTGTCTACTGCTAATGTGGCTGTCTTTAGTAGTTTTTTTAATAGTTTTTTATGGTGTTAAGAGAGACTGGTTTTAATGTAAAGGAGCTGGTGCTGTTTTGCGATATGAGTGGTTTGGAGGTGGTGGGGGTGTTCTGGAACTTTGAGAGGGCTAAGATAATTTCTGTGAAGTATTTTTTGAATTGAGTTGCAATGTTATCAGACTTGCTGGGAGTTGTTGTTGTGGGTATAATGGATTTACCTGGGTGAAGAATATTATTCATGGCATCCCAGAACTTTTGGGGGTTATTATGATGTTTCTTTTTAATACTATGGTAGTAGTAGTTTATTTTGTTGTGTTTAACTAATTTCTTTGCTTTGTTTCTCAAGTGTACAAAAAAGAAGTTACGTCTTCCCACAACATTCCATCTGTGTTGTTGATCTCCATTCATTCATTACTGATGGGTGTCGGTTCCGTCTTCAGAACAGAGTTGGTCATGTAACAAGCTAGTGCCAGCCAAAACACTCTCGAGCTAAGCTTTTACCCACAATGCCCTTCCCATGTTACCTCAGATCGAGTTTAATATTATAAGTAAAGCAGAGCCGTCTCTGAGCAGAAACCCTAAAAAGGAATAGGACCCAATTCAATCCCCCAGGAGCCTCTGGAGGGGGAAGGAGGGTGGGACGTAATGAATGAATGAAGATCAACAACACAGATGGAACGTTATGGTAAGACATAACTTCTTTATCTGATTTTGTTAATCTTCATTCATTCCTTACTGATGGGACAGAGTCCCTAGCTACCTTCATTCCTGGGAGGCCCTTATGGCCCATTGAACCAAAGCATGCTCTTCCCCTGGAGGCCAAATCCAATTTGTAATGAGTGATAAAGGTATGAGAGGTAGCCCAAGTTGCAGCTGCACAAATATTCAATGAGGCTTGTGCATGAAATCTGACAGAAGTTGCTACTGACCTGGTAGAATGTGCTCTAACTTTGTCAGGTAGAGAAGCTTTATTTCATTAGTAAATCAAGGAAATACAGTCTCTGAGCCATTTGGACAAGGTTACCTTTGAGACAGGCTTTCCTAGTTTTGGGCCTAAATAGAATACAAACAATTGGTCTGATTTACGTATTGACTTTGTTCTGTCCAGATAAAAGCGCAGCTGTTTATGAACATATAATAAATTAAGGCAGTTACTCCCCTTTGTTTCAATAGTTTGGGAAAAATACTGGAAGGTCAATCGTTTGGTTCACTGTCAAATCTGAGATAACCTTAGGTAGAAAAGGATTGGTCCGGAGTGATACTCTGTCTTTATGAAATACCATATAAGGTCATTTAATACACAGGGCCTGGAGCTCTGAAATGAGTCTGGCTATGTGACAGCTATTAACAATAAGGATTTCCAGGACAAGAACTTAAGATCACAAGTGGAAGCAGATTAGAAGGGGGAATGTGTCAGGGATTCTAAAGTCAGATTCCAGGGTTTGATGGGTTCTCTGAAAGGTGGTCTAATGTGCAAAATGCCTTTTAAGAAAGTTTTGCAGAGGCGATGGGAGATTAATGACGAGTCTCAGAACCCACTGTGGAAATTTGAGATAGCAGTTAAATGTACTCAAATAGTTGAGGCAGCTGCTCCTGACTGAAGACGATTTGATAAATAATCCAAAACCACTCCAACTGGGGCTGAGCAAGGATCAACTTGCCTTTGTCTAGACCAAATAACAAACCTTTTCCACTTGCTTGGATACATTTTTCTTAGTGGATGGTTTATGTGAAGCCAGTAAGATATCACGCACTGAGAAGGTAAGGTTATTCTGCCTGGCTATTACTGGCAGTGGAGATACCAAGCTGTCAGCTTGAGATTAGGAATGTTCGGGTGAGTCAACCCTTGTGGGTGCGAGATCAATTCTGGAGTTGGATCCAGAATCCAAGCTTGGTATATTAGATGAGGCCAAAGGAAAGGGAACCAAGTTTGTCTTGGCCAGTAAGGGGCAATGAGGATTACTCTGCTTGTCAGACAGAGGGCTTTCCTCAGAAACTGGGGAATGAAGGGAAAGGCATACAGAAGTCCCGTGGGCCATTCGTGGATTACAGCATCCCTTAGGGACTCCCCCTGTGGGGGGATTACGGCAAAATATCTGCTGCATTTGTGGTTTGCTGGAGATGAGAATAGGTTGCAGCAAGGCTAGCCCCAGTGGCTGAAAATGTTCCCCACTACGATAGGATTGAGGGACCAATCGTGAGGCAGTAGGATGCATCTGCTCAGCTGTTTTGCAATCACATTGGAGCTCCCGGGAATATGCGTTCCAATTAGAAAGCAGTTAGAAGCTTTTGCCCATTGCCAAATTCTCGTGGCTTCTCGACACAATGGGTAGGATTTGGTTCCACGTTGTTTGTTGATGTACCAGACTACTGACATGTTGTCTGATTGAATAGCAATTGTCCCCAACAGAAGGATAGGTTGAAAGGCTTGCAACACTAGAAGCATCGCCCTCAGTTCTAGGACACTGATATGCAGTTGAGCCTCTATGTCTGACCAAGTACCTTAGACCGTCTTCCCCTGGAAAAGTCCCCCCCCCCCACCTTACCAGGGAAGCATCCATAGTCAGTGGCCTTTGGGCTGTGTTGGATAAAAGGGGAGACTCCACTGCTGTTCATCTGGCTTCATCCACCACACTAAGTCTTGTTTGCATCACTGAGTTATTATTTGAATGGATAGAGGATGTCGTAAGGACACCCATTGAGTAAATAGGAGCCATTGGAGAATCTTCATGTGTAGTTTTGCCAATGGTACTATGGTAAATGAAGCTGGCATGGATCCTAGGAGTTGAAGCATTGTTCGGGCAGGGACTAGTTTTTGACAGAGTATCACCCATGTTTGGGATCTTATCCTGCTTAGTCTGTGATCTGGGAGAGAGACTAGTCAGGCATTTGTGTTGAAGATCACCCCGACAAACTCTAAGGATTGAGAGGGAATCAGGTTGCACTTTCTCTGGTTTATCAAGATTCTCAATGATTTTGCTATACCGAATGTGTTTAGTGCTATCTCCAGTAGACGCTTGGTGGAGGCGGTGAGGAGCCAATCGTCTAGGTATGGAAACACCCAGAATCCTTGCAGTCTCAAGTGAGCTGTTACTACTGCCATGCCCTTGGTGAACACTCTGGGGGCTGTAGAGAGTCCAAAGAGCAGGGCACGGAATTAAAAAGGATTTGCTCCTAGCCGAAAGCGAAGAAATCTTCTGCAGGGCTTGTCCATTTTTATGTGGTAATACTCATCCTGAAGATCTATTGAACACATCCAATCATCTTTTTCCAATAAAGGAAGGATACACTGAACTGTGACCATCTGGAATTTTTCTTGTTTGACAAATTTGTTCAAGATGCTAAGATCCAGAATTGCTCTCCAGTACCCTGTTTTCTTTGGCACTAAAAAGAATCTTTAGTAGAATCCGGATCCTATTTGGTCTGGTGGGACTGTTTGGAGGACTCTTTTTTGAAGCAGCTTTTGAATTTCTAGTGGTGCTGTTTCCCTTTGACAGGGTAGGATGTCAGGAATTCGAGATGGTGACTTTGGATAAATAATGAATAGGATGTGATAACCTCTGGTTATAATCGGTTGCACCCATAGATTTGTTGTTATTGTTAGCCAGGCAGAAAGGTGCAAGGAAAACCATCCCCCGACTGCTTCCAGAGGAAAGCAATCGGGTCGCTCCTCAGGATCTCCGATAGGATTGTACAGAGAAAGAGTGTCTCTGGAGCCCTGATTATGCAGCCCCCCTCTGCCCCTGTATGGGTGCCTTCCTGATGAATTACCACCTCTGCCTCAGGGAGTATACTCGCCATGTCTGTCACAAAAAGGACCCTGTGATTTCTTGTGCCACATCTTTCTGCTCCTTTGGTTCCTAGAATATGGACAATGAGGAGTGGAAAAATGTACCCCTATGGAAGACAGGGTCTTACCGTCCTTCTCACACCTGGCCAATGTGTCTTTTACTTTAGGGACAAAACAGGAGGATGCTTCAACTGGAGCATTAAGGAAGGAAGACTTAAAAAGATCAAAGTCACAAAGGTGTATCCAAGCATGACGTTGCATGACAATGCCTGAACCCGCTGCTCTGGCTGCTCCTTCAGTGGCATGAAAGTTGAGATGAATGGAAGAGTTGGATATGGATTCCAGGGTAGCTAGCTGCAAGGCAAATTTGTCACAGACCTAGTCAGAAAAAGCTCCTGCTAAAGTATCAGAGAGTTCAACTGACTAAGTCTCTTTGAAGCCTGGTGAAATGTGCCAGATAATTCAAAGACCTACCTGCAAAGGTCGATGAAGCAAAAACTTGCTTCCAAAGTCTGTCCACTGCCCAAGACTCCCTATTCGGGGGGTGGACAGTCTGGCTCTCCTCAGCCAGTTCCTTTTTGGTGGCAGCTGCCACCACCATCACGTCTACTGGAAGACCCTTGGACCAATGAGGGTGTTGCTCAGGGAGATATAACATTCTGTCCAGCCTCCGTGGGATCAGTTCAGTGGTGTCAGGACTTTTCCAGGCGTGCTACACGATGAGCTGAACAAGCTCATCTGCAGGCAGGGTCACCCAGTAGGTAGAGGGTCAAGCACAAAAAGCATGAAGGAACACGAACTCCTCGGAAGAAGGATTGGTGGGCTTCCAGTCACCCCTCTGCTTAAGCATTTCCATGATGTTTCCGAACGAGACATCATCAGGAGGTGACCGTGGGGATCCTTCCCCTTCATCGTAGTCCATGTCCTCAGAGAGGGACTCTTCTGGTGAGTCTATGTGCTTCCTCTTGCACTTTTTCTTGTGTGGTACATCTTCAGTGGGGGTTTCTGAGGAGGACTCTGAAGAAGGGTCACCCTGTGGCAGGGTATCCTGAAGCTCTTGTGCGCGAAGTCCCGCTGCAGTGGCTTGTGTTAGCTGTGGCTCAGAGGAAGGAATTATCTGGGGTTTTGATGATGATGGCTTGCCTGCAGAGGCAAGAGCCCTCTCCATCGCTTGGAAAGCTAGCATGCCTGAAGAGGGATGGGAGCACAGAACCAAGGAGGACAACCTCGGAACGGGGGTCACACCCCACTCAAACGAGCCTGCTCCCAAGGACAGAGCCTCAAGGGGACTCGGTACTGACAATGCTCCTGGAACCATGGACGGCATCGTAGAAAATGCCGGAGCCATGCCAGGAACCTAGGAGCCCGCAGTTCAGTCCTGAACTTGAAGATGGCCTGGCTCCGAATGAGTCGAAGACCAAAGGGTCGGCTCTGGTGCCACAGTGAGATCCACTAGTGGTACTGAAGGTGTGGGAACAGATAAAGTTGTCAGTGCTGAATACTTCAAAGGCTCCAAATAGGTCAAAGGAGGAGAGTAAGCTGGAGTCTGTGGAAACAGATGCCCCAATCCAACGGGGAGTGGGGGCCTAGAAGATGTTGCAATTCCTCTGGTCGTAAGCAGCTGGTCCACAAGGCACACTACTTCCAGTTCTCAGAGTCTCCTGGTTGATCTGGTGAATATCCCCGACGGTGATTCTGGTCATTCTAGGAAAGGGTTAAATTGCTGCCCCACAAAAGGATGAAGTGAAAGGGGAATATCAGGTATGTGCACTGATTTCCAATGGCACCAATGTCTCTAGTTCAGAGAGCTGTGTAGCAGAGGTTTCCAAGCTTGGAACCGAAGCAGTAGTTAGGGTCAGTGTCGTGGTAGGTATAGAAGTCAAATATTGAGGTTTAGATGGAGTTGGTGCCGTAGAAGTTGTCAGTGCCGATAAACTAGGCTGACAATAAAGAAGTTTTGACGATACAGAGGACGGTGCCGTAGAAGCTGGTTTTGACTCTGGAGCTGAAACAGTCATTTTTGGTATTTTAGGTCTTGGTTCTTCCTTCTTTGTACCAGAGGGAGAAGAAGGAACCAAATGAGGTCTCTTTTTGTATTCCTTGTGCCCTTTTCTGGGAGGGGGTGAGCCCTCCGATGCAGAGATAGCCTGTTATGACTCTAGAAACTATATCTGGTTTATAATGCTTAGTAAAAATATGCACCAAGGATCAAGAAGCAGCTTCAGAGATGGAACTGGTGTCCAACCCCTTGAAGAAAGCACCAGAAGAGGCAACAGCCCCTAGTGGAGTTAGCTTGGACTAAAGAAGACATACACTTGCTATGAAAAGAATAACAAAAAAATGGCCTTAGAAATCTAGGAGGAGATGGTTTGTTTAGAAACGGCCAAACCCAATGTCCTAGGATGAACGTAAACAAAAAGCTGGTCAAACTTACAAATGGCCCTAAACAATACCTAAGCTGTCTGTGCAAATCCAAGGTAAGACGGACCCTCTCATTAGCAGACTGAGAAAAAGGACAAAAGGGAAGGGTGCTGTACTGCCTGATTCAAAGACAGCTCATTAACAATCTTGCGCATATAAGGATTAGTATGAAGGGACACCCTATCCCTGAGAAAAAAAAAGGAGGGATAGACATAAGGGCCTTTAGCTCAGAAACTCTCAGAGAAGAATTGAGAGCAAGCAATAAGACAATCTTCTAAGTACAAAGTTCCAGAGAAGCTGAATTTGCAGGCTCAAAAGGAGACTGGGAAAATTTTTCCTAAACAAAATTACGATCTCAAGGAGGAGGATAGGCTTCCTTGTGGGCCTAAGATGCAATATGTCTTTAAGAAACTGTTTGACTTCAGAGTGAGAAGCCAACAAAGAATTCAAGGACAGATAGCTAGAAATAGCTGACAAATGTGCCTTTACAGAAGAATACACCAACCCAGACTGGAGCAACTCACACAAATAGGAGAAAAACAGAGGGATCCACACTGAAAAAGGGTCCTGGTTATGAGCCTGGCACCAGAAAGAAATTCTCTTCCATTTGGACATATACGATTCTTCTGGTTGCAGGTTTTCTTGACTCCTGTAAAATCCTGAGCATGTCCTCAGTAAAAGAGCGGTCTAAAAGGGATCAAAACTCTTATCACCCACAGTGTCAGTTGAAGAGTGGACAAGTGAGGATGGATGAGAGACCCTCTGTCTTGTGTGAAGAGGTCCAACTGGTGAGGTACCTTGTGGTGACTGCTCCTGGCTAGATGCATTAAGAGGGGGAACCAGTGCTGTTTTGGCCAAAAGGGAGTCACTAGCAAGATTTTTGGGGAGTCCAGATGAATCTTCTGCAGGACTCTTGGAAGTAAGGGAAGGGGAGGGAAGGCATAAAGAAACATCCCCTTTCAAGTTTTCAAGGAAAAGAAAGGGCATCCATCTTCCATGCCTGATGGCATGGCAGTCTGGAAGAGGGAGCTACCTGTTTAGAGTGGAAGCAAAAATATCTACCTGAGGAATACTCTACTGACAGACTATGTCCAGAAACACATCTACCACTTAATTATGCTAAGTAGGAATATGCAATGCCTGAAGAGTTAACTGATAAGCGACAACCATAGCTCAGGCTTGAACAGCCAGCATGTAGAGAAGGCACTTTGTGGGTTTCCTGCTTGCTGACATACCCCCCATCACTGTGGCGTTGTCCATGTAATCCTTCAGTGGGCCTGAACAGAGCATGGAATGAAAAACCTGAAGGGCCAGAATCAGAGCTCTCATCTCTTTTATGTTGATATGTTCTGACTTCTGATGGGGGGACAGAGACCTTGAACTTTCAGGTGACCACAGGAAGTTCCCCACACCATGTCTGAAGCATCAGTGAACAGTTCTCGAGAAGGAACCGGAGGCTGAAAAGCCAGGCCTGGGTAGAGGGTAAGTTGCTAAATCCTTTGCTAGAATTCCCACATTAGACAAGGAAGAAGAGGCACTCTGAAATCCAGAGAGTGGCAATGTTGAAGCCAAACTGACCTGAAGTCCTACTGAAGCTTCAACATGCGCAGTCTGGCAAGAGGGATCATTGGTATAAAAGAGGCCATGAATCACAGGGCTCGAAGAAACTCTCTGGCTGGAACAGCAAGCGGATGAAGAAGAGACTGCAAGAAAGCTGTCAAGGACAGAACATTTGGAGGGGGAAGAGAGGCCAGCATTGGCACTGTCTGAATTCTGCAACCCAGATGCACATTATCCTGAGAGGGAGCCAGGACAGACTTTTGGAAGTTGATAGTGAACCCCAGACTTTGAAGGAGAGACGTGGTAAACTCCAGATCCTGTAACAGGCAAATTGGAGAAGGCACCTGAAGCAATATGTTATCTAGATAAGGAAAAATTTGAATGCCTTGGAGACTGCAAAAGGCAGTCACAGGAACTAGGCATGTTGTGAATACTCTTTGGACAGTAGAGAGGCCAAAGGCAAAGCAAAAAACTGAAAATGAGAGGAAGAAACACAGAAACGTAAAAAACTTCCTAAAAAAGGGTGAATAAAAATATGAAGGTAAGTATCCTTCAGATCTAGGAACACTAGAACAGCCTGGGGTAGTACAGGAGGAAACAGGGTTTGAAGAGTAAGCATCTGAAAAGAAGGAACATCGAGAAAGGTGTTCAGTAAAGAGAGATCCAGAGAATAGGTCTCTACATGCCTTCCTTTTGAAGGACAAAGAACATTCTGGAGTAAAAATACTTGTGAAAGAGAGACAGGTTAAATAGTCCCAGGGTCCACTACGGATCGAAAAACCTCTGAGAAATGGGGAAGTTGCTCCACAGAAGGCTGTGGAATACCTGAAAAAGGAGGGAGAGACTTCCACACCATGAAGTAACCCTGACGGATGACAAACAGAACCCAAGAATCAGAGGTAATGATATGCCAGTTCGGAAAACAAAGGGTAAGCTGAAAGGGCAAAGGAACTTAGCCAAGGGGTAGGGGGTCAAGATGTCAAAGAGAAGCAGGCTTGTTAGATAAAGGAGGCATCTGAACCACAGGAGGCCGAGAAAACTTAGCAGGAAGAACATGCCTACCACCCCTCCTGCCTTTAGTGGCCTGATGAGGCTGACTACGAACAAAAGCAGATCCAATAGGATAGTTCTCTGACTCTTAAGGATAAGGGACACAAAAATATGTTTAAGGTCCGCAGTGCTTTACCTTTCTCTTGAAGAGACTTAAACATATCAGCAGCAGTCCGAAAGAGATTTTTATTATCCAAAGGAGTATCCAGTAATTTGGCCTTAATGTCTTCAGCTAATGACTGCAAGCAAAGTCAAGAATAATGCCTCATAACAGACCCAAAGGCAGCAGCTCTAAAAGAGGCATCAGCAACATCATAGGTGCACTTGACAGAATGGCGAGCCACCTGAGAGGTAGAACCCTAAATACATAGAACAGAAGATTTTGCTTCAGAATCAGGGAGATTAGAAGTAACCCAACAAGCGTGGGCAATCAAGGCCAGAGCATATCTGGTCTTGTGGGTCTGGTAACTTATAGCCCAAAAGTCAAAGTAGAAAATTTCTCTCCATTGCTCTACTATCCTTATCTGAAGGCAGAAGCTTGGAAAAGGGTAAAAGTTTAGAAAGCTTGGAAGAGGGTAAAAGTTTAGAATACTATGCTTGTCAGAGGAGACAGTCACCACAGCAGGGTCAGCAGAAGGACACTTAAATAAGAACTGACAATCCTCAGAATCCTTAAGAACCTGTCAGGTTTCTTTGGAGCAGGAGGCTGAGAATCAGAATACTTAGAACATTAATAAAGGTGTCTAACAAAGCAGCCAACACAGGAGGTACTGCAGAAGGTTTAATAGTGTCCACCTGAAGCAGCTCATTATAACTTTTTTTGGATGTCACACACTTAAGAAGAATCCCACTGAAAGTATTCCATCATTCTAGCTATAGTATCTCCAAAAGACAATTCCTCAAAAGGAGACTTAAGACTAATAGACTCTTCTTCATCAGAACCATACGCCAAAGGTGAAGGTATCTGTCCAGAATAAGGTAAGTACCCATTTTAAGACATTGAATCCTCATCTGAGAAATCAGGTTCCCAAGTCCATTTGGAAGGAGTTTCAGTCCAAGTGGGAGAAGACACAGAAACCCCTCTGGGAGGCTTCAGGGCCATTAAGGCATTAAACAGGCCCTGAGTGAACTCCTACCATTCCCTTTGAGGATCCTTGAGGTGTACAGAAGTATGCTTAGTCTTCTGCTTTTTCTTGGTAGGGATGTCAGCCCAAAAAACACAGGAGGTTCCTACCCTTGACGCGATTCAATAAGAGTACCAGGAACCTCTTTCCTGACCAGAATCTGCAGAATCCCTCTAGGGCCCTCAGAGATAGTCAACTAAAGTTCCCCTTTGACATCCGGAGCAAATTCTGCAAAGCCTCAAAGGATGTGCGAAAAGAAGGACCCATGCCCAGCCTCCAATGGGGTCATGGCAGAGGAATCTGATGCAGACACTGAACAGCCTACAGAGCTATCACCTGCTTCTACAGTAACGTCCAGTGGAGGCTGGACAGCCAAAGAATCCAGCCAAGATTTCTTGGCCTTCTTCTTACTTAACAGCATCTTAGGGTTAGAAGATTCCACCATGCTACCCTGGGCTATCAGCTTAAGCCTCTGGTTCTCGAGATAGAGGGCTAGGGAAGATATCTGGCTTCTAAGAGTTTTAGGCACAAAAGCTTTACAAATGCTACAGGATGTACAATCGCAGGAAGCACCCAAACAAAAAAGACACCGTTTGTGATGACACTTACGGGTAATCTGCCTCCCATGCTGACATTTTCCCTTCTTGTATGATAAACGCTGGATAACAAAAACAGAACAAGACCAAAAAAATAAGACAAAAAGACCTCAACAGGGCACCTACCTAATGGCTAGGTATTCAGCACAGCTAAGGGTGTTCAGACAGACAAGCAATGATGGCATTCGAACTGGTGGCAAAGAAGTTCTGGGCAACTGCGTCCATCACCTTTATGACCTATGTCCTGTACAGGAAGCATACGTGT
Organism: Protopterus annectens; assembly: GCF_019279795.1. Lineage (NCBI taxonomy): Eukaryota > Metazoa > Chordata > Ceratodontiformes > Protopteridae > Protopterus > Protopterus annectens. Next base: position 527,522,863 of record NC_056730.1, on the reverse strand, counting down.
GATGTACAGCATACACAACATTTAAAGGCCTTGGTATACTGATCAGACATTGGGATATCCTTGGCAGGAGATTCCTAAGGAGAAGAATACTGCAACAGTGATACAGAAGGACATCATTCCTTACATGTAGGCAGAGTACAAAGCATTGTAATTTAATCATTTCAATAAACAGCAAATAGTATTAATTAAACAAGATAGACAGTGCACAGAAGATGAAACTTGCCCTGACACGATAATGCACAACATAATTTGCTGATAAGTAAGCAAATACCCAAGCAGCAGCTTTGCAGGCTGTCTAAGCAGAAAATGCTATCATAATGATTACTGCCTGGTAGAAAGAGGCCTAACAACACTATCCAAATTTATGTTAGTTATGCCAACAAAGCAGCACAGTTACTTAATCACTTTTTAAATGAAAACAAAGTTATGTACTCACCATAATGATGTATTTATGTTGTTTATTAAAAAAAAAAATTGTAGAAGATATATCTAGTTAATCACTGTATATTAATCAGAAAAGATAATGGTAGTAGAAATAGCGAACTTAAACTCATCTTCAGTCAAAAAAATAATAAAAAATATATAATTTGAAATATTGGACAGAATTACTAAGTATTCCAAAGCAATCCAAGCAGGGTAGGCGGTCTGTTTCCAGTCGAAAATCCTTTATTAAGTACACAGACAGTCTGTGCAATATTTCAAATTTTATATATATATATATATATATATATATATATATATATATATATATATATATATTTTTTTTTTACTTAGGACCAGTTTAAGTTCACTATTTCTACTACCATTATCTGTTCTGATTAATATACAGTGATTAACTATATATACCTTCCACACAGAGAAGTTTCTTACATTGTTTTGTTTTTGGACCCACTACACTTGTTTAGTGGGTTGCTTGAAACTTCAGGTATACCACGGAGATTACTTGTTTTTTTATGTTGTTTATTTTAATTCGTCCTCAACTGATGGGTCTCAGATCCGGCTTGGCCACTTTTACTAGACTCACAGATCCAGCTGTCGAACTCCTCCCTTTACCCATAATGCCCGACCATCCTGGCACACCTCAGATCGAGTTTGCTACCCCAAAAACTAACATCTACATGACACCACATCATGTATATGTTCGTATTAGGGCAGCAAACGTACGTATGACACCATATCATTATTGCAAAACAAGATAGAAGCATACAGAAAGGATGCAGCCCAAACAGGGAAAGGCAGGTTCCCAATGGGACATCCCTTACGTCTCATTAGGAAGAAAGGGAAGGGGGTTGGAGGGTGGGAAGTTGAGGAAAAATGAAAATGGACAACACAGATGTATCACTATGGTGAGTACATAACTTTTTTATCTGATAATGTCATTTTAATTCATTTCTCAACTGATGGGATACAGTCCCCAGCTAGATGAACCTTGGATGGTCTTCATGGAAGGATAGTCCGGAGTACACCAGGACCAAATGCTGCACTGTTTCTGGTTAGTATGTCTAACTGGTAATGAGCAATAAAGGTATGAGCACTGGACTAAGTGGCAGTTGCACAAACATTAACTGTATATGGTCTTGGCCAAAAAGCAGATGAAGTGGCTACAGACCTCGTGGAGTGTGGATTGGGGGCTTAGGTAAAGATAAACGTCTTTCTTTACAAAGGATATACAGTCAGTCAACCATTTAGTTAGGGTCATTTTAGACACTGCTTTACCCAATTTGCTTTTGGAGAAGGATACAAATAATTAGTTTTCCTGAATTCTTTGGTTCTGAGCAGATAAAATCTAAGCTGTTGGTACACATCCAAACAATTCGGCATGTACTCACCTTTAAGAATTTCAGAAAAGCAGAGGTAAATTAAAAACATGATTTATGTTGGATTCAGAAGCCATCTTAGGTAGTTTGCTGAAATCCACAATTGGTCTCAAGTCCCCTGTCTTTTCTGGCACTAAAAAGTATCCTGAGTAAGTTCCGGATCCTTCCTGGTCTGGGAGGACTTTTTTAATGATTCTTTTTCCTAGCAGCTTTACTATTTCCAAGACTGCTGTCTCCCTCTGACTGGGTGGTACACTGAGGATCTTTTTTATTTTTGTTAACGGAATTTGGGAAAACAGTAAGACATAACCTCTAGATATGATTTTCTGCACCCAAGTGTCTTTTGCAATGGATGCCCAGGCTACTGGGTGCAGAGATAAGTACCTCCTCACTGCCTCTAGAGTACACCAGCCAAGCAATCCATCAAGATTACTGGTAGGGCTTATTAGAAAAGGTATCCCTAAAGCCCTAGTTCTGTGGATTACCTCTGCCATGAGGGCGGCATCTTCCATTGGAGATCCTCCCTCAGCCCCAGGAAGAATTATTTCCTCATGTGTTCTGGAAAGGCACTTTGGACTTGCAAAACCACATCTTTTTACCACCTCACTGATTCCAGGAAAAGGACCTCTGAGGGGTAGAAAAATGGATCCCAACAGGAGAGAGGGTTTTCTGTCTTGCTTACTTCTGGAGAGTGTTTCCTTAACTTTGGGACTGAACAAGAATGATCTATCAAAAGAAGCATTGATGAATGATGATTTGAAGGGCTCTGCAAAATCACACTGGTGCATTCAGGCATGCTTCCTTACAGTAATGCCTGAACTCACACAGCCCTAGAAGAACCCTTGGCTGCACAAGAAATCAGCCTCATGGACGTGTTGGAAATAGACTGAAGGGTGACCAGCCATGAAGAAACTTTTTTCTGGTACTCCACAGACATGGGCCCTGAACGAAATTTGGAAAGCTCTTTGGTCAAATCCTTTTGTAACCTGGTGAAGTGCACCATATAATTCAATGACCGAAGGGCAAAGGTTGCCGAGGCATAAATGTGCTTGCCAAATCTGTCCAACGCCCTAGACTCCCTATTTGGGGAATGGACAGATGTGCTCCATTCTGCAAGCTTCTTCCTTGTGGCTGCACCTACCACCACCACCATGGCATCTACTGGGACTCCCTTGCTCTAGTGGATCCTATCCTTGGGTGGAGCTAAAAACATGTCAGACATCATAGATATGGACTCTGTAGTATCTGGTTCCTTCCATGCTTGGTGTGAAATGAGGTCAATCAACTGACCAGCCGGAGGGACCACCCAAGACATTGCCAGGCCAACACAGAAAGCCACCAGAAACATAGACTCCTTCTAGAAAGGGGTTTAGGAAGATTATCCACCTCTCTATTTAAGAAGTTCCAGGATCTCTCCAAAGCAGACATCATCAGGTAGCGATCTGAGGGACCCCTTCCCTTCACTAAAGTCGGTGTCTTCAGTGATAGATTCCTAAGGGGACTCTAGGTGTCAACTTCTACACGTCCTCTTCCTAGGGACCTCATTAGTAGGGTGGTTTAGTGAAGTATCAGAAGTGGGTGGGGAGTCCTGTGTGAGGACTGTCTGAAGGCTAGTATGGGGTGGCCTTCCCAGTATAATAAACATGAAAGGCTCAAAACTTAAATTAGATGGAAGAAGGAGGATTGGATGCTAGGAGTGTAAGGACGTCCTCTGTCTGGGTAAAGAGAAAGTCCTCTCCATTACCTTGAAGGCAGAAGGGCCAGGAGAAATGACAATCAGTCACACTGGTGCCAAGGCTACCTGCACATATGAACTTTGAATTCCCACAGACCCCTGCCTTGAGGAGGGAGTAGAATCCAAACTGTCTTAACGCCAATGCCCCGAGTGACAAGGATGGCTCCGACAGCTTCAGAGTTGACCACAACTCTCCCAGAGCTGGCACTGATGCTTTGGCTCTGAAAGTCATCATACTCTGAAGGGAATGGAGCTGGGCAACTCAGGAACATTATCGGAGTGGAAGAACAGCTGTCTTTGGATCCAACAAGAACATTCTCGAAGATTTTGGATCAGAGGGCTCTGAAATCACAGGTCAAATCAAAGGAGATATTATGTGAGAGTGAGAGGAGAAGAGGCATATGGGTCCGGTTGGAGTTGGGGACAGAATTACCCCATGTGGATCTGAGCCCTGAGAACTTGCTCATCATTCTATCAACTCTGCTTCAGATAAGATCCTGGAAGACCTAAGGGATGAACTTGTGGAACATGGTCTGGAGGACTTCCTTGATATCTTTTGAAAAATGGCAAATGGAGCCAAGAAGATATGGCTCTGGGGAAAAAATGAGGAAATTGGATCCAAGGAGGTTTGGTGCTGGAAGGGGTAGGATTTGAAAATGCCATTAAATATGGTTTCTTAGACAGTTTAGCCAGAGGTTCGGGTACCAGAGTCGAATAAGGAGAACAGTCAGGAGACCATTTCCTGGACTACTTTTCTTTAGGGGCTGAGTCATGTTTCCCTTTATTGTGTGTTTTGAATGGTGTCTGAGCTCCAGCTGACAAAGAAGCAGAAGAAGGTAATAAGCCTTTTAAGACTAGCTTGTTTCTCCTGTCACTCAAAGCTTGGGAGATGAATCCTGAACAAACAGGAGAGTCAACTTCTAGATGGGTAGTACACAAGCAATAAACGCACTCCTTGTGGGCATCAGAATTAAGGATATTATGCCCACAGGAAGTGCATTTCTTAAAGTCCGTAGGCTTGTCAGTCATGTCGAAAAACAAGTGGAATGAAAGAAAATGATTAGTTTTATTTTTTTTTTTATATTAAAGTTGAAAAAAAAATACCAAAAAACCCTACATCTGGGTAGAAACAAAAAGAGACAAAATACCAACAATGGTACTTGGTGGAATACCCTCAAAAGAGCAGAAAGGCATAACTAGAAAAAAATTGGAAACCCCAATGTTATCAACCCCGCTATGAAAGCTAAAAGCAAAAGGAGGAAGAGATACAGTGACAGAAAGGATATTTAAAAGAAAAAACTCACAAATAGGGTGTAGAGAGAATCCTACTGAACACCCTTGCTAGAAAGCAGAAAATCCACGTCTGAAAGATGTGGCGACAAATGAGATCTGAGGTATGCCAGGATGGCGGGACACTATAGATAAAGGAAGGAGCTCGAGAGATGAATCCATGAGTCTAGCAAAATTGGCTGAGCCAGACCAGAGAACCATCAGTTCAGGAATTAATGAAAATGACAACATCAGATGCTACATTAAAATGTAGAAGGCAAAAAAAAAAACATGAATCAAAAACTACTACTATGTTTCAGGAAACCATCGAGAAACTCCAAAATTATTATTTTTTTTTTTGTAATCGAGTTAAATACTGTCATTCTGAATTCTGGAAACATATTAAAGGACGTCTTCAGAATTCTGGACAAAAGAACTTAACTCTATTAAAAAGAATAAATGAAAATTATGTACTTATAACAATAGATCTATGTTGTCCGTTTCCATCCTTTCTTAACTGATGGGTCACAGATCCAACCTCAGATCAGACTTTGGATGCTTTTCCAAACTTATTATCCATAGCTCAAGCTCCTCTCCTTAACCATAATCCCCTCCTCTCCCCAACATTACCTCAGATTGAGTTTGCCCTCAAATTCTATTAAAGAAATTACATAAATTATAAATTTGTATTACTAGAAAACTGCTTGAGAGAGCAAAGGAAGAATTTCCATTGGAGCTGCAAGAGTATGTAATGCTATACCAGTGGCAGTCCATACAGCCATATCAGAAGGACATATAGTCATACCAGAAGCAAAGGGGAAAAAAATTTCCTCGAGGTGGAGAGGGGGAAGGAGGAAAGATGGAAACAAACAATACATACCTATCATTAAGGTAAGTACATAAAGTACAGTTTTGTACCTACCATAAATGTAGATGTTAGAGTGTCTTCACTGCTGCAGTCATTACACTTGGGTTATCCTGCCGTCAGGTGGTCCCGCAGTCGGCCAGAGTTCCAAAGTCTTGGTCTGGCGTCGGCTGCTGTCACTTCTTCCCTGACGTCAGTGCACCAGGGGTACATAAGATGCAGCCGACGCAATTTTCTTCAGTTTTTCGTGCCCCAGATGTCAGGTGCCCCCAAATAGGTAGGCAATACATATTGCTAGTAAAACATACATAAAAGGCAAAACCAAAATTTTCAGTTACCAGCAAATACACCACATAGGTAGTATAGGGTAGCAAAGTATAGATAAGTCCCAGCTAAGAAAGAGGGTATGGAGGGAGGGTAACCTGAACTGCAGCAGTGAAGACACTAACATCTACATTTATGGTAGGTACAAAACTGTACTATATTCATCATGTTTCACTGCTGCAGTCATTACACTTGGGTTGAATCCCAAAGCTGAGGTAGGGTGGCTGGTTCTATAGAGGATTTGGGGTGGCTAAGAGGCCCTGCAACACTGCAGTGGCAAAGCCAGCTCCGGATCTAGAATAAAGAGGCAAGTGACAATGCTTGGTAAAGGTGTGCACTGAACTCCCAAGTTGCAGCTTCCAAGATGTCTTTGGTAGGTACTCCTCTAAGGTAGGCAGTTAAAGTGGCTGTTGCCCTGGTGGAATGTGGCCTAATGTTACTAGGTACAGGTTTCCCATGCTGTGTGTAGCAGAAACGGATACAGTGTCCTATCCACTTTGAAATGGTCTACTTTGAAATAGCCTTTCCCTGTGATCCTGCAGCATATGCTACAAACAATTGCTCAGTTTTTCTGAAAGCTTTTGTTTTGTCCAAGTAGAAATGTAACTGCCTGTGTATGTCCAATGAATGCAGAAGTCTCTCCCCTTTATTCTGGGGATTTGGATAAAAAGTTGCCAAGTGAACAGATTGGTTAAGAGCCACACTGGATACTACCTTTGGCATAAATGAAGGGTTTGTTCTTAAAGAAACCCTGTCTTGGTGGAAAATGATGAAAGGCTCCACTGCCATTAGTGCCTGTAACTCTGAGACTCTTCATGCTGAGGTTATTGCCAGAAGCAGAGCAGTTTTCCATGACACATATTTTAGTTCTGCTGAATTGGCTGGCTCAAAAGGAGATAAAGTTAGTTTTTCCAAGACAAAATTGAGGTCCCAAGTTGGTGTTGGTGCTCTCCGAGGCGATTTTATGTTTTTAGCCCCTCTGAGGTACTGTTTTAGCAATGGATGACAGAAAATAGGAGGATCTGTGTTTTAATGAGCCGAAACGGCAGAGGCGTGGATCTTAATGGATGAAAAAGATAGTCCTTTGCCCAGCATCTCAGTTAAGTATTGTAATATCTGAGGAATATTTGGGACAAGAGGGTCAAAGCTTTGAGCCTGGTTCCAGGCACATAATCTCTTCCACTTTTCTGAATAAGACTTCCTGGTGCTAGGCCTCCTGGCCTCCAAAATGACATCCATAACAGCTTTAGAGAGAGGTGTTGTCTGCTTGACTAAGGAATCTGCCATGCAGCCAGGTTTAAGGTTTTGAGCCGACTGTGCAGGATCTGATTGTTTAGTTGAGTCAGAAGGTGTGGAGTTTGAGGTAAAATCCATGGTGGGCCTTGAACTAAGTTCTTTAAGATTGGGTACCAGTGCTGGCATGGCCAGTCTGGGGCAATCAGGATCATCTGTGTTTTTTCTTGCCTGGCTTTTAGGAGTACCTTTGAAAGTAGAGGCAGTGGTGGGAAGGCATAAACTTTTAGGCTTTTCCAGCTGAACGAGAGAGCATCCACTTTCCATGCTTGTGTGTGATAAGTCCTTGTGCAGAATTTCTGTAGTTGGCAATTCATTTGGGGAGGCAAAAAGATCTATGTCTGGGCACCCCCATTTTTGCGTTATCATGCTGAATACTTGTGGATTTAATTTCCACTCGTGAGGATCCATGATGTTTCTGCTTAAGTCATCTGCCAAAATATTTTTCTTTCCTGGCAGGAATTGTGCTTGCAGATGAACTTGATAGGTTAGAGCTGTGTTCCACAAGTTCATGGCTTGTCTGCATAGGGGAGAAGAATGAGTGCCCCCTTGCTTGTTTATGTACCACATAACTGTGGTGTTGTCTGTCTTTAATAATAGTTGTCCTGGATGCAGAAGGTCCTTGAAAGCTGTTAGGGCATTTTGCACAGCTAACATCTCCTTTTGATTGATGTGAAGATGAACTTGGTCTGCGGCCCACTTGCCCTGAATACATTTTCCTGCCATGTGTGCTCCCCAGGCGTAATCCGAAGCATCTGCTGTTAGTGTCTGCCTGGCTGTGGGTACAGTGAAAGGCTGTCCCTTGTTGAGGTGACATGCCTGTGCCCACCATCGAAACTCCTGTTGGAGGCAGGGCATTAGAGGAATTACTGCTTCCAAACTGTGACAGTGTCGAGCCCAAACACTTTTTAGGTACCATTGTAATTTCCTCATATGCAGTCTGGCATATGGAATTAGTAGTATGCAGGATGCCATGAATCCCAAGGCCTGCAGAAATTTTCTTGCAGGGAGTTGGGTTTTTGTTGCCATCAATTGAAAATACCAAGTCAGTTGTCCTTGTTTGTCTGGCGTGAGATAAGCCATCTGGGCCATTGTATTTAAGCTGGCACCCAGGAATATTATCTCTTGTGAGGGCACTAGTTTTGACTTCTTTTCGTTTACTGTGTACCCTAGGCAAATTAGCAACTTTTTTACAAACGCCATATGCTTTAGAAGTATGTCCTTGCTCTCTGCTTGAATAAGGCAGTCGTCCAAGTATGGATATATTTGAATTCCTTTTGTCTGCAAAATGCAATTATTGATGCCAGGCACTTTGTGAAGACCCTGGGTGCAGTAGATAAGCCAAATGGCAGTGCAGAAAATTGGTAATGCTTTGCACCAGCTATGAATCTGAGGCATCTTCTGCAATTTTGTCTGATAGGGACATGCAGGTATGCCTCTTTGAGGTCCAAAGTAACAAGCCATGCCTTTTTGCCCAGCATGGGTAGAAGCTGCTGTAGTTTCAACATTTTGAATTTCGGAACATCCAGGTAAGTATTGAGAGTACAAAAAGTCTAGTATGAGTATCCAGGCTTTGTCCTTTCTGGGGACCAGGAAAAGTCTTGAGTAAAATCCTTGTCCTTGTTCCTGTTGTGGCACCTTCTGAATAGCTGTCATGTCCATGAGGGCTTGTAATTTGTTTTTGTGCCTCTGCCCATTGATTTTGTGGCAGGTCTGGCATTCCTTTTAGCCTTGGTAGAGTGTGAAAGTGGAACCTGTAACCTTGAGACACAATATTCAGAACCCATTTGTCTTGGGTGATTATATGCCAATTTCAAGAAAAAAGTGCTAGTTTTCCCCCTAAGGGAGCTGCCAAAAGGCAAGTGCTTGGCATTTGAAGAGGGAAGTCACTGGGGCTGTTTCCTATAAGGTTGTGACTTGTCTTCACCTCTTTTTGGGGTTGAAGCACTCCACTGTTGTGACCTGTAAGAGCCTTGGGGCTGAGATCTGCCTCTTGGGCGCCTGTATCTGCCTCTTTGTGGTCTGTCTGACACTGGAAAGGACCAATTCTTAGAAGGCCAATTTCTGCTAAATCGAGGTGGCTGTACCTGTAAGAAATCCTTCACTGTTTGCATAGATTTTGCCTTATCTTCCATTTTCTTTAATACCTCTTCTGCCTTAACACCAAATAAAATATCCTGCTGTAAAGGAGCATCCAATAATTGTGCCTTAACATGATCTGGTAAACTTTGTTCTTTTAACCAAGCATGCCTTCGAATCACAGATCCTGTAACTGCTGCTCTACAGGAAGCCTCTAATGAATCAAAACCACATTGCAGAGTATGTTTTCCCACTTGTTCCACTGCATGCAATAAATCCTGCATTTCCTTATAGTCAGGATGTTGTGAACTTGTAAGCATTTTCTGTTTTAACAGAGATATTAAATATTGTTGGTATTTAAGCATGTGAAACTGGCAATTTAAAGCTCTCACTGCTAAAGTTGCAGAAGTGTAAACTTTCTTCCCCTATTTGTCTAATGCCCTAGAATCCCTGTCAGAGGGAACTGGATTTTTAGCCGTGGAAGCCTTTACCCCCTTGGCACCCTGGGAAATAGTTTCTGGGTCAGCAACAGGGTTTTTATAGAGAAATTTGTGAGAGTCAGGGACTCTGTAGTACCTGTCTGGCTTGACTGGAGCAGGGGACAAAGAATCAGGATTTAAACTGGATTCAGAGAACACATCATCCACAATATTCAACACTGGCGGAATAGCAAGGGGCCTATGCTGAGGCAATAAAAGAAAGTCTCTGAGCCTTTTCTTGGATTCTGAGTAATCTTGGCCCTCCCAATGGAAATGCTCCCTCATGGTATGTAGAGTTTTCCCAAAAGAGTAATCCTCAGGAGGAGAGGCTGAAGGAATTGATTCTTCAGCATCAGAGTCCTCATAGGGAGGTAAAGAGTATCCCTGGTCTGAAGAGGTATCAGAAGAAATGGAAACCTGGTCAGAGGAATCATATTCTGTATCCTGCCTAGACCTTTTATCAGGAGGGGGATGGGAACCCCTGATCAGAGTAATTAAGTCTTTGGCCATTTTCAGCATCTGTTTTTTAGGCATGGAGACCTGTCCAGGTGAATGATGTATTTGCTTCTTTGTCTTTAATGGAGCTTTTATGGTAAGCTGTGAAGGTCTGAAAACACCCTCAGAAGCCGATGCCTGCTCAGCGGCTCCGGACCCATCTGAAGAGTTAGTTTCCGTAGGCCCAACACCTTGAGTATCCAGAGGCCTAGACATCTCCACATGGGAGTCGAAGGCAGCCTGTGGGTCTGAGGTAGCAGGTGTCAGGGGCTGCGAAAGCCCCTCACTGAGAACCAGTGAACTGGCGACTGGCCTAGAAGAGGCTTCATCGTCAGTTTTGGGCCTCGGATGCCTATCCTTATCCTTGTCTTTGCGTTTTTTGTGTATTCCCGTCATTGGTTGCTCCGACAGCATGGTATAATTAAACCTTTGGCCAAAGTAATGGCGAGCAAAATCAAACCGATGTTTGTTAAATCTAGCATAAAACCGACAACTAGTGACGTCTTGGTCTGGGCCTAGGCATGGAATACATAAGAATGAAAATCCTTATGAGGTATTTGCTTCCCACAAGAAATACAATTATTAACATTTCCTGACATCGGTCTGAGGCAAGAAAAAGTTTCCCCAACGGGGTACTTAGCTTTATTGAAGACTTCGATTCTGAAATTCGAATTGAAAATCTCAGGAGTCGGCCGACCGGCACTTGTGAACTGCTTTTGCTTCGGGCACCGCGCGGCAAGAAAGACAGAAGAAAATGGCGTCAGCTGCATCTTATATACCCCTGGCGCACTGACGTCAGGGAAGAAGCGACAGCAACTGACGCCGGACCAAGACTTTGGAACTCTGGCCGACTGCAGGACCGCCTGACGGCAGGATAATCCAAGTGTAATGACTGCAGCAGTGAAACACGATGAACATCATTTGTATCTGATATTGTCTTTTCCATCCATTCCTCAACTGATGGGACAGAGTCCCCAGCTGGTTTCATAGAAAGATATTCCAGATGACAGCAGAATTGGAAGCCGGCCTACCTCTGGAAAGCAAATACAATTTGTAATGGGAAATGAAGGTATGAACATTACACCAGGTGGCAACAGCACAAATGTCATCAATCAATGCCCTAGAAAAGAAAGCTGAAGAAGTAGAGACAGATCTTGTTGATTGTGCTTTTGGTGGTTTTGATAGAGCCAGACCTTTTTGCTTATAAACATGGGCGATAGAATCAACCTCCCAGCTATGGCAACCTTTGACATGCCTTGACCCATCTTCATCCTAGAACATAAAACATACAATTGATCTGATTTCCTATAAGGTTTGGTTTGATAAAGGTAGAAGTGTAATTGTCTGTGTACATCCAATAAATGTACTGGATTCACAGTACACATCATCCACAATATTCAACACTGGCGGAATAGCAAGGGGCCTATGCTGAGGCAATAAAAGAAAGTCTCTGAGCCTTTTCTTGGATTCTGAGTAATCTTGGCCCTCCCAGTGGAAATGCTCCCTCATGGTATGTAGAGTTTCCCCAAAAGGGTAATCCTCAGGAGGATTTTGGCGTCTTTTCGGACTTGTTGGCTGTTGGTGAAGCACCCACCAAGAGGAGAAAACGCTGAGAGAAGAAAGGAGCCACTTTTGAGATTTTAAGTATTCTGCTTCAGATTATTTGTTAAGTTTTTCTGCATTGCCGCCTACCTTTGAGCATTTTCTGGCTTGTTAACTTGATTTATGTGTTGGTAACTGTATTTAGAACACAACCTAGAGCTGATTACTGAATTTCCTGCGTGCACTTATTTTTAAAATTGTTTGCATTTTATCTGTCTCTGGCTTAGCACTCAAGTGTGGGGTCATTTACTGCACTGTTCTAACTTGTTGATACTTGTGAACCTCTGCTTTCCTTAAAAAAAAAACAAAAAAACAAAAAAATCTTGCTTTTTCCCACTTTTCTGAGATTTAAAAAAGTTCAGTTACAGATTTGCTGTTCTGAACTGTTTGTAAGTTTCTTGGAGGCCATTGTTTGCTTGGGCTAAAGGGAAGTCTCTGTGTTCATCAGTGGCAGTGATAAACATTGAGCAGCCTGCCTGCCCCTGTGGGAGTGGTTACTGCCTTGAAACTGTAGTTTTATTGGCCATTTTGGGTCAATTCCAAACTCCTTGATCTCCCTCTCTTAAAACCCTCTTTTGCGTGGTTTTCGCATAGCGCAACATCTGCAGCGCCTAATTGGGTTTAAACTATTCCTGGCTCCACAAAGTCTGCTCTTCACTTTTTCCCTTAGAACTGCTCTATCTCTCAAATTAAACACCATATTCTCATTCTAAGGCCCCTCACTGGTCCAAATAAGTAATCTTACAAGTTAGCACTAATAAACCATAAGCACTACTTACTCTTATACTCTCTATAATTACCTTATCCCCTATTGGTCCATTTTATTTCAGTTCCCTATATTACTCTAGCATGTCCAAAGGTCAGTCAATGGTTTCCTCTCCAGTCCAGCTGGTGAATCTGGGAATTTTGAGGCAATGTTACAACTGTCTCATGTACACGGACAACCCTCTCCTCCTCCAAACAGGTTCAAATATATGTGAGAGATGCAACCATACAGCCAAACTGGAGGCAGAGCTCTCTCATCTCAAAACTGGTGTAAGCAGTCAGGAGGAGAAGGTAACCTCACACAACACAATTCCAGTATCACATAGTCCCACCACAACAGCGAACCAAACACATAAAAACACAAAAACATACTTGGAGGATCTAAATAAAAATCTACCTAAGCAACAGAGACCTCCAAAGCAGACATCCAAGCAAACACTACCCCAAAACAAAACACGTACAACACATAGCACACAAAGTCAGTGTGCCAAGCAGTCACAGCCCTTAAGGCTGAATAACACACCTAATACTCTTGTAATAGGTGAATTCATTGTCAAACACACTGACGTCCCGCTCACCAGGGTGAATAAAGAGAAGGTTACAGTGAGCTGCCTTGTCTGGCGCTAGGATCCACCACATAATGTAAGCACTCAGGTCACTCCAAAGCAAATACAAATATGACTCAGTCATTGTACATGCTGGCGTGAATGACCTGAAATGTACCTCCCTCGACTACGTGAAAAGAGACATAGAGGAGCTCTCTGATCATGTAGCCCAGGCCGGTATGACCCTGACCTTGAGCAGCATCTTACTCTCACCTAGAATGATGCCACAGTATAAAGACAAAATGATCGATTTTAACAATTGGCTAAAATTTTGGTGTCATTCAAAGGGGATCCAGTGTCTGTCAGCCTGGGATGACATGCTCAACAAGCCACGTTGCTTCGCTAGGGACGGCTTGCACCTGTCATCCCTGAGCTTTCGGATATTGGCAAAGGCTCTTGCCACCTCCATAGTGCCTTTTTTAGGCAAGGCTCAAAAGTCAAACCCACCTCCATAGACAGCACAAGGAACAAGAAACTAAGGGTAATGCTGCTAAACGCCAGAAGTCTTAACCTGAAGATGCACGCACTCGAAGCTCTCCTCAGTATGGAGAACATCGATATCTGTGCAGTGACAGAAACCTGGTTCAAGGCTCCAGAGAGCACCCCAGCACTACCAGGTTATACCTCATATCATGCTTTTCGGCCCCAAAACCCGGACCGAACCACAAAAGTGGGGGGATTTCCATATTTATCAAGGATATCCACACCTCCAGGTTAGTGGCATTGCACGAAGTATCGGAGACCATCCATGTGCAACTGACAGTGGGCAAGACTGCTTTTCAGTTTATAGAATCCTACAGACCACCCTCTCAAAGTCAGGAATCCCACTCGGCTTTCCTGAAAACATTGGAGAAAGTACAGTTTTGTACCTACCATAAATGTAGATGTCCGAGAGGTATGCATCTGCAGTCCTAACAAATGGGTTGTCCTGGCCTCAGGCATCCCTTCGGTCGGCCGGATTCCAAAGTCTGGGTCTGGCCTCGGCTGATGTCGCACTTCACCCGACGTCATAGCTGCAGTTCAGCGGGTATAAAGGCATCAGCCGACGCCATTTTCCTCAGTGTTTCTTGCCCCAGATGCCAGGTGCCCTCTAGGAAGGCTAAATTTGGATAAATGCAAATGTTTCCAAACAATACAGAGCAAATAGAAATAAACATGTATATACATATATACAAACAAATACACCATAATAGATTCCCCCAGCTAGCTACAAGATGGGCAAATACCCTAGGAGTACCACAGAGGGGAAGGAGGGTGGGTAATCCTGACTGCAGATGCATACCTCTCGGACATCTACATTTATGGTAAGTACAAAACTGTACTATGTCCTTCAAGGATGCATCTGCAGTCCTAACAAATGGGTAGAGTACCATAGCCAAACTGGGGGAGGAGGCACTAAGGAGGCACTAAGAGTTTATGGTGTAGTTAAGATCCCTTGCAAAACAGCAGTGGCAAAACCTGCTCGGGATCTGGAGTATAAAGGTAGATTATAATGCTTGGCAAATGTATGCACGGAGCTCCAAGTAGCAGCCTCTAAAATGTCTTTGGTAGCCACTCCTCGTAAGAAAGCTGTAGTAGTGGCTGTAGCCCTTGTGGAGTGAGGTCTGATGTTTTCTGGAGTTGCCTTTCCATGAAAAGAGTAACAAAATCTAATGCAATTTCCTATCCATTTTGAGATTGTTTGTTTTGAAATTGCTTTTCCTTCCATTCCTGTTGCATATGCTATCAGAAGCTGGTCAGTTTTTCTATTGTTCTTGGTTCTGTCCAGGTAGTAGCGCAATTGTCTGTGTACATCCAAGGTATGCAGCAATCTTTCCCCTGTTCTGCGGGTTGGGGAAGAATGTTGGTAGGTGTATTGCTTGGTTTAATGATACCCTGGAGACCACCTTTGGCATAAAGGTAGGATTAGTTCTCATGGACACTCTATCCTGATGGAAGATAAGGAAGGGCTGTACTGCCATTAATGCCTGTAATTCAGAAACCCTTCTAGCTGAAGTGATTGCAAGCAGGAATGCAGTTTTCCAAGATAAGTACTGTAATTCTGCTGTTGCTGCCGGTTCAAAAGGGGGGAGTGTCAACTTTTCTAACACAAAGTTCAAGTCCCATGTAGGCAATGGTGGTTTCCTTGGTGGCTTTACATTTTTAATTCCTCTGAGAAACTGCCTGAGTAGAGGTTGAGAAAAGACTGGAGGATCCATGTTGTATTCTGCTGAAATTGCTGATGCATGAATCTTAATGGAGGAGTAAGACAGACCATTGTGGAAAAGCTCTGCTAAGTATTCCAGGATGTTAGCTATGTTTGCCAATGATGCATCTACTCCTTTTGTTGCACTCCAAATGAGATATCTTTTCCATTTTGCTGAATAAGTTTTCCTTGTTGAGGGTCTGCGAGCCTCCAAGATAATGTCTTTAACCCTTTGAGATAAATCTGGGTTATTTTGCCTTATGTAATGTTCCAAGCAGCTAGCTGCAGTGTTTTCAAGTATGGATGCAGGATTTTGAAGTTGTTCTGTGTTAGCAGTAGAGGTAGTAGGGGTAGAGGCCATGCGTGTTCCCGGGACATACTCCTCAGTAGCGGGTACCCATGTTGCCTCGGCCAGTCTGGAGCTATCAAGATGATCCTCGGGTGATCTTCTTTGATCTTCAGTAGCACTTTGTGCATCAAAGGAAGAGGTGGGAATGCATATGCTGTCAGGTTTTCCCAATTGAAGGATAGGGAGTCCACCTTCCAAGCAAGTGGGTGGTACGTCCTTGTGCAGAATTTTTTCAATTGGTGGTTGTGTGGGGATGCGAACAGGTCTATTTCTGGCAGTCCCCATTTCCTTGTGATGGTTTTGAAGATGTCTGGATGCAGCATCCATTCGTGGGCATCCGTGGTGGTTCTGCTTAAGATGTCTGCTAGTATATTTTCTTTTCCTGGCACAAATATGGCCTGGAGCTGAATGTTGAGGCTCAGGGCCACATTCCAGAGGTCCACTGCCATCCGGCATAGAGGATATGAATGTGTGCCTCCCTGTTTGTTGATATACCACATAATTGTGGTGTTGTCCGTCCTTATCAGCAAATGACCCTGTTGAAGAAATGGTCTGAATGTCTGAATTGCCTGTTTTACAGCCAGCATCTCTTTTTGATTTATGTGTAGGTTCATCTGGTCTTGAGTCCATAAGCCTTGTATGCACTTGTCCACCATGTGTGCCCCCCAACCGAGGTCTGAGGCGTCCGTGGTGATAGTCTGCCTTGGGTGAGGCCTGTGGAAGGGCAGCCCTTTGTTCAATTGACAGGCCTGGGCCCACCACTGGAATTCTTGCTTCAGGCATGGAATTATTGGAATTTGGGTTTCTAGGCTGTGCTTGTGCTGAGACCATAAATTCCTCAGGTACCATTGCAACTTCCTCATATGTAGTCTGGCATGTGGAATTAATATTATGCAGGATGCCATGTAACCCAGGGCTTGCAGGATTTTCCTTGCTGTAAGCTGGTTCTGCGTTGTTAATGCCATGAAATAGAGTGGTAGCTGCTTCTGTTTTTCTGCTGTGAGGAATGCCATCTGGTTTGATGTGTCCAATTCTGCACCCAAGAAGGTTATCCTTTGGGATGGTATCAGCCTTGACTTTTTTGTGTTGACTGTGTATCCCAGGGCTTGCAGCAGGTGAATAACCTGTTTCAAATCTTTTGTTAATTTGTCTTTGCTGTCCGCTTGTAACAGGCAGTCGTCCAGGTATGGATAAATTTGAATTCCCTGAAGCCTGCAATGAGCAATTACTGATGCCAGGCATTTCGTGAATACTCTGGGCGCAGTAGATAAGCCAAAAGGCAATGCTGAGAATTGATAATGCTCTGATCCTGCAAGAAATCTGAGGTATCTCCTGCAATTTGGTCGTATGGGGACGTGCAGGTATGCCTCCTTGAGATCCAGAGTCACCAGCCAAGACTCCTTGCCCAGCATGGGAAGAAGTTGCTGTAGGGTCAGCATTTTGAATTTTGGAACAATGAGATATGTGTTTAGAGCTGACAGGTCGAGGATAGGTCTCCATTGGTTTTCCTTTCTTGGTACTAGGAAAAGCCTTGAATAAAATCCTTGTCCTTGTTCCATAGCCGGTACCTTTTCTATAGCTCTCATCCTTAGTAAGTGGTCTATTTGCTGTAGAGCGTTTGTCCTTTGGTTTGGAGGTAGGTTTGGCATTCCTCCCTTCCTTGGAAGAGTATGGAAGTGAAACCTGTAGCCTTTGTCTATTGTCTGTAAAATCCATTTGTCTCCTGTAATGTAATGCCAATTTACGGAAAATAAGGCTAGCTTTCCGCCTAAGGGTGCTGCCAGTTGTTCCCTGGTAGGCGGTTTCAGAGCCAAGTCACTGTGATTGTCCTGTGGAAGTGGTAGTGGCTGGATCTGTGGCAGTAGTTCTCTGGCTGTTAGGCTGCCACTGACGTCCCCTGTAGGCACCTCTGGATTGACCTCTGCCTCTAGGGCATCTATTTCTGCTTCTCTGTGCTCTGGTGGTGTCTGGAAAGGACCAATTCTTGGAAGGCCAGTTCCTACTAAACCTCGGAGGCTGGACCTGTAAGAAATCCTTGACTGTCTGGACAGATTTAGCTTTTTCTTCCACCTTCTTCAACACTTGCTGTGCAGGGGAACCAAACAAACTGTGCTTTTCCATGGGAGCATCTAGAAGCTTTGGTCTGGTAAGGTCTGGTAAGGATTGCTCTTTTAACCATGCATGCCTTCTGATCACTGTACCAGTCATAGCTGATCTAAAGGAAGCCTCCAGTGCATCATAGCCGCATTTTAAGGAATGATTACTGACCTGCTGAGTGTTATGCACCAAATCCTGAAGGGACTTACGGTCTAAAGGCTCAGGCGAGGACAGTTTTTTAGTGAGCTGATCTAACAGAAATTCCTGATACTGAATCATGTGGAATTGACAGTTTAAGGCCCTAGCCGAAAGAGTAGCAGAAGTATAAACTTTTTACCCCATCTCTCCAATGCCCTAGATTCTCTTTCAGAGGGGAGGGGGTTTTGGCAGAGGCAGCTGCTACAGCTTTGGGGCCCTGTGAAATAGTTTCAGGATCTGCAATAGGAGCCTTATACAGATGATAATGTGTGTCCGGAACCCTGTAGTATCTGTCGGGCTTAGCAGGGGCCGGAGGCAGTGAGTCAGGGGCAGTACAAGCATCATTAAATGCATCATCCACAACTGTAAGTACTGGACGAATAGCTAAAGGCCTATGCTGTGGTAAATGTAAAAAGGTCCTAAGCCTTTTCCTAGAGTCTGAAAAATCCTGGCCCTGCCACTGAAATTGTTCCCTCATAGCATGCAAGGTTTCCCCAAAAGAAAATTCCTCAGGAGGAGAGGCAGAAGGTATGGAATCCTCTGCATCAGAGTCCTCATATGGAGAATAAGGGCCTTCTGGAGGATTTGTATTTTCTGAAAAATCAGAGGAGTAATCTGAAGAAACTGGCTCAGGGGGCTCTGCTCTAGGCCTCTTCTCTGGAGGTGGGTGAGAGGCCCTGTCAGGGTGAGACTGGGTTCCCCTGATCAAAGAAATGAGATCCTCTGCTAGACTAAGCATTTGAGTACTAGAGCTAGGCCTGTGAGAGGGGGTTTTAGCAGGCACGGCCTTTGAAGATTTAGCTGCTTTAGCCCTGACAAAAGCCTTAATTGACATGGATGCAGGGGGCCTAGCAGCTCCACGTGCAGGACTAGATACATCTAAGGGGATAGTATCTGATAAATCCTGAGAAACTGTAAGAGCAGGTGGATTTTCTGTAGCAGATTCAGCCATGCTGGAAGAGGCCTCGGTAGAAGGAGGCATGCTTTCGGCCGAAGGAAGAACCGCGGACTCGGTTTCGGCCGAAACAGAGACACTCGCGGTTGGCTTAACCGCGGTTTCGGCCGAAACCGCGGACCGCGAGTGTCGGTCCTTTTCCTTACGCTTTTTAGCTAATTGTGAAGTCGGACTCTCCGACGGCATGATATAAGCAGAAGCGGAGCCGAAAAACTCCTCTGCAAACTCCGACCGACGTCTAAGTGTCCGTCGGTTGAAGGAAGCACAGGCTAGACAAGCTGCTACGTCGTGGTCTGGGCCTAAACGAGGTAGGCAGTAAGAGTGGAAATCCTTATGAGGTATTTGTTTCCCACAAGTTAAACAGTTATTCACTTTTTCTGACATTGGCTGAGGCAAGAAAGAGTCCCCAACGGGGTACTTAGCTTTTTAGAAGTCTTCGGTAGTAGCAATCTCTGGTTCTGACCGACCGGCACTTGCGAACAGCTTCTGCTTCGGGCGCCACGCAGCAAGAAAGACTGAGGAAAATGGCGTCGGCTGATGCCTTTATACCCGCTGAACTGCAGCTATGACGTCGGGTGAAGTGCGACATCAGCCGAGGCCAGACCCAGACTTTGGAATCCGGCCGACCGAAGGGCTGCCTGAGGCCAGGACAACCCATTTGTTAGGACTGCAGATGCATCCTTAAAGGACATCATGAAGATCTCTCCGAACACCATTATATTGGGCAACTTAACTACCCAAACATAGACTGGGAGCATTACTCAAGCCCCAGCACCTTAGCCCAAAGGTTCCTGGAATTTATAAACTCAAATGCTATGGAACAACTAGTCACCACTCCCACAAGAGGGGAAAACATACTAGACCTGATCATTACCAACATGGGGACTCTATGCTCCATACCAGAAGTATATCCCTCATTGGTAAGATCAGACCATAAATTAATTTCACTGGATATCCACATCCCGACCCCACCCCCAGCCCAGAAAACCACAGTGAAAAACTTCTCAAAAGCGAACTTCACACTTCTCAAAACTGAAGTGGAATCCTTCAAGGCCCCAGGGCCAGTGGAAACTATGGCCCAAACTGCAGAATCCTATATAAACGCATTCTACAGACATCTCCAGGAATGCATGGATCATGCTATCCCAAACAAAATCAAGACCCAATCATCCAAAGGCAGGCGTCCAGTCTGGTGGACCCCAGCCATAAATAAACTGTACAACAGAAGGAGGAAGCTACTACATGATAGAGCAAAATCCCTAAAAGGGAAGGCATCTCTGATCAGTACTAGCAAAAAATTACGATCCCTCATAAAATCCTCCAAGGCCAGCTTCGAGAGAAAAATTGCACAGGACACTAAAGACAATCATAAGGCTTTTTTCAGTTATGTTAGGAACCTGGGATGCAACTCCCAGACTTGTTCTGAGCTGATTCTAAACAACAAAAAATACACTGAACCCACAGACATCGCCAATATCCTGGCAGACAGGTTCAGTACAAACTTCTCCCCCCCAACCCCAAAAGAGCAAGTATCTATCCCGGCAGAGTGCAGCCTCCCAAATATCTCTGATGCTCAGGTGAAGGCCGCCCTCTCCAAAGCAAAAAACACTGCTTCCATGGGACCAGATGGCGTCCCGGGTTGCGTCCTACATGAACTCCAAGAAGAACTAATCCCTTAAGTAAAACTGCTGTACAATCTCAGCCTCACTACAGGATATGTGCCCAAAGAATGGCGTACAGCAACAGTGGTCCCACTCCACAAAGGTGGCACCTCTACGGACCTTGGAAACTATCGCCTCATAAGCCTGACTAGCCTAGTCTGCAAGGCTATGGAGAGGATCATCATGGAACTCATAAACAAAGACATTGGGGACCTACAGACACTAGATCCTACCCAATTTGGCTTCGTCAAGGGTAGATCCTGCCTTTTGAACCTGGTCGACTTCTTCGAAACAGTCACCAAGGCCATAGATGAAGGGAAGGTAGTCCACACAGCCTATCTGGACCTCGCAAAGGCATTTGACACAATACCCCACTCGGGCATCATAGATAAGCTATCCAGCCTAAATATAAACCCCTATGTCACAAGATGTGTCGCAAACTGGCTCAAAGACAGAACCCACAGAGTCAGAGTTGCTGGAGCCATGTCAGACTCGAAACCAGTCACAGGTGGCATCCCACAAGGTTCTGTCCTGGGACCACTCTTGTTCGGTATTTACTTTTCTGAGGTACAGGCCAGCGTGGGAGGACTATGGCTCACCTAGTTCGCAGATGACTGCAAACTGGGCGCCATAATCGACTCTCCAGCTGACACAAACATCCTTCAAAAAGGTCTCGCAGAGACGGATAACTGGTGCTAGAGCCATTGTCTAAAGCTAAATGCCAAAAAGTGTATAGTCATACCCTTTGGCAAAAACAATGTGCCCACAAATTACCACATACGTGGTAACCCATTAAGTACAGAGAAAGTAATTAGGGATCTGGAGACCCAAGTTGATAGCAATCTCTCCTTTGACAACCACATTGCCAAAGTGGTTAGAAAGACCTTCTACATAGCCCACCTCATCATGAAAGGATTCACATCTACATCAAGAGAGGTAATCGTGCCCCTTTATTCATCCCTCATCAGGCACATCATAGAATACAATGCCCCCTTTGGGATGTACCTTACCGACACCACACAGCAATTAGAAAGACCCCAAAAGTACCTCACCAGGAGGATCAAGGGACTCAAACAGATGCCATATGCTGCTCGGTTAAAAAAACTCCAGCTCTACTCAGTTGCATACCGCCTACTTCGAGGCGATCTATGCCTGACATATAAAGCTATGTCCAACCCAGAATTAATGGACATGCTCCACCTCAGTATATCTAAATCCCTTAGAGCCACGCGCTCGAGGGACTTGAACCTCAGCACAGAAATAAATAGAACATGCTGGAGGGATAGATTCATAACCCAGAGGCTCCCTTCACAATGGAATAGAATTCCAATTCATGTTAGGCAGAGCACCTCACTGACTCTCTTCAAGAAGAATCTTGATGAGTGGATGGGGGATCGTAGGTTTGTCCCGGGGATTACTTCCGTGTCACTATTAGACAGAGGCACAGTAAACTAAACTTTAAAAAGGGCACAGTATACTCAAATCAAGGGGGGCGTAAGCCAAACACAATCGGGCTAGGCTTATAAATGCCCCAGGGCAGATAGCCTAGTATGAACCTATGAACCTATGAAATGGAGAACATATGCACCTTTATTCAAATAATTTGGAAAGAAGACTGGAAGATTAATACTCTGAGTGAAGTCAGCAAAGCTACCTTAGGCAAAAAAGAAGGATTGGTGCATAAAGTATCCTTGATCTTGTGGAAAATAATATAAGGAGGCTGGTAAGATAGAGCTTGGAGCTCAGACACCCTTCTGGCTGAAGTAATCACTACCAGGAAAAGGCTTTTCCAAGTTAGAAATTTTAGGTCCACCTTAGCAGCAGGTTCAAAAGGAGTTTAGGTCAAGGCCTATAGCAAAACAGTTGAGTCCCAAGAAGGAGTAGGATCCTTAAATGGATGTTTAAGAAGAATACCTCTGACATAGGCTTTGCACAATCTGAATGAGGCTAAGAAAGTGTTATTCTCTCCCATATGGAAATCTGAGACAGTCACTAACTGAACCTTGACAGTTGAATAGCTATCCCTGTTATGGAAAATGGAGGCAAGGAATTATAACTCTGCTGATATCGGAGCAGAAAAAGGATCTAGATTTCTCTGTGAAGCCCAAATGGAAAATCTTTTCCATTTACTTTTGTAAACTTTCCTAGCGGGTGGTTTCTGACAAGAAGAAAGAATATGAATCACTTCAGATGAAAGCTTTGATTAACTAGCCATCACTGGAAGTGCAGAAAACATGGCTATTTTTAGCTTGAATATCCAGATGAGGCATTCCTGATGGATGAAACAGTAGATCCAGATTCAGATCCAGTGCCCAAGGAGGGTGTTACCAGATGAGGCCAGATGTAGGGATAGTGACAAAACTGGCAATCATAACAAGGCACAGTATTTTAGTTTTAATTATAGCATTCTTAGAGCATACTTGTAGATCTTTATAACAGAGCTGTTTCAGATTCCAACATTTCCTAAATGCAAAACTAGGTGATGAACCTACAGTTCCTTTAACCACATCAGATGTACACAGTATAGACCAATTTTGACTGTTCAAATGCCAGAGAGAGTTGCCCTTCAAAAAAGATCCCATTCAGTGAGAAGTTTAGACAGAAGGAAGAAACAACCAGGTCAGACTATTTATCCAAACACCAAAAGTCAAACAGACAACAACATGAACTCAACAGCCAGGTAGAATGAATGAATGTTGATACTCAGTAGGAAATTATTAATGGTGTTTTGAATCTTATTAGTTTTACTCTGACTTCTGATATGTACAAAGTTTTATCTAGGGGCTTGGATTTTGTGCCTTCTTGTAGTGGTGATATTAGTGAAGCCCCTACATATTTAAGAATGTTTGTTAGAGATCTTAACTTAAAAATTCTTTTTAAAAACAATGTTACTGCTGTGGATACACCTAAATGTAAATGGAAAAGTTGTTTTATACTTAATAGTACACCCCTCCTGAGTGCTATTCAAACAACGTGTGAAAAAAAATTGTATGAAATGTTTAATACGAATAATCAACAAATTGTATAATTTAAGTAAAAATGAGACGCTAGTTTTGAAAGAAATGAATGAAAAAAAAAATATTATTAATCAAGCAGATAAAGGTGGGGCTATAGTGGTAATGGATAAAATGTTATATAATGATAGAATGATGCTGTTGTTAGTGATGATAGTATTTTTAAAGTGGTAGATACAAGCTTTGTTCAACACTTGATTTTTACTTGCATGTCATATATACACCTTATACACTATTACTGTGGACAAGGAAATGTACATGGAAGTGATGCATCATGTTATACCTGTTATTTATGGTCTTTACAAGATCCATAAAGATCTATCTAGCTAGGCCCCCCTTCTTTCTTCTTTTGGCTTTTTACCAGTTAGGGGTCGCCACAGCAGATCACCTGTCTGCTCATGATTGGCAGTGGAGTTTTACAGTGCCGAGTTCCCAGCCCAGCACCCAACCTTCTGCAGAAGGCACACACATGCACTCACACCTAGAGACAATTTAGAGTGTCCAATCCACTTACAGCATGTCGTTGGGATGTGGGTGGAAACTGGAGGACCCGGAGGAAACCCACGTGACCACAGGGAGGACATGCGGACTCCGCACAGAAGGCACCCCAGCAGAGGATCGAACCAGAGAACCTCTTGCTGTGAGGTGGCAACGCTAACCGCTGCACCACCGCGGCCGCCCTCTTGAGACCAATTGTTTCGGGCTCTGGGTGGGTGACACAGTTTATATGCATTTTTCTGGGGAAAAAAATTAAACCTGGTCTGAAATTTGTTAAACGTTATACTAGACACACAAGAGACTTTAATATGCAATTACATAAATGGCAACTAAATAACGAAGCTGAATCTGTAACAGATAAATGCAAAGAAATACTGTTTGTAACACTAGATATAAACTCCTTATTTACTGTCACACCTAATGACTATGGAGTTGAAGCTATTAGATGCCATATATGTATGTACACGGACAAGAGAATCACTCAAGTAGAAGCTCTGTATGCTGTATTAGAACTTGTACTATGTAATAATGTATCTTTGCATGACAAATCCCTGTACCATCAGGTGAAAGGAGTGGCGAAGGGTAACACTATTGCCAACACGTACGGTAACCTTGCACTTTCCATCTGGGAAGAAGAGAACATATTCAAAGATTTTAAGTGCTTTGTGGATGAATTTTTTTTTTTTATATTAGTGTGGCGGGGCAGTATTGAAACCTTAGAATGTTTTTTTACATATATTGATTCTACTACTACCTTTTTGAATAACTAGGTTTAACCTTCAAGATCTGACATAAACTTTTGCATATTAAGGTATATATTAAAGATAATACAATAGGTACTATAATCTATAGAAAAGTAGTTCAAACTGCTAGATATTTACATAACACTAGTATGCATCCTTCACATATACTAAGGCATTGTGCATAGTCAGTTCTAGAGCCAGTCAGCTAAATACAGCTGTACCTGACTGTATTAAACAGCTAGATGACATGGTCACAGAGTTTAAAGCTAGGGGCTATAGTATTAAACTGTTCAAAGAAAATAAAAAACAAGTGTTGAGTGAAAGAGATAACCTAGCTAGACCATATCTCTCAGATATAGAAGAAAGCCCAACTAATGGGATTGTAAATAATATTATGGATAGTACTTTCAGAAATAAATTTAGACATATTATGCAATATAATGCATATACTAATAGGGTTAAACACCTTATAAGACAAAAAATTGATCTATAGATTATGTACACTGATGTGGTTAAAGAAATTGCAGGTTTATTACCTAATTTTGCATTTACGAAATGAAGGAATCTAAAACAACAGCTCTGTTGTAAAGACCTACAAATGTGCTCTAAGAATGTTATAATTAAAACTAAAAGTACTGTTGCTTGCTACGATTGATAGTTGTATCGTTATATAAATAAGAACAATGTTTTTGTATACCCTAATACAAAAGTAAGACATTTTATTTTCATACGTTTGGCACTTGTAAAACCAAGAATGTGGTTTACTTAGCCACCTATGAAAAATGTACTACATTTTATGGTGGAAAAACCAACAGGATGTTAAAAGAAAGGATAGCTCAACACCTATCTGACATATGTGGGGAGGTGGAGAGTAATGCCTTAGCTAAACATACTACAAGCTCAGATAAAACACATAGTTTTACATTAAGGGTTATAAAAAACATTGAAAGAAATATTAGAGGAGGGGATACTGTGCTGAATATTGAGAATGTTGAATATAAATTGATTAATTATTTTCAAGCAGATGTGCCCCCTGGGCTGAAATCTCTGAATCAGGCAAGCCACGACTCTGCCTGGATCCTGATCCCGAGGAAGGAGCCGGACCATAGCTATCCAACACTGAGGCTCCAAGGGGCAAGGACAGCTCCAATAACATTGGAGTTGATCTTGGACCTACAGATCTGACTCTGATGCTTCAGGTCCAAGATTCATTCCAGTCAGAGAATACAGGAGCAGAACTGGTCAGGGATGCAGTCGAGGTCGAAGACGCGACTCTCTTTGGCTCCAACACTTGTACTCTAAGAACTCAGATCCTGGGACTCCAAAACTGAAGGATAAATCAGAGAAAGAGATACAATATCATGTGATATGGATGGAAGGCTCACTGATCTGATGGGAGATGGAGACAAAATAAGCCCCATCTGAATCTGAGCTCTGAAGAACTTCATCAACTATTGGATCTGAAGTCTTAGGATACATAGATCTTACTTTTGGATTCAACTGTGGAGGCTCCAAGGATGTGAAAGCCTTCAGAGACTTTGGTGGTGATCCTTTTTTTTCTCTCTCAGAAGGAGCTTTTGAAGATTTGCTGGAGGGTTGAGCCACTGTGGAGGAAGAAGATAAAGGTGGAAGTAAGCCCTTAAAGACAAGCTTGTTATGCCTGTCAGGATAGCACTAGAATTAAACCCTGTGCAAATGGTTACAGTTAAAACCTAAGCAATAAACGTACTCCCTGTGGGCATCCGAGTTGGGAATTTTATGCCCATAGGAAGTGCATTTCTTAAAACCTGTCAGCTTATCAACCATGACAGAACACTGTCAAAAAAGGACTATACAAGACAAAGAAATGATTTTTTTTTAACAGATAGGTTAAGAAATTATCAGCTATGGTAACTGAAAATACCCCATTAAAAAGGGTAGTAATGAAAGAAATAGAAAGGAACACCAACAATGGTACTTACAAAAAATTACTATATTAATACTGAGAGGCCTGATGCAGAAAACCTGAAAAATAGAGGAAGTTAAGGTTTAAATATATATATAAAATATAATAACTGTACAAGGACTATTAATAGGATATGCTGGAGGGATAGATTCATCACCCAAAGACTCCCTATGCTGTGGAATAAAATCCCGGTATATGTGAGGCAGAGCACCTCGCTGGCCTTGTTCAAGAGAAATCTTGACCAATGGATGGGAGATCGCAGATATACCCCAGGGATTACCTCAGTGTCACTGCTCGACAGAGGCACAGCAAAATAATGGGTATAGTTCCCCATACTAAAGGGGTGGCGTAAGCCACAAAACTATGAGCTAGGCTTGTAAATGCCCTCGGGCAGATAGCCTAGTATGAACCTATGAACCTATAAGGGAAAGAAAAATAAGATATATAAAATTGATCAATGTACTTACAGCTGCCTGGTGGTAAACTAATGCTGCGAGAGAGGATTTGTGTCCATGCACAACGGTGGCAAACATCTGAGGTGTTGGAGATGGAGTAGGACATTATGAGTAGAGGGAGGAGCTCAAGAGATGGATCTAAAGTCTGTGAAATGTGGACAACTGGGATCTGAGGTTGGATCTGTAACCCAGTTCTTGAGGAACAAATGAAAAGGACAACATCAGATATAAAATGTTACCAAGAAAAAATACTTTTGTGAAAAATAAAAATTGATGATATAGAAAAAGATAGAAAAGTATGGTATAAAAATGTAATGCTAAAACACTGCTATATAAAAACCATTGGAAAATCTAACAGACAAAAAAATGAAAGCTTTAAAAATAAGAAGCAAATGGTGTAAGAAGAAACTATAATGTCAAGATTTTTATGGAGACTGGTAATAGATAAATTGCCTGTAAAAGGAAACATGCCATATAAAAGGAAAAAAAGTGATAGAATATCACCTCCAAACACTTGACCCGACCCAGTTCAGCTTTGTTAAGGGCAGATCATGCCTACTAAACCTGGTTGACTTCTTCAAGACAGTTACCAAGGCTATAGATGAGAGAAAGGTGGTTTAAACAGCCTACCTTGACCTCACCAAGGCTTTCTACACCATTCCCCACTCGGGTATTATAGAAAAACTCACCAGCTTCAACATAAACCCCTATGTCACGAGATGGGTTGCCAACTGGCTTACAGACAGAACTCACACGGTAAGAATAGCGGGCTCCAGGTCCGACTCTAAACCAGTCACAAGTGGTGTCCCGCAAGGCTCGGTCCTGGGACCCCTATTGTTCGGCATATACTTCTCAGAAGTACAGGTAAACACAGGAGGACTATGGCTAACCAAGTTTGCCGATGACTGGAAACAGGGAGCCATAACTGACTCTCCAGCTGACATGGACATCCTCCAAAAGGGCCTTACTGAGACGGACACCTGGTGTCAAAGTCATGGCCTCAAGCTAAATGCCAAAAAATGCATAGTCATCCCATTTGGGAAAAACAAAACACCCACGAATTACTACATAGGTGGCAGCCCCCTTAATACAGAAGAGGAAATAAGAGATCTGGGGACCCAGGTAGATAGTAATCTCTCTGCAGGAACCAAAAAGAAAGAAAGCCACTATCTTAGAACATATTATGAATGGTGTATTTTATGATGATTTGTATAAAAAGAAGTTGTTAAATAAAGTATTTTCATTTTTTTCATTTTGAAATATGACACTATTTCCTCAGGGTCTGAATGTGGAATGTAACTGGAGGCTTCTTATCTGATGAGAAAGCAGTATTAAGTATTTTTTAATGTTTATTGATTAATTGGTTTAGGCTAATTGTTTAATTGTTAGTGCTTTAATGAGTAAGTTGGAACAGTTAATGCATAAAGAAACTGCTGTATACTTTAATCTGTTAAGCTTGCAAAGATATGTCGACTTAGACATTACACCTAGGGGACTAAGAGCCTTTAAAAGCCCCTCTACTCCTTTTGATATGTCTGATGATGAAAGAGATGTGCAATTTTCTAAGAAATGGTTTTTGGCAGCTCATCGTTATACTTTAGAATGGATTTCCATTCTATTAGAAAGAGATCGTGTGAAACAAAACAAGCTTAAGGAAGACATTAGAGCTGCCTATAATGACATATCTAAAAGACATCTATGCAGTTTGACAAGTTTTTAGCAGATGTAAATATTGGTTTAGATAAATATGAAAAATAACTCATTGATCGGAAATGCACAAAACTGAAAAGACATCTAAAAGAGTATCAAAGTAATAGTGCCTTTTTATGGCAAAAACCAACACATTTTCATTGTAATAAAGGCTCTGGTCCCTTTAAGAAATTCAATCCAAACACAGATGCACGTAAGACTCTTGCACGGCCAAAAGCACCAAGAATCCAAATTAACAAAGCCAGCAAGTGTGGATGGTATAAAATCCCAAAGTTTATTGGAACCTAGGGGTGAAATCCCCTGGATAACACATCAAAATATCCAAACCGGTTTCAGCTTAACAGAGCCTTCTTCAGTGGATAGCAATCAAAAATACTCACAACCCAGTATATATGTATCTAAATATATATACCTAGGTAAATGACATCAGAACCAATAAGGACAAATGACTAATTAGTAATTACGTTTGGTCATTAAGACCAGGTGGAAATAAAGCTCCAAGTTTTATTATCCACTTCTTTTCTTTAAAGTTAAGCATATCATGCCAGCTTCGTTTATCTTTACAAATCCCTTTAATATGATCAATAGTAACAAACTTATAAGAAGCTGTAGTGTGTTTTAAACTATGTTTATATAAAGCATTGTTAGGGCGTTTGTTCTTGATATCACTAAGGTGTTCACAGATTCTTAGACGAAAAACTCTAGAGGTCTGCCCAACATAAAAAGCAGAACAGGTGCAGGTCACCAAATATATGACCCATTCCGTACTGCAATTAGCCCAAAACTTAATGTCAAAAATCATAGAAGTATTTTTACTACTAAATTCACAAGTGTTTGAAACTCGGACACAAAATGAGCAATGACCACATGGAATGCATCCTAAAACTGGTCCCCCTGTGAGAGATATCTGAACAGGGGCTGTGGAATCAGACAAAGATTTTTTGTAGTGACTAAGCCTAGAACCTATAGTACGTCCCCTTCTAAACGAGAAAGAACATCTATCTCTAAGAAAAGGATGAAGTCTATCCTCAGCCATCAGAACATTCCAATGCCTATGAATAATGTTCATAAAACCCTTGGAATTACGTCCATAGGTCGTAACCAGCCGTATGGGATGTTTATCCAAATCTACCTTCCTATCCTTGTAACACAATAGATCTTGTCGATTTAAATTAGATGCCCACCTTTTGGCCAAATTCACAGTCCCTGACGATAACCTCTCTCTAGAAATCTATGGGCAAGGTCATCCCGAGTGTCTATGCAAGACTGTTGGTTGGAGCAGATCCTCCTGGCTCTTAAAAATTGAGATTTAGGTATATTCTGGATGATATGTTGTGGGTGGAAGCTGGAGGCATGTAATAGGGAATTGTATTGAGGAAATTTTCTAAAAATTGTAGTGGATAAAGTGTTATCCATATTTCTATTAATTTCCACGTCCAGGAAAATAATCCTAGATCTGTGGAAAGTTAACTTGAATTCAATTCCCCATACATTGCCATTCAGGTAGTCCAAAAACTCCTGCAGATAGTATTCATCAGCCTTCCACACCAACCAACAATCATCCAGATACAGACGCCAGATGTCCATCTCACACATATAAATGTTATGGTTGGGGTCATAAATCATGATCTCCTCTATATATGCCATAAAAAGATCCGCATAGATGGGTGCAAAAGATGCACCCATCGCAGTACCTTTAGTTTGCCAAAAACACTTATTTGGTAGTAAAAAATGTTGCTAGTTAGCACATATTCAGTTAAGCATACCAAAAAGGTGTTAAATCCAGGTTTGTAAAGCCCAGATCTCGCCAACCAATAGTCAAGAGCTTGCAGACCAGCCCAATGTGGGATATTGGTGTAAAGGGAAGTGATGTCCAGGGTACATAATAGCCAGTGGGACTCAAGCTGTGTGTCACCAAGTATGTCTAAGAACTGCGTAGTGTCTTGGATTCTAGCTCTAATAAGGGGAAGTAGCGGTTTTAGATAAGTAAGGTATTCCGATAATGGTTCAGTAAGAGACCCATGTCCAGAGACAATGGGTCGACCAGGCGGATTCATAGCCTGTTTATGTATCTTGGGAAACAGATAAAAATATTGTTGACTAGGAGAAGAAACCATAAGTTGTTCCTTTATAGTTTGTGTAATAATGCCTTCATCAATAGCTTTAGTCAAAAATTGTTCAATTTTCTGTTGAAAATGAGAAGATGGATCCAAGGGCATATATCTATAATATTCTGTATCACCCAATTGTCGCATAGCTTCCTTATCATAGGCAACCCTATCCAAAACCACCACAGCCCCTCCTTTATCCGCTTGAGTGACAACCAAGTTCTTATTATTAGCAAGTTCCTCAAGACAATATACTTCATCCATAGACAAATTGTTATATGATATAGGGAAATCCCTGAGGTTACAATTTAAATCCTTTAACACATTTTTAAGAAAAACACCTACCAAATGTGTCATAGGTGGATTAAAGGTAGATTTCTTGAACCTAAATTCTTGAGATTTATCACTATCTTGATCAGCAAAAAACATTTTAAGATTAAGCAAACGACAAAAATTCGCCACATCTTGAGCAAAAGAATATTCAGAAACAAAAAAAAAAAAAAAAAAAACCAGGAACATAATTTAACCCTTTATTCAATAACTTAATTTGTGTGTTGGTTAATTCAACAGAAGAAATATTGTGAACATTACAATAACTGGTCAATGTTCTGTCATCATTTTCAAAAGGGGCTCTAGATCCTGTTTGGGCTTGTCTTTTTTTGTGTTTCCGCCCCCCTTGTCTGAATCTAGACCTAAAGGGTTTAATAGAGTTACTCTTTTGGCATTGGGTGAGACATCAAGATGATTACCCTCCGATTCATATTCTGTGTTGGAAGAAGTATCTTCCCCAGAAGTAAGGCTAGAACAATCCAAACTTTTCTTGAGAATGGATTTAGGTCTCTTTCTTTTGGGAGTGGAAAACCTTTTATTGCTGTTACTATAGTCCTTAGGTAATCTAAAGGACACATTTTTGGAAGTATCAAACGGTTTCCCCCTCTCATAATCACCTACATCCCTAAAAAATTTTTTAAGCTTTCTTTCCTTTAAACCAGCTTCCAGCTTAGATAACTCCATAGTTAATTTTTTAACTTGTGACGAAAACAAATCACATGTTTCAAACTTATTGGACTCCGAACAAATGGCTTCTAATTCTTTAACACCTGCTTGCACCCTACGCTCATAAAAATCAGCCAAAGAATCCACAAATTTTGAAGAAGCTGATTGTTGAATATGACCCCAAACCTCTATCAACTTATCATCAATATTTGCTACCAGGGGTTGCACCTTAACCCTGAGACCACGTGGGGTGATCTTCTTCTGCTGATATGCCTTAAAAAGGCGTAGGTGCCATACATTAGTCCGAACAATTTTCATATTTTTATTCATTCGGCTGAAAAACATTTCACATTCAGTGTTCAAATCCCCCTCATTAATTTCAGCTGTATGTTGGGAGCTACGAACCCCCAAACCAAAAACTGATAGGTCATCCAAATCTGAAGATAACCCCTGAATAAGAGGTGAGAGTGCCATATTTGACCCAACAAGACCAGATCTTTAAAAAATAATACAAAAATTAGTAAATGAACCGCAGACCAAAACACCCTCAGGAAAAAATAGCTGGAAAAAACATAGCTAAAAGAAACATATAGACACCAAGAACAGCACACAAATGGAATACCAACACTAAAAACACTCTGTAATTATCTATTGTCCAAAAAAATCAAAAAGGCCACAATACAGAGACCGGTATGAGTCTGTGAAATGACCACCAACTATGTATAGGTCTTCAACGTAAAAATATATAAACCAATAAACCAATAAACAGATACAAGTACAGCCCCGGGGACATGAAAACACTTATGGTCACCCTGCTGTGTATCTGTATATTTGCCCTATTTATAAATGATGTATATATAAATCATACCAAAAACAAAATGATGTCCCAATTCAATATAAGGGCAAATATTTCAAAGGTGTAAAAGAATCATGAAGAATACCAAATTTCAATAAGACCATATGTTCAGTATGCGTATTTGTAACAAAAGTAGTCCCCCAAGTCAGATAATAAAATCCAAAAAAACGAACAAAAAGTGTTTAAGTATGGCTTCCAAAAAACAAACAATGAGTGTGCAGTTCTATAGCTTCTATATTAATACAGCTGTCACCCCCAAGGTAGTCTGCATGGATATAAAATAAGATGAGGTCTGGTGGGGAACAAAAATGGTAAACCAACCAAAAACATTTTTATACATCATCTGAAAATGTATTACATTCAAAATAACAAAATTAATAGCAGCCTTAGCATAGAAATTTTTAGTCAGGCCACTATATGGTATAAATGCCTTATATTCTGTGATATAGTTCAACATATGAATAGATCAAACCAAAAAGAAAAGAAAAAACAAAAATCTAGCCAAAAACTAACCGGGTAAGAATAATATAAGTGATAAAATAACTCACATAAAGCCTACATAAATGATAATGTCCAATAAAGCTAGGATCAAATAACCAAATGGCATTCACAGATAGTAGTATGTCAAATTTGTCTTACAAACATAATAGGAAATGTTTCTACCAGATATCAAACAAATTAAGCCAGTGTGTAATTCGGAAGTACATAATCCAATAAACATGATACAAGCGTCGCGTTACAATATGCGACTGCTAAATAGAAAAATAATATCTACCCAAAGTTCAAGAAAAGTCCACAAACAAATCCAGAAATGGAGGAAATAGAGCTATATCCAGTCGTAAATTCTCACGACACCGTTAGTCACCTTGGACGCCAAAAATTCAGCCCGTAATCCGCCAACTGATGTTAAACGGAAAAACACATGTCCCCTGTTAGACGGAAAGCATCCAAACGCCAGCAACTGCACCAACAGATCAAAACCGGAAATTGGGCACAGTGCAACGATAAAGGCTCGGTTGAACAACAAACAACCAAGAGCCTGTGTCCACAAGCACTGTCACAAATAAGAACAAGCAAGATAAACAGAAAAAAACTAGGCAATAAAAAACACACAAGTGTATGGTTCTGATGGACGAAATGATGAACTGAAAACCAGCCTGAAAAGGCATAAACCATCCGACATAGGTCCACAGCAGCTGAAAAAACGAAAGTCAATCCAAACACAGATGCACGTGAGACCCTTGCACGGCCAAAAGCACCAAGAATCCAAATGAACAAAGCCAGCAAGTGTGGATGGTATAAAATCCCAAAGTTTATTGGAACCTAGGGGTGAAATCCCCTGGATAACGCATCAAAATATCCAAACCGGTTTCGGCTTAACAGAGCCTTCTTCAGTGGATAGCAAACAATCAAAAATACTCACAACCCAGTATATATGTATCTAAATATATATACCTAGGTAAATGACATCAGAACCAATAAGGACAAATGATTAATTAGTAATTACATTTGGTCATTAAGACCAGGTGGAAATAAAGCTCCAAGTTTTATTATCCACTTCTTTTCTTTAAAGTTAAGCATATCATGCCAGCTTCGTTTATCTTTACAAATCCCTTTAATATGATCAATAGTAACAAACTTATAAGAAGCTGTAGTGTGTTTTAAACTATAAAGCATTGTTAGGGCGTTTGTTCTTGATATCACTAAGGTGTTCACAGATTCTTAGACGAAAAGCTCTAGAGGTCTGCCCAACATAAAAAGCAGAACAGGTGCAGGTCACCAAATATATGACCCATTCCGTACTGCAATTAGCCCAAAACTTAATGTCAAAAATCATAGAAGTATTTTTACTACTAAATTCACAAGTGTTTGAAACTCGGACACAAAATGAGCAATGACCACATGGAATACATCCTAAAACTGGTCCCCCTGTGAGAGATATCTGAACAGGGGCTGTGGAATCAGATGTAGATATTCATACTGGACATATGGTCTTATTGAAATTTGGTATTCTTCATGATTCTTTTACACCTTTGAAATATTTGCCCTTATATTGAATTGGGACATCATTTTGTTTTTGGTATGATTTATATATACATCATTTATAAATAGGGCAAATATACAGATACACAGCAGGGTGACCATAAGTGTTTTCGTGCCCCCGGGGCTGTACTTGTATTGGTTTATTGGTTTATATATTTTTACTATGAAGACCTATACATAGTTGGTGGTCATTTCACAGACTCATACCGGTCTCTGTATTGTGGCCTTTTTGATTTTTTTGGACAATAGATAATTACAGAGTGTTTTTAGTGTTGGTATTCCATTTGTGTGCTGTTTTTGGTGTCTATATGTTTCTTTTAGCTATGTTTTTTCCAGCTATTTTTTCCTGAGGGTGTTTTGGTCTCCGGTTCATTTACTAATTTTTGTATTATTTTTTTAAAGATCTGGTCTTGTTGGGTCAAATATGGCACTCTCACCTCTTATTCAGGGGTTATCTTCAGATTTGGATGACCTATCGGTTTTTGGTTTGGGGGTTCGTAGCTCCCAACATACAGCTGAAATTAATGAGGGGGATTTGAACACTGAATGTGAAATGTTTTTCAGCCGATTGAATAAAAATATGAAAATTGTTCGGACTAATGTATGGCACCTACGCCTTTTTAAGGCATATCAGCAGAAGAAGATCACACCACGTGGTCTCAGGGTTAAGGTGCAACCCCTGGTAGTGAATATTGATGATAAGTTGATAGAGGTTTGGGGTCATATTCAACAATCAGCGTCTTCAAAATTTGTGGATGCTTTGGCTGATTTTTATGAGCGTAGGGTGCAAACAGGTGTTAAAGAATTAGAAGCCATTTGTTCGGAGTCCAATAAGTTTGAAACATGTGATTTGTTTTCGTCACAAGTTAAAAAATTAACTATGGAGTTATCTAAGCTGGAAGCTGGTTTAAAGGAAAGAAAGCTTAAAAAATGTTTAGGGATGTAGGTGATTATGAGAGGGGGAAACAGTTTGATACTTCCAAAAATGTGTCCTTTAGATTACCTAAGGACTATAGTAACAGCAATAAAAGGTTTTCCACTCCCAAAAGAAAGAGACCTAAATCCATTCTCAAGAAAAGTTTGGATTGTTCTAGCCTTACTTCTGGGGAAGATACTTCTTCCAACACAGAATATGAATCGGAGGGTAATCAGCTTGATGTCTCACCCAATGCCAAAAGAGTAAATCTATTAAACCCTTTAGGTCTAGATTCAGACGAGGGGGGCGGAAACACAAAAAAAGACAAGCCCAAACAGGATCTGGAGACCCTTTTGAAAATGATGACAGAACATTGACCAGTTATTGTAATGTTCACAATATTTCTTCTGTTGAATTAACCAACACACAAATTAAGTTATTGAATAAAGGGTTAAATTATGTTCCTGTTTTTTTTGTTTCTGAATATTCTTTTGCTCAAGATGTGGCGAATTTTTGTCGTTTGCTTAATCTTAAAATGTTTTTTGCTGATCAAGATAGTGATAAATCTCAAGAATTTAGGTTCAAGAAATCTACCTTTAATCCACCTATGACACATTTGGTAGGTGTTTTTCTTAAAAATGTGTTAAAGGATTTACATTGTAACCTCAGGGATTTCCCTATATCATATAACAATTTGTTTATGGATGAAGTATATTGTCTTGAGGAACTTGCTAATAATAAGAACTTGGTTGTCACTCAAGTGGATAAAGGAGGGGCTGTGGTGGTTTTGGATAGGGTTGCCTATGACAAGGAAGCTATGTGACAATTTGGTGATACAGAATATTATAGATATATGCCCTTGGATCCATCTTCTCATTTTCAACAGAAAATTGAACAATTTTTGACTAAAGCTATTGATGAAGGCATTATTACACAAACTATAAAGGAACAACTTATGGTTTCTTCTCCTAGTCAACAATATTTTTATCTGTTTCCCAAGATACATAAACAGGGTATGAATCCGCCTGGTCGACCCATTGTCTCTGGACATGGGTCTCTTACTGAACCATTATCGGAATACCTTACTTATCATCTAAAACCACTACTTCCCCTTATTAGAGCTAGAATCCAAGACACTACGCAGTTCTTAGACATACTTGGTGACACACAGCTTGAGTCCCACTGGCTATTATGTACCCTGGACATCACTTCCCTTTACACCAATATCCCACATTGGGCTGGTCTGCAAGCTCTTGACTAACACCTTTTTGGTATGCTTAACTGAATATGTGCTAACTAGCAACATTTTTTACTACCAAAATAAGTGTTTTTGGCAAACTAAAGGTACTGCAATGGGTGCATCTTTTGCACCCATCTATGCGGATCTTTTTATGGCATATATAGAGGAGATCATGATTTATGACCCCAACCATAACATTTATATGTGTGAGATGGACATCTGGCGTCTGTATCTGGATGATTGTTGGTTGGTGTGGAAGGCTGATGAATACTACCTGCAGGAGTTTTTGGACTACCTGAATGGCAATGTATGGGGAATTGAATTCAAGTTAACTTTCCACAGATCTAGGATTATTTTCCTGGACGTGGAAATGAATAGAAATATGGAGAACACTTTATCCACTACAATTTTTAGAAAATTTCCTCAATACAATTCCCTATTGCATGCCTCCAGCTTCCACCCACAACATATCATCCAGAATATACCTAAATCTCAATTTTTAAGAGCCAGGAGGATCTGCTCCAACCAACAGTGAATTTGGCCAAAAGGTGGGCATCTAATTTAAATCGACAAGATCTATTGTGTTACAAAGATAGGAAGGTAGATTTGGATAAACATCCCATACGGCTGGTTACGACCTATGGACGTAATTCCAAGGGTTTTATGAACATTATTCATAGGCATTGGAATGTTCTGATGGCTGAGGATAGACTTCATCCTTTTCTTAGAGATAGATGTTCTTTCTCGTTTAGAAGGGGACGTACTATAGGTTCTAGGCTTAGTCACTACAAAAAATCTTCGTCTGATTCCACAGCCCCTGTTCAGATATCTCTCACAGGGGGACCAGTTTTAGGATGCATTCCATGTGGTCATTGCTCATTTTGTGTCCGAGTTTCAAACACTTGTGAATTTAGTAGTAAAAATACTTCTATGATTTTTGACATTAAGTTTTGGGCTAATTGCAGTACAGAATGGGTCATATATTTGGTGACCTGCACCTGTTCTGCTTTTTATGTTGGGCAGACCTCTAGAGCTTTTCGCCTAAGAATCTGTGAACACCTTAGTGATATCAAGAACAAACGCCCTAACAATGCTTTATATAAACATAGTTTAACACACACTACAGCTTCTTATAAGTTTGTTACTATTGATCATATTAAAGGGATTTGTAAAGATAAACGAAGCTGGCATGATATGCTTAACTTTGCCCTATGGGGAATGTATGAGACTTAGACGGCTATGTAATACTGACACACTAATTTCTTTAAAGAAGTCCGTGACTAGTGAGATGTTTAGATTGAGGGGGCTACAGTGAAGCTAGTATGCAAACAGCTATAGATAAGGTTATTAATGAACAACATATAGTTGGTACTTATAAGTATGGAAGTAAGGGGTATAAGTTAGATGTTAGAAATCAAGAGAAAAGATTAGTTTATTTTGTCTCTACATATAGTGTTTTCAGTGATGTTTTAATAGATATTGTTAAACACTACTGGAATTTTTTTGTTTAGATCAATGGACCTAAAAAATGTATTGCCTAGGTCTTTTGGCATTTCATTTCATAGAGGTAGGAATTTAAAAGATATCTTGGTACACAATACATTTAAATATCCCACTGAGACACTGCAGTATAGGACCATGCAGAGACTAGGAACTTCACCCTGTGGTCATTGCAATGTTTGTCATTATATTGTTCCAACTTTTAAGTATATAAATGGCCATGTATTTAAGGCTAAAAATATATATAGCTGTAACACTGAAGGTATTATTTATGAGTTGAAATGTCCTTGTTACCTTGTATATATAGGAGAAAGTAAAAGGAAGTTTAAAACTAGACTGCAGGAGCATGTCAGGAATATTATTAGTAATAAAGAAGATAGCCCTGCTGCCAAACATTTTATGCTGGTTCACAATTCTAATCCAAATGGGCTACAAGCCACTATCTTAGAACATATTATGAAGGGTGCATTTTCCGATGATTTGTATAAAAAGAAGTTGTTATATAAAAAAAGTACTTTCATTTTGAAATATGACACTATTTCCTCAGGGTCTGAATGTGGAATGTAACTGGAGGCGTCTTATCTGATGAGAAAGCAGTATTAAGTATTTTTTAATGTTTATTGATTAATTGGTTTAGGCTAATTGTTTAATTGTTAGATGTACTAGGGTATATAAACTGTGCAAGTTATGTGATGCTTTATACTCCTTGAAGGCGGTTGCCGAAGCGCTAAATAAACTGGTGTTTTAAGTGGATTCTTCGTCTGTGGTCTTCAGATAGTAATCTCTGCTCTGACAATCATATTGCCAAAGTAGTTAGGAAACCTTTCTATGTGGCCCATCTAATTACTAAAGGGTTCACATCTAGAAATAAAGAGGTTATAGTGCCCCTCTACTTGTCACTCATTAAACCCATCATACAGTACAATGCCCCATTTGGGATGTACTTCACAAGACACTTCCAATAGCTGGACAGACCACAAAAGTTCCTCACCAAGAGGATTACTGGTCTCAAACATATGTCCTATGCAGCTGGAATGAAAAAACTCCGGCTGTAGTCAGTGGCATATCGCTTACTCAGAGGTGATCTCTGCTTGACTTACAAAGTCATGTCCAACTCAGAATTGATGGACATGCTCCACCTAAAGAAATCCAAGTCACTGCGAGCCACGCGCTCTAGTGAGCTAAACCTCGCCACAACAATAAACAGAACATGCTGGAGGGATAGATTCCTGTCACAGAGACTCCCAATGCTTTGGAACAAAATTCCAAATTGCATCAGGCAGAGCCCCTCACTAACACTCCAAGAAAAACCTTGACGAGTGGATGGATAACAGAAAATACACCCCTGGGATCACTTCATTGGCTCTGCTTGACAGAGGATCAGTTAATTAATCAATGGTGCAGCGAAAGCCGACACACACTGGCTAGGCTTATAAATGCCCTCGGGCAGATAGCCTAGTATCTACCTATGAACCTAATATGTTTACATTATCATGAAGAAGAACAACTAGAGAACTTTTGGTTATGTACTCACCATAACTTCAGATGTTTGGGATCCATCTCGCCTACATTATGACTGATGGGTTCGGAGCCGATCCCTCGGCTCCGACTCGGCACGCTTATGCCAAAGAGCGAAGTCTCTTATTGGCTGAGCTTACTATATCCCAGGATGCACCACTACCAGTCCCCCAGATCTAGTTTGTCCGCATACATACACAGACACACATGCTGCTTATATAACATCGTCAGATGAAACAAGATAAAAAACAGTAGAACTCAAAACCGTTCAATCTCTTCTGATCTCCAAGGCAGGGGGAAGGAGGGTGGGTATTAGGAATGTAGGCGAGATGGATCCCAAACATCTAAAGTTATGGTGAGTACATAACTAAAAGATGTTATGTGATCCTATCTCGCCTACATTCTGACTGATGGGACAGCGTCCCTAGCACCTGAATCCTGGGTGGCTCACTGGAAAACACTCCTGAGTACCGTGGAACCAAATGATGCTCGCCCTTTAGATGCCACATCCAATTTATAGTGGGAAATGAAAGTGTGCGGGTTGGACCAAGTAGCCGCAGCACAAATCTCAGAAATAGCGAGCTTGGAGTGAAAAGCAATAGAAGTAGCCATAGCTCTGGTAGAGTGAGCTTTGATAGATGTTGTAAGTTGCTTATTTGAAGAGGAATAAGCCTGAGTTATACAATCTCTA
The DNA here is from genome assembly GCF_019279795.1 of Protopterus annectens. Lineage (NCBI taxonomy): Eukaryota > Metazoa > Chordata > Ceratodontiformes > Protopteridae > Protopterus > Protopterus annectens. Next base: position 527,481,857 of record NC_056730.1, on the reverse strand, counting down.
ATCCATTTGGAGATAGTAGCTTTAGTGATGGTTTTACCCAATTTATTATCTGAAAAGGACACAAACAACTGGTCTGATTTTCGAATTTGCTGAGTCCTGTCTAAATAGAAACGCAACTGCCTGTGAACATCCAATTTATGGAGGGTGTACTCCGCTTCGTTGGAGAATTTTGGAAAGAAAACTGGTAGCTCTAGAGATTGTTGGAGACAGAGATTAGAACAAACCTTTGGGACAAAAGATGGGTTAGGCCTAAGTGATACTCTATCCTTGGGAAAAATCAAGTACGGTGGTTTGATAGATAGGGCTTGAAGCTCTGAAACTCTTCTTGCAGAGGTAATTGCAACTAAGAAGGCAGTTTTCCAAGACAGATATTTTAACTCACATGTAGCAGCCGGTTCGAAAGGGGAAGATGTTAAGGCACGAAGTACCAAATCAAGATCCCACGGAGGCGCAGGATGAAAAACTGGGGGTCTTAACAGCCCAGCACCTTTAATGAAAGTTTTGCATAATCAGCTGCTCATCAACGGTGGATCCATGGATTCGTGAAATTTAGAGATAGCCGCTAGTTGGACTTTAATAGTAGAGACTGAAGATCCTTGATTAAACAAGGATGTTAAAAATTTCAAAACCTCTGGTATCAGGGCAGTGATAGGGTCTAAGCCCCTGAGTTGAGCCCAGATAGCAAACCTCTTCCACTTACTGAGGTACAATTTCTTAGTGGTGGGTTTGTGGGCGAAGATAAAATGTGAATAACTTCGGGTCTAAGGTGTGATTTCTGACTAAAGTCGGAAGTGGAGGAGCCAAGCTGTCAATTTCAAAGTGTGAAGGGACTGGTGTTGTCGTCCCGACTGATGAATCAGCAGATCCGGAGTTAGATCCAAAAACCAAGGATCGTCCACAGCATGTTTCTTCAGGTAGGGAAACCATACCTGACGAGGCCAGTCTTGAGCAATTAGTATCATTGTGGACCCCAATTGAGAAGCTTTCTGGATGACTTTGGGGAGAAGTGGAACCGGAGGAAAGGCATAAAGTAGTCCTGTTGGCCAAGGTTGGACCAGAGCATCCATAGCTGCCTCCCCCTGACGTGGAGTCAAGGAGAAGAACCTTTTGCACTTTGCGTTTTGTGGTGTTGCAAATAGGTCGCAGCACGGGGTCCCCCATCTTCTGAAAACCTGAGCTGCTACTGTTTCGTTCAGGGACCACTCGTGAGGAGAGAGAATCGTCCTGCTTAATCTGTCTGCCAATATATTGGATTTCCCTGGAATGTGGGTCGCTACCAAGAAACGGTTGGTAGCTACAGCCCATTCCCACACCCTCATGGCCTCTCTGCAAAGGGGGTAAGATCTGGTCCCTCCTTGTTTGTTCAGATACCAGACCACCGACATGTTGTCTGTGTGGATAGCGATAATGCCTTGAGGGAGAAACTTGTGGAGGGCCTGTAGGGACAGAAGTACAGCCCTCATTTCCAATACATTGATATGGAGAAAGGTTTCGTCTGGAAGCCAAGAACCCTGAACTAACCTGCCCAGACAATGCCCCCCCCCCCCCACCCTGTCTGGGAGGCATCCGTCATCAGGGTGGCCACCGGAGGGGGGATAACAAAAGGTCTTCCCTGATTCAGAATGGATGGCTGAAGCCACCAGCGGAGGTCCCGTTTGCACGTTTCTGTAATCATAATGGGGTGATTGAGGGGGAGATTCTGAAAGGACCATTGAGTCGATAACAGCCACTGAAGAATCCTCATGTGCAATCTTGCCAGTGGAACTAGGAGAACCGTGGCAGACATCGAACCTAAAAGTTGCAGGACCATCTTGGCTGGGGCTTTGGATCTTGAAAGCAGGGCTTGAACTTGACCTTGTAAAGTTTGAATCCTTTCGGTAGGAAGAAAGACGCATCAATTTTGAGTCTATCTCTGCTCCTATGAACCTTATGCGCTGAGAGGGCAGCAAGACAGACTTTGACCAATTGAATGTAATTCCCAGGGTAGCACCCAGGAGATGGTGGCTTTGAGGTTGTCCATTAGTAGATGCCTGGTGGTGGCAGTCAGGAGCCAGTCGTCCAGATAGGGAAACACTTGGAATCCAAGACTCCTCAGGTGAGCAGTCACTACTGCCAAACACTTGGTGAACACCCTGGGGGCTGTGGTGAGACCAAAGGGCAGTGCACAAAATTGGAAATGACTGTCTCCCAGGCTGAAGCGCAGATACCTCCTGGACGCCTGATGTATCGGTATGTGATAATAGGCGTCCTTGAGATCTATGGAGCACATCCAAACATCCTTCTCCAACAATGGGAGAATGGATTGTAAAGTGACCATTCGGAATTTGGATTTCATGATGGATTGGTTTAGTTTGCTGAGATCCAATATTGGTCTCAGGTCCCCTGTCTTTTTTGGCACTAAAAAGAACCTTGAGTAATTTCCGGATCCGATCTGGTCTGTGGGGACCGGTTGGATGACTTCTTTTTCTAGCAGCTTTGACGCTTCTGCGGCTGCAATTTCCCTTTGACTGGGTGGTGGGTCCGGGATTTTTTTGGACGGTGGGGGTGAGTGTGTGAAGGGAATGGTGTAACCTCCGGCAATAATCCGAAGCACCCATCTGTCCTGAGTGATGGACTCCCAGGCTTTTAGGTGCTTGGCAAAACGGCACCCAACTGGCTCCGGAGCAGCACAGCCGGGCAATCCCTCATGAAGTGTGGGAGGATGAAGAGCCACGAAAGGACTCGCGGTCTCCAGAATTGCGGGGCCCTCTGCCGCCTCTGGGAAGGCGTCTCCCAGAAAAATTTCCCCGTCCTCTACCTCTGGAAGGGGAATCTTCCTGCTGTTGAGGAAAAAACTTACGTGATTTGCGGAACCACATCTTCCCTCCTCCTTTAGCCTTGGGATAAGGCCGAAAGGGAGTGGAATAACGTGCACCTACGGCAGATAAAGTTTTTCCCTCTTGCTCACAGCGGGTAAGAGTGTCTTTAACCTTAGGTCCAAACAAAGAGGACCCATCAAAGGGAGCGTCGGCGAAGGAAGACTTGAAGGCCTCCAAAATGACACAAACAGAGCCAGGCTTGTCTCCGTAGAGCCACGCCTGTGCCTGCCACTCTGCCCGCCCCTTCGGCCGCATATGAAATGAGCCTCATGGACGAGTTAGAAATCGAGGTAAGGATAGCCAACCGAGAGCTAACCGACTGGGCTAGCTGCTCAGGTAGGTTACCTGAGAGGGAATCTGACAGCTCCTTGACCAGATCCCTCTGTAGCCTGGTAAAATGTGCCAAATAATTCAGGGACCTTAGTGTAAAGGCCGCTGAAGTCAGGGTGCGCTTCCCGTACCGGTCCATGCTCCTAGACTCCTTATTAGGAGGATGGATGGACATTGAAGCCTCTGCCACGTCCTGTTGTGTAGCAGATGCCATCACCATGGCATCTACAGCCACGCCTTTTGTCAAGAACTCCTTCTCGGGTGGGGCAGACAAAAATTTGTTAGGGCGAGAAGGCACTGGTTCCACAGTATCTGGATGTTCCCACGCCCTCCGACAAACCAAATCCAGGAGCTCGTCAAAGGGCGGAGACACCCAGGAGGCAGAGGGCTGAGCCCCAAAGGCCTTGAGAAGCACTGACTCATCAGCAGAGGGGGGGTTTGGATATCCAGCCACCTCGTTGCTTGAGGATCTCTAAAATGTCTGCGAATGAGACATCATCCAAGGACGACTTCGGGGACCCCTCCGCATCATCAAGATCAGTGTCCGATGTAAGAGACTCGGGGGAGTCCACGTGCTTCCTCTTGCACGATCTCTTCCTTGGGGGCTCCTCTGAAGACAACTCCGAAGAACCCTCAGGAGGAGGGGAACCCCCAGTGGGGGTAACCTCAGGCCCCGGGGCTCCGCTGCCTAGGGACAGGGGAACTGCCAAAGACCCAGTCTCCATGCCCAGGGAAGGTGCCGGTAAAGCCGGAGAGATGGCCGAAGAAGACTTGGCCAAGGCACTCCTCATAGCTCTGAAAGCCGGACCCCCAGAATCCTGGGAGTGTCCAGTCCCCGGAGCCATGATAGCAGACGGAAGTCCCGCAGCCGAAGCACCGAGAGGGAGGCTCGGAACCGACAGCATAGGTTTCCGAAACGTCACCCCCGGGTCCGGCCGAAGAAGTCCGCGTGCCAAACTCGGACCCGAAGGCCGGGGTTGGAGTAAGGGTCGGAGCCGACCCTAGGATCTCCACCGGCTCCAACAGCACCTGCTCCGACGGAGCCGAAGCGGTCGGAGGAGGAATGGCAATGGCATGGGCTATCGGCTCCGAAGCCAATTGGGTCGGAGCCGAAACAAATTTTTGAAAGACTGGGGACTGGAACAGTCTTTGGAGCACCCTGTCTATGTCCGAATCTGACATCCTCGATGACCTAGAGGATACTGAACGGGTTCGAGTTGGCCTCTCCAACGGCCCCAAGGGGCTAGGGGACCGGCTCCGAGGCGACTCTATGACTATCGGCGCCGAAGGAATACCCAAACTAGTTTCCATCGGTGCCGAGGAGAACTTAGGCGCCGAGGAGGAAGTGTCTGAGCGGACAACCTTCATCGGCTCCGAGACCAGTGGAGCTGATGAAGGTGACCCGCCTCTCGATGCCCCAGCCATCGGCTCCGAAGCCAGAGGAGTCGAGACTGGAGGCATCGAGGCAGACCGTTCCGCCCTCGGCTCCGAAGTCCTTGGAGCCGAAGGAGAAGCCTGCCTATGTCTTTGGGCGGTCGGGTCCAACGGACTGGTCGGAGCCGACGCCCTTTTCTTTTTAGCAGGAGAAGGAGAGGATGCTAAAGCTTCTTCAAAAGAGGGTTTTATAAGGCCTTTCAAAATAAACTTATTTTTCCTCTCTTGGAGGACCCTCGAGGAAAAAGCGTGACACACGCTGCAGGACTCCTGCAAATGTTTGGCGCCCAAACAATATACACACAGAGAGTGGTCATCCGTGATAGACATTTTAAAACTACATTTAGTGCATTTTTTGAAGCCCGAAGGCCTAGGAGCCTGAGACATAAGAAAAACTGAGTACTCTCTCACAGACAAAACTTTGTTGGGAAAGACTGACCCTACAAGATTAACTTGCCGTTTACAATGATAGCCAATTAAAATAAAGGCCAACTGAAGACATACAACAGTGAATAAAGTATACAGGAATCCAAGAACCCCTAAGGTTCAAAGGGATTAACCAACAGGAAAGGCCCTATGGATGAAGGGAGCCTGTACCGGAACAAACACCAATCACACACAAATTTTCTTACAAAAAGTTTTCAAAACACACACACAGCACAGAGTAGCTGTTGAAACAGCTTTTTGTTAAAGAATTAGCAAATTTCTGACAGAAAAAGTTAGTGAAAAGACACTACTTAGCTCAGCCAGCTCGAGACCACGTCTTTGCTAGTTAGCGGCAAACGAGATCTGGGGGACTGGTAGTGGTGCATCCTGGGATATAGTAAGCTCAGCCAATAAGAGACTTCGCTCTTTGGCATAAGCGTGCCGAGTCGGAGCCGAGGGATCGGCTCCGAACCCATCAGTCAGAATGTAGGCGAGATAGGATCACATAACATCATGTGTTTCGAAATGTAAGAGAGCAAAAAAGTTATAGGGAAAACTATGTCAAGAAGATTTTTTCAAAGATATGAAAGAAGTAGATAAAATAAACATGGATGTGATTACATGTGGTTATTATAAGAACAGAAGTAAAGAATGTTAAAAGAATAGATAAAGTTATTTTATGTTATATAGGTTATATGGAATGCAAGAATAAATTATATTATGTTTAATGGTAAATGGATTTTAGCAATAATATTAAGTAAAGTCAGATGGCGGTTCTGGAAAAAGGAGTGGGTCTAACAGGAATGAAAATCTAGTATAACTGTAAAGAAAATTATGAATATGTAAACAGATCTGTATATTTATATATTTGCACATTTGTAAATATTTGTAAATATGTTGTAAATAAGAGCTCTTTTTGTATCTAAAGGATTCCTACTCTTTTTCTTGATAAATGTCATGGAATCTTTTGCATATACCAGAGTTACCATCAATTCCCATAAAAGTGATCTTCACTTAAAGTCTCACCTGAAGGAATTAATTTCAAGACTGCAGTACCCCCTAGTGCCATACTGCAGTTTCAGTACAAAAAAAAAAACTAATCCAAGCATCTGGTGTCAAATAAGAACCCAGAGGCTACTGATTTTCCAGTATCAAGGCAAATGTGCTAACTGTTCAGCCATTGGTAGCACCTTTTTATACTTAAATTGCCCAGTACTACTACTTTACTACTTTATACCCTGTTTTAACCTATAATGTCAATTTTTCTGTCAATATTTTAGGGTTAATAATACAGCTATTAATCTAGTTATGTATTTTTACCAATTTTGAATCTGTGTTATAATTTTTTGTGGAGCTTTTCTCCCCCAGCCTCTGTATAAAGATTGGCTCTGCCTAGTTGGACTTTCCTGTTCAACAAACTGGACAGATCAATAAATAAAATAATTATGTACTGTTAGTTACAGAACAATAGAATGACAAACAGCAGATAGAGCTGCAGAAGACTGGGCATGACATGAAGTTCAGAATGCTATGCTGAAATGAGTTGCTGAAAGTATCTTGTATGTATACAGGTGTAGTATTTGTTCCCAGAAGAAAAGGAAACACTTGACGCTCCATCCTCCCACAAACAGGTAACCAAACAAAATCCAGTGGTAGCAGTGACTTAGTCAGTGTAGCCATCGAGTTGCCTTTCACATGAGTAGCAAAGTATAAATGTTACGTAAGAGGCAAAATAGGAGTTATCAAAATGTGTATGTACTAAGACACAATACCACCCACGCAGCAAAAAATATATATTTCTCTTCATAGAGAAGTTTTTTAGGAGGCACTAAAACAAAATTATGTACTCCCCATAACATTCCATCTGTGTTGTCCATTTTCATTCTTCCTCAACTGTTGGGTTCAGATCCAATCCTCGGATTTGACTCGGCTGCTTCTTACAGATTGTTGAACATTTGAACTCTTGAGTTCTTCCTTTTACCTATAATGTCCTAGTCACCTAACATACCTCAGATCTAGTTTGCTGCCCACAGACCTACAGAACAGCACAGAAAAAGGAAGAACAGAAACTGGGTCTCATACAAGGAACAGAAGTTCCTCCAATACCCTTCGATCTTTCCAGGAGTAAAGCTAGCAGGGGGGTGGTAGGTGGGAAGTTGAGGAAGAATGGACAAAACAGAACGATATGGTGAGTACATATCTTGTTTATCTGATGCGGTCATTTTCATTCATTCCTTAACTGTAGGAGAGAGTCCCAGCTACCTAAATCCAGGAAGAACTCTAAAGAATGATATTCTTGAGTACAGCTGAGCCAAAGGATGCTCTTCTCCTAGATACCAGAGGACAAGAAAACAAATAATTGTTGAGATTTCCTCAAATCTTTGGTTGTATGAAGATAGAAACCTGTCTGTGGACATCTAAAAAGTGTACCATATATTCTCCTTTGTTTGAAAAAAAAAAATGGAAAGAATACTGGAAGTGTGATAACTTGATTAATACTGGATTCTGACACCACCTTAGGTAAAAAGGAAGGAACAAAAACATCCTTGTGAAAAATTAAATAAGGAGGTTTAGAAGACAGAGCTTGAAGTTCAGACACTCTTCTGGCAAAAGTTATAGCAACTAGGAAAAGAGTTTCCAGGTCAGAAAATTTTAGATCAGACTTACCAGCTAGTTCAAAGGGAGGTTGGGTCAAGGCCTGAAGAACAACATTTAAATCTCAAGGAGAAGTAGGATCCTTTAAACGAGGCCTAAGTAAATAGGTTCCTCTGAGAAAGGCTTTGCAAAGCTTGGAGGAAGTTAAGATAGAATTATTTATTTACTCCTATATGAAAGTTGGAAATGGCTGCTAATTGTACTCTGACAGTTGAGAAGCTAACCCCTTCACTGAAAATTGTAGCTAAAAAGTCAAGAACCTTATAAATTGGTGCTGAAAAGGGATCTAAATTATTTTTCTGTGCCCAAAAACCAAATCTTTTCCATTTAGTTTTGTAAATTTTTCTAGTGGAAGCTTTGTGGCAGGATAACAGAATGTGACGGAGGGGAGAAGTGAGCCTGGGCTGTCTAGCAATCAATGGAATAGAAGAAACTATACGGTCAACTTGAAGCCTGAAATGTTTGAATGAATCCCATCTATCAAGTGAGACAGAAGGTCTGGAGTTGGACCCAGAACCCAGGGCAGGTGTAGAAGATGAGGCCAAAGGAAGGGAAACCATATCTAATAAGGCCAGTACCAGGCAATGAAGATAACTGTGCCCTTCAATCAAGATGCTTTCTGGAGAAATTTGGGAATGAGAGGTAATGGGGGATAGGCATAAAGGAGACAAAAGAACCAATCATGCAGTAGAGCATCCCTTGGTGACTCCCGCCAGTGGGGGGATCAGGGCAAAAATGCTGCTGCACTTGTTGTTGAGGAGAGATGCAAAGAGGTTGCACCATGGTTGGCCAAACTGATGGAAACTCATCTCCGCCACATTTATGTTGAGAGACCACTAGTGAGACATCAGAATAGACCTGCTTAACTTGTCTACAATCACGATGGACTTTCTCGGGATGTGCATTACTATCAGAAAGTGATTGGATGAGATCGTCCATTGGCATACTCTCATAGGTTCTTGACAAAGAGGGTAAGCTCTGGTTGCCCCTTGTTTGTTGATATATCACACCACTAACCTATTGTGCATCTCAGTCACCCACCCAAGTAGTCACAGTTGGTAGACTGTCTTGGAAGACCAGCAATGCTAGCAGGACAGCTTTCATCTCCAAGACACTGAAATGCATGCTGGCCTCTTCAGGGGCCCATGTGCTTTGGACTGTCCTTCCCAAGAAGTGCCCTCCACCCCATCTGAGAGGTGCTCAAGGTCACTATGGCCTTAGATTGACAGAGAACAAAGGGATGGCCTTTTTGTATTTGATTGGAATGGACCCACCAGAGAAGGTAATTCTTGCAAGCTTGCATTGTTTTGACTTGACTGGATAATAGCTGTTGGAGAATAGACCACTGAGTTGTCTGTGTCCATTGAAGGATTCTCATATGGAACCATGGCAGCAGTACAAGGGTGATTGCTGCTGATATGGACCCCAATGCTTGGAGTATCGGACAGGCTGAAAGAGAAGAACTCTGAATGATGTTTTTAACCTGGAACTGAATTGTTTGAATGCGAGACAGAGAAAGAGAAGCTATTTGAGTGATCATATTGAAAACAGCACTAATGAATTCCAGAGTTTGAGTTGAAGTGAGTTGAGATTTGCTATAATTGACAGATTGGAGTAAACAGTCTCATGCTTGAATTAGTTGATGCCTGGTTGGAGTGGTCAGCAGCCAGTCATCTAGATATGGAACCACTCGGAATCTCTGCAATCTCAAGTGAACTGCAACTACTGCCATGCACTTGGTAAACACCCTGTGGGCTGTGATGAGACCAATGGTCAGTGCTCTGAATTGGTAAAGATTGCTTCCTACATGGAAGCATAGATATCTTCTGGATCGTCTGTTCATTTTGATGCGACAGTACACATTCTGAAGGTCTATTGAGCACATTCAGTTGTCCTTGTGCAGAAACAACAGAATAGACTGAACAGTGACTATCTGAAACTTTGTTTGTTGAACCAATTGATTTAGTTTGCTAAGATCCAATATTGGTCTCCAGTCCTCTATCTTTTTTTGGCACTAAAAAACTCTTGAATAAGGTCCAGACTTTTTCTGGTCTGGGGGGACCTCTTGGGCGATTCTTTTTTCTAGCAGCTTGTTTACTTCAGAGCTGCTGCTTTCCTCTGACTGGGTGGAACATCGGGAAGTTTGTTTGATACTAGTAGCGGTGGATGGGAAAATGGTATTATATCCCCCTCTGGATATTATCCTCTGTACCCATGAATCTTTTGTAATTTCTAGCCACGCTCTCTAGTGCAGGGATAGATGACCCCCGACTACCTCCAGAGATGGAAAGACAGGCCTCCTTTCAAGAGGACTGATAGGATCTCTAAGAGAAAATATCCCTGAATCCCTGACTATGCGGAAAACCTCTGATGCAGTGGCTGCATCTTCCATTTGAGATCCCACCTCTGCCCCTGGGGAAACTGTCTCTATGTGGATTTTGGAAGGGACCCTGGGATTTTCTGAAAAAGAAGTTATGTACAAACCATAATGTTCCATCTGTGTTGTCCACTTTCTTGGTCAACAAGTTGATTTGAATCTGCTACTCGGATCGGACTCAGACGCTTTTACAGCTCATGGATACTGAAAACTCTTGAGCTCCTCCCTTACCACAATGCCCTAGTCTTCCTCCATACCTCAGACCTTGCTCGCTGACCTTATTGGTAATTAAAAACCAAAAAAAACAACCCTTACATAAGAAACCAATATCTGGAGCTCAAACATTGGTTCTCTTAGCATCTTCTCATTCTTCCATAAATCACAGAAAAAAAAAAAAAAAGGTATGGGTTGGAGAGAGGGGAGTTGAAGTATGAAAATGGACAACACAGATGGAACGTTATGGTGAGTCCATAACTTCTTTATCTGATGTTGTCAATTTTCATTCATTCCTCAACAAGTGAGAGAGTCCCCAGCTAACTGAATCCCTTGTGAACTCTAAGGAAAGTTATTCCTGAGCACTGTTGAGCCAAAGGCTGTCCTTCCCCTAGAGACCAGATCCAACTTGTAATGAGTAATAAAAGGCATGAGGACTAGCCAAAGTTGCAGCAGCACAAATCATCCATGGAAGATTTGGATAAAAATACTGAAGACATTGCCATGGATCTGGCTGAATGAGATCTCAAAGGTTTTGGCAAAGATAAACCAATTTGTTGTAGCAAAGGAAATGCTATCAGTTATCCACCTGGCTAAAGTTACTTTGGTAAGTGGCCTGCCAAATTTTGATTCTGAAAAGGAGATGAACAATTGATCTGATTTTCTGAATTTTTCCATTCTATGCAAATAGAAGTGTACCTGTGAACATCCAATAAGTGTAACATGTATTCCCCTTTGTTTGAGAAATTTGGAAAGAAAACTGGAAGAAGGATTGATGTTGGATTCTGACCCCACCATTGGAAGGAAGGATGGGTTGGTTCATAACGATACCCTATCTGTATGAAAAATTAAACAAGAAGGCTTAGAAGATAAGACTTGAAGTTCTGAGACTCTTCTAGCAGATGTTATAGCTACTAAAGAGATAGCTTTCTAGGTTAAAACTTTTAGCTCACACTTGGTTGACGGTTCAAATGGAGTCCAAGTCAAAGCTTGCAAAACTAAATTCAAATCCCATGGTGCAGTTGGATCTTTAAAAGGTGGTCTCAGAAGAAAGGTTCCCCTTATAAAGGCCTTACAAAGTTTTGAAGAAGCTAAGGTGGAATTGTTTAATTAGAAATGGCAGTTAGTTGTACTTTAAAAGTTGAGGAGCTAGCCCCTTCATTAAAAATTGTAGCCAAAAACTCAAGAAAGTTAGCTACTGGTGCTGAAAAAGGGTGAATGTTTTTCTGCTGTGCCCAAAAACAAATCTTTTCCATTTACTTCTGTAAATCTTCCTAGTGGAAGCTTTATGGGAAGGCAAAATAATAGATGATAAATGACAGACAGGGGAGGACAGCCTGGGTTGTCTAGCTATCAATGGAAGGGGAGAAACCATGCAATCAACTTTAGGCCTAAAATGTCCAGGTGAATCATATCTGTCGGGTGAGACAAGAGGCCTAGAAATGGCCAGAATCCATGAAGGGGAACTAGATGATGCCAAAGGAAGGGGAACCAAATTTGACAAGGCCAATAAGGGGCAATGAGGATGGCTGTGCTCTTCAATCGAGATGCTTTCTGGAGAAACTTGGGCATTAGAGGGGTTGGGGGGGTAAGCATAGAGGAGACCAGGGGGCCAATCGTGGAGGGGAGCATCTCTTGGTGATTCCACAGGTGGGGGATGAGAGCAAAAAACCTAGACTTGTTGGTTGAGGGGAGATGCAAAGAGGTCACAGCAAGGTTGGCCCCATTGGCAGAATATCTTTTCTAGAACTCGCATGTTGAGAGACTACTAGTGAGCCAATAAAATAGACCTGCTCAACTTGTCTACTTATCAAGTTGCATTTCCCCAGAATGTGCGTTGCTATCAGAAATCGATTGGATGAGATCGCCCATTGCCACACTCTGAGTTGCTTGACACAAGGGGTAAGATCTGGTTTCTCCTTGCTTGTTGATGTACCAGACCATTGACAAATTGTTTGTCTGAATTGCAATGGTCCCTGAAGGAAGAGAGTCTAGGAAGCCCTGCAATGCTATGAGAACTGTTCTCATTTCTAGGACATTGATATGTGTGTTGGCCCCTCTGGGGGACCATGTGCCTTGGACTATTTTTTCAAGAAGCGCCCCCCCCCCCCACCTGATTTGGAAAGCGTCCATAGTCACCAAGGCCTTGGGCTGAGGAAAGATGAAGAGGCGACCTTGTAAAATATAATCTGAGGGAATCCACTACAAGAGATAATTTTTGCATGTCTGAGTTATTCTGAGTGGGGTGGACAAAGGCTAGTGCAGAATAAACTACTGAGTCACTAGGGTCCACTGAAGAATTCTCATATGTTATCTTGCTAATGGAACTAGAACTATCACAGCAGACAGTGACTCTAAAGCTTGGAGAATAAATTAAGCTGATATTGAAGAATTTTGGATTATCTTTTTGACTTGAAATCGAATAGTCTGTATCCTTGGTAAGAAAAGGGAGGCTGTCACTGATGCCAAAGCTCCTATGAACTCTAATACTTGAAATGGTTCTAGCTGGAATTTCTTATGATTTATGTGAGAGCACAATTGGAGTACATGCTCTCATGCTTTTATCAGCAGATGTCTGGTTGGAGTGGTTATGAGCCAGTCGCCCAAGTAAGAAAAAATCCAGAATATCTGCAGTTTCAAGTGGGCTGCTGCTACTACTATCCTGCCTTCAGTGAAAACCCTGGGGGCTGTGGTGAGGCCAAAGGGAAGAGCTCTGAATTGGTAATGACAGTCTCCCAGCCAGAAGCATGGTTGTCTTCCTTATCATCTGTTCATTTTTATGTGACAATATGCATCCTGAAGATCTACTGAGCACATCTAGTCGTTCTGGTGCAGGAAAGGCAAAATGGACTGAACCTTAACCATCTGGAATTTCGTGTACCGAACTTTTCAGGTCAGAAAGCAGATATCCAAAACTTGTCTCCAGTCCCGTTTTCGTCAGCACTAAAAAGAATCTTGAGTAGGTTCTGGATTCTTTCTGGTCTGGGGGTACCTCTTGGATGACTCTTTTTCTAGCAGCTTTTTTTTCTTGTGATGCTTCTTTCCTCTGAATGGAACATCGGAAATTCTATTTATAATTAAAGGAGAGCAGTGAAAAGGGTATTGTACAACCTCTGGAAATAATCCTCTGCACCCATTTATCTTTTATAACCTCTAGTCAGGCTCTCTGGTGCAGGGATAGTTGACCTCCGACCACCTCCAGAGGTGGACAATCAGGCCTCCTTTCAGGAGAGCAGGTAGGATCTGTCAGAAAAAGAGTCTCTAGATCCTTGATTCAGTGGGCCTCCTGGTATCTTCCGTTAGAGTTCCCCCCTCTGCCACCGGGAGAACAATCTCTACATGGATCATGAAAAGCACCCTGGGACTTTCTGAACCACATTTTTTTACCACATCGCTGATTCCTAAAGAAGGTTCTTTGAGGAGTTGAAAAATGTATGCCTACTGCAGACGGGGTCTCACCATCCAGCTCACATCTGGATAGTGTGTCTAACCTTGAAGACAAACAAAACTTCCATCAAAGGGAACACTGATGGAGGACCAAAGTGATCTGCAAAATCACACAGGTGCATCTAGGTACGTCTCTTAATGGAATTGCCTGAACCCACCACCCCTGAGGTACCTTCAGCTCCATGTGAAATGAGAGTCATTGACAAATTTGAAATGGACTGTAGGGTAACCAACTGTGAGACAGTAGAGGTCTCTGCCTCAGAAGTAATGGTCATGTAGAGGGATTTGGAGAGTTCTTTAATTAAATCCTTCTCAAGTCTGGTGAAGTGTGCACCAAATAATTCAGCGAACTAACTGCAAAATTTGCTAAAGCATATACATGCTTCCAGAATCTGTCCAGTGCCCTAGACTACCTGTTGGAGGGATGAACAGAGGAATTCTGTTCTGCAAGTTCTTTTTTTGTAGCTGATGCTATAACCATGGCATCTACTGGTACTTCTTTACTCCAAAATTTCTTACCTTTAGGTGGTGCCAGGATCCTCTCTGGTCTCTTGGGGATTGGCTCAACAGAGTCAGGTTCCTTCTATGCTCACAGAGAGATCAAATCAATGAGCTCACCGGCAGGTGTTGTCACCCAGGAGGTAGATGGGTCAGCTCCAAAGGTTTCCAGGAATACTGATTCCTCTTGGGAAGGGCTGTCAGTACACCAGCCACTGCTTTGCTTGAGGATCTCCCAGTGTCACCTAATGAGACATCAGGTGGTGATGTTGTGGAGTCTTCCCCCTTATCAAAATCAGTATCATCTATGACCAATGGCCAAGTCGGATCCAAGAAACAGATACAAACCCACTTGTTGAGGAATGAATGAAAATTGACAACATTAGATCTATATTTTCCATTTGCCTCACTGGCTAATAGAAAAGGTGTGTTGAGGAGTCAAAAAATGTACGCTCACAGCAGATAGGGTCTTCCCTTCCTGCTAACACCTATAGTGTGTGTGTCTTTCACTCTGGGGATGAGCAAGCAGGTTCTGTCAAAAGGTGCATTACTGAAACACACATGGCAATTTCAACTTTAGAGTGGGAGGTCGGCATAATGGTTAAGGTGTTTAACTTGAAGACACAAGGTGCAAGGTTTGATTCTCACATGGGATAAATGGATAGGCTTAAAATGGCCCACAAGGGCAGTTAGCCTAGTACTAATCTATGAACCTATGAAAGAAGATCTGAAGGACTCCCCCAAATCACATAAGCACGTCCAGCCATGTCTCCTAATGGAAATTCCTGAACCCGCTGCCTTTGTGGTAACTTCCACTGCAGGGGAGATGAGCCTCATGGATGAATATGAAACAGACTGGAGAGTAGTTAACTGTGAGGAAATAGTACTCTCTACCTCAAAGGATATGGTCCCAGAGAGAATTTCGAAAGTTCTTTGATCAAATCCCTCTAAAGTCTCATGAAATGTGCCAAATAATTCAGTGACCTAAGGTTAAAGGTTGCTGAAGTTCCTAAACCTATCCAGCACCCTAGACTCCCTGTTAGGGGGATGGACAGAGGTACTTTTGTTCTGCAAGTTCCTTTCTAGTAACAACCACTACGACCATGGCATCAACGTGTACTCCTTTACTCCAGTGTGGTCTATCTTAAGGTGGTGCCAGGATCCCCTCTGGTCTCTTAGGATTAGCTCAGTTGCATCTGGTTCCTTCCACGCCTGTCAAGAAACTAAATATATGACTATCAGTGGGCGGAGTCACCCAGGAGGTAGATGGGCCAGCCCCAAAAGCCTCGAGAAACACTGACTCCTCTTGGGAAGGGTTATCAGGGGACTAACCACCCCATTGTTTTAAGAGATCTAAGAGTTCTCCAAATGAGACATAATCAGGTGGTTATCTGGGGGGGCCTTTCCCCTTCATCAAAGTCAGTGCCTCAGTGACAGACTCTTGTAGATGGTCTAAGTGCCTTATTTTGCATTACATCTTCTGGGGAACCTCCTCGGTGGGGTGCTCTGGGGAGGTATCATAAGAGATGACGACACCCTGTTGGGTGGCCTGGAGACTGGTTCAGGCTGGCTGTCTCAGTGGAATAGATGACTCAGGCTCTGTATGCAAAACCAAATGGGGTTGGGAAGTCAAAACTGAGGAAGGTAGAGAAAGACTGAATTCTAGGTATAGAGGAGGCTCTCTCCACCATCTCAAAAGCTGAATGCCTGGGAGAAGCAGAAGCCAATGAAACTGATAACGCAGGGATCATCAGTCCCCGCTGTCCCACATGCAAACCACCAGAGGAGGGAGTCAGTGCCAAGCTATCTAGCTTTGGATGCTCTGAGGGGAAGGGACCATGCTGACATCTTCGGATTCAAATCCAACACTTTGCAGCCAGAGTCAACGCTTCGGCTCCAACAGTCATCTGACTCAGCTCAAAGACACCATCGGATTCAAAGATGCAAAAATCTTCTGGTCCATGGAAGATGACTCCAAGGCTTTCGGATCTGACCGTTCCAAACCCAAAGCACACAGAGAAGAGGTTAAGTTCAGAGGAGTAGTACTAATGAGGATCTCCAGACCAGATGGGGTCAGAGCCAAATGTACTCTCATTTCTATTTGCGTCCTGAAGAACTTCTTCCTCATCCTGTCCCCATCTGCTATGGATAGGCTCCTGGAAGACCAAAGGGATGAAGCCATGGACAAGGGTCTTGAATGGTAATGGGGAGACTGCTCCAGGAAAAGCAATGGCAGCCAAGAGGTAATTGGCTCCGGCAGTAGTTAAGGTGAACAGGTCGAAGATGATTTGTCAGATCTTGACCTTGGATCCGATGCACTCAGATCAGACTTTTTTTGTTTGTTTCAGAAGTGTCTCAGAGGACAGAGCCAAAGTTGAAGCTGATGTGCTTTCTGGAGATCTCTTATGTGATTCCTTAAAAAGGGAATCTCCCTTTTTCTCCAGTCTCATCGGGGTTTGAGCCTCAGAAACCTTTGGTAAAGATTTTGAAGGCAGCAAGCTTCTGATGATCAATTTGTTTTTCTGGTCAGTTAGAGTGTGGAAGTTGAATCCCTTGCAAATGTCACAATCCAAAGATGCATTTGAAATGTGCATCAGAGTTTGGTATTTTGTGGCAGCATGCCACACATTTTTCAAAACCTGAAGGCTTATCTGACATATTTAAGAAAGGTAGATAGAAATTGAGAGAAAGTTTTTTTAAATAGATAAAGGGAAAAGCAAGAGAAATTATCAACGATGGTGAAAAAGAAACTACTATTAAGTTAAAAAGAAAGAATACCAACTATGGTAATATAAATACTCTTAAAAGTACAGAAAAAAGTAAAGCATATAAGCCAAAAAAGGGGTTAAAGGGAGGCAAAGAAGTTAGTATATGTAAGTGCAATAAGTATAATAAGAGAAGTAAAGGGATAACAATAGCTACACTCACAACTTTGGAAAACCCACACCTGAGAGGTTGTGATCCAAGTCCAAACACTATGGCGGCAAATGAGATCTGAAGTATGTTAGGTGACTAGGGCATTATGGGTTATGGGGGAACTTGAGAGTTTTAAGTGTTCTACGATATGGAAGAAGCGGCTGAGTCAGATTCGAGGATTGGATCCAAACTGGGACCCACTGGGAGCTGACTCTTAGACATGCCTGGATAGGACAGGTGCTTATTTATTAAGTACTAAAACGGTTTTCCTCTAAACAAGTGAGGAAAGTTAAGTGCTGTAGTAATTTGTGGCTTATTTAGTGCTTACAAGTTCTGAACAAGTGCTGAGCTCAAAGAAAGAGATTTGGGTACTAAAACTAAAAAACTGACTAGTTCTTAAAGAAAATTTGAAGAGCAGACTTTATGGCGCTGGGAATACTTTAACCCTAGCTAAGTGGCAATGCATAAAGTGTATTTATTTATTTTTTTAATATAACAGCAGCAAATGAGCAAACTGAGTTAAAAAATTAACCAGTAAAAAAGCTCAAAACTGAGCCCTGTTCCAGGAGTCTTCTATCAGACAAGTTCTAACTGCACACTCCTGCCACTAGGGTGCAGGTGAACCTTCTCCAAAAAAGATGGACTGGATTAGTGCTCAAGTTATACAAACAAAGCTAGATTCAGCATGCCTGAATCTAGTCTATGCTACAGCAAACAAGGTGCACCAATTTCAGAACGAAACAGTTCAAATAAGCAGGCACAATAAGTCTTTAACTAGAAATTCCCAGCTCAGAAGGGCAGAATCTAGCCTCTTCTCCCACAAGAGTGCAGACCACAAACCTTCTTAATGTAAAATAACTGGCCTGAAGCCCAAGTGCTTAAACCAGAACTAATACACTTTTAGAATAACAGACACTGAGCCTTCAATCAACAATTCCCAACTTGGAAGGAATTTATAATGTCTTTTATTGCTGTGGCTTCCTGGCCAGGTGCAGCTTACTAAGAAATGTAATGTCTGAGTTTCTGTTAGCCTGGGAACCAGAGAAGTGCCAAGAAAGATGTAATGTGAAACGATTCAGCAGTACTGTGTTATCAGTTTTAATACTCTCTCAGAGAGAGATAGAGAGAGAGAGAGAGAGAGAGAGAGAGAGAGAGAGAGAGAGAGAGAGAGAGAGAGAGAGAGAGAGAGAGAATTAAGCATTGTGGATTTTGTCTGAACCTGAACACATTAACTCACCAGCACTCTGCCTTTGCTCTGTAAGTAAGATATTTATTTAGAACCGTGATTTCTCTTAGAGAAAGATAGAAATAGCTAATTACTCTAGCGGTTTTCTATATTTATGTCAGACTATTCTACAGTATTATTTTAAATCATTTTCCTGGATAGAAATAGCTAGATTACTCTAGCGGTTTTCTATATTTATGTCAGACTATTCTACAGTATTATTTTAAATCATTTTCCTGTGATTTCTGAACTCTGTAATGTCATTCTGTTGAAGTAATAAGATTTGTCTTGTATTTTTATTTATTATTAAATATTTTTAAACCTTTCAACTGTGGCTGTTTTGTGTAAAGATAATTTAAGCTGTAGAGTACATTGCATGTATTCGGTGATACTGTCCAAGCCACTCCAATAGCTTTAGCCCTGGGTCACACTACTTGGATAACAGTAATATAACGCAGTGAAATTGGTCACTCTTTTGTAAGGGCCTTATTAGTAGCTGATAAGCAGTGGTTGGTGGCTGTGATTTCTACCTTATAGTCTGGAGAGAAGGGGGCATAGCTGGAGAACCTGTGCCAGCCTTCCACAGCAGTGTCTGTGTTTGTATATAACGCATATATCAAAGTGAGCGTGTGTGTGTGTGTGTGTGTGTGTGTGTGTGTGTGTGTCAGCTACTTGAGCAGGGACACGAAGCACTGCTTGGACAGAGAGGGTGCTGGAGGTTTTGGCTTGACCACTAAGTTGAGATAGTACAGTTGTGTACACTTACCATAAATGTAGATGTTTGAGTGTATTCACTGTTGCAGTCATCACATTTGGGTTATCTGCCTGCAGGTAGCCCTCAGCCGTCCTGAATACCAGAGTCTCGGATTCCTGTGTCGGATGCGGTCTCTTCTTCCATGGCGTCAGGTCGTCAGGGGTATAAAACATACAGCCGATGCCATTACATCAGTTTTTCTTGCTCAAGATGTCTGCTGCCCCCACAATGAGAAGCAATTATATGTTATGGTACACCTCCATCAAAAAGTAAATACACCAGAAAACGTAAATACACCAAACAAGAAGGACAGTTAGTGCCAAGAGAAGTCAGGGGGCTTGAGGGAGGGTAACCAAGATTGCAACAGTGAATACACTCGAACATCTACATTTATGGTGAATGTACACAACTGTACTATGTTCTTCATGTTTCACTGTTGCAGTAATCACATTTGGGTTGCTTCCCAAAGCTAAGGGAGGGAGGAAGAAGTTAGTGAGCATTAGGGCCAACTATTAAGCCCTGCAAGACTGCAGTGGCAAAACCAGCTCTGGATTTAGAAAAAATAGGATTGTGGTAATATTTGGTGAAGGTATGTACAGAGCTCCAGGTAGCAGCTTCTAGGATGTCCCTGGTAGGGACTCCTCTGAGAAAGGCTGTAGAGGTAGCTGCAGCCCTGGTGGAATGTGATCTTATCCCCTGTGGGGTAGGTTTTCCATGGTGCTTGTAGCAGAAATGAATGCAAAGGGCTATCCATTTAGAAATGGTTTGCTTTGAAATGGCCTTCCCCTCTGTCCCTGCAGCAAAGCCAACTAGCAGCTGTTCAGATTTTGAGAGGCTTAGTCCTGTCCAAATAAAATCCAAGTTATCTGTGCACGTCCAGAGAGTGCAGTATTCGTTCTCCTTTGTTTTGTGGATTAGGAAAATAAGTAGACAAATGAATGGACTGATTTAGGGCCACACCAGACACCACCTTGGGCATAAAGGAAGGATTGGTCCCGAGGGAAACCCTGTCTGCATGGAAGATAATGAAGGGCTCCACTGCCATGAGGGCCTGTAATTCAGACACTCTTCTTGCTGAAGTGATGGCTAGAAGGAAGGCCAAAAAAGGAACTTCAACTCTGCAGTTGCAGCTGGCTCAAAGGAAGGGAGAGTGAGCTTTTCCAATACAAAGTTAAGGTCCCAGGCTGGAGTAGGGGCTTTCCTGGGGGGGCCTTAAATTTTTGGCCCCTCTAAGGAATTGCTTTACCAGGGGGGTGAGAGAAGAAGGGTGGCTCAGTATTATAATGTGCTGAAATGGCAGAGGCATGAATTTTAATTGATGAAAAGGATAGGCCCTTGTGGAGCATTTCTGTTAAGTATTAAAGAATATGAGGTACATTGGGCACCACTGTGCCCATCCCCCGAGTCTGGCTCTAGGAACAGTATCTTTTCCACTTTTCAGCATAGGATTTTCTAGTACTAGGCCTCCTTGCCTCCAGAATGACATCTAGCACCTGCTTACTGAGGGATGCTATTGGAGAGCTCAAGGAATTAGCCAGGCTGCAAGGTTCAGGGTTTGAAGCTGAGGGTGCAGAATCTGGCCCACCTGCTGGGACAGCAGGGAAGGGGTCTGAAGCAGGTGCCATGGTTCCAGCAGTGTCATACTGCGTAAGAGGGTGTGTACCAGTGCTGGCGTGGCTAGTCTGGTGCAATCAGTATTGTCCTTGGCTTGTCCTGTTTGATCTTTTGCAGAACCTTCGAGAGGAGAGGCAGAGGGGGAAAGGCATAAACCGAGAGGCTTTCCCAGGTAAAGGACAGGGCATCCACTTTCCAAGCTTGACTGTGGGAAGTCCTTGTGCAGAATTTGTCCAGTTCTGAGGGGAGTAAAACAGGTCTACCTCTGGAGTCCCCCATTTGTTCCTCAAGAGGTTGAATATTTTTGGTTCCAGTTTCCAATTGTGTGGGTCCATGAGATTTCTGCTTAGGTTGTCTGCCAGTGAATTTATCTTGCCTGGTAGGAAGCTTGTAAGCGCACTTGGTAGCTCAAGGCTGTGTTCCACAGAACGATGGCTAGTCTGCAGAAAGGGAATGAGTGGGTTCCCCTCTGCTTGTTTATGTACCACATAACTGTGGTGTTGTTTGTCTTTACCAATAGTTGTCCTGGAAGAATGTGGTATTTGAAGGCTGTCAGGGAATTCTGCACAGCTAACATTTCATTTTGGTTTGTATGCAGGTGCATCTGTCTCAGCTTCCATTTGCCCTGAATGCACTGCCCTGCCAAGTGAGCACCCCCCCCCCATGCATAGTCTGATGCATCTGTTGTTAGGGTTTGGGCAGCAGGGGGTAGAGTGAAAGGGAGCCCCTTGTTGTGGTAGCAGGCCTCTGCCCACCAAAGGAACTCTGTCTTTATACAAGGAATGGCAGGAATCATTGATTCCAGGTCCTGAGAATGTTGACACCATAGGCTTTTTAGATACCATTGTAGTTTCCTCATATGCAGTCTTGCATATGAAATTAGTAGAATGCAAGAGGCCATGAACCCCAGGGCTTGCAGAATTTTCCTAGCAGATAGCTGGGTCTTGTTTGTCAAATAAACATGTTTCTCTGTAGTGAGGAAAGCCATCTGGGAAGTTGTGTTCAAGCTTGCTCCCAGGAATACAATCTGTTGGCAGGGGACTGGGTGAGATTTCTTTTCGTTTATGGTGTACCCCAGTGAGGTAAGAAGTTTCTTTACAAATGCCAGATGTTTTAATAGCAAGTCATGGCTTTCTGCCTGAATCAGACAATCGTCCAAGTATGGGTATATTTGAATATTTCTTTGCCTGCAAAATACAATGGCTGGAGCTAGAGACTTTGTGAATACCCTGGGCGCAGTAGATAAGCCAAAGGGAAGTGCAAAGAACTGATAGTGCATGGAGCCTGCCCTGAAGCGTAGGCATTTCCTGCAAGATTCCCGTATTGGAATGTGCAGGTAAGCTTTCTTTAAGTCTAAGGTTGCCAACCAGGCATCTTTGCCTAGCATAGGAAGCAGCTGTTGAAATGTTAGCATTTTTAATTTCGGGATTACCAAAAAGGTGTTTAGAATAGAGAGGTCCAGGATAGGATGCCAGGAGCCGTCTTTTCTGAGTACCAGGAAAAGTCTTGAATAAAAACCTTGTCCCCTTTGTTCTGCTGGGACAGATTGAATAGCCCTGATACTTAGAAGAGAGGGAACCTGCTGTTGGGCCTCTGCTCACTGATTTGGGGGTAGGTCTGGCCAACCATTTGGGGTTGGTAGGGTGTGGAAGTGGAATCTGTATCCATGGGAAAATATATTCAAAACCCATTTGTCCTGGGCAATGAGTTCCCTGTTTTTTCATGCAGGGCGAGCTTTCCTCCTAAGGGAACAGGCAGTTGAGCAGGGCTTGGAAGGGTTAAGGTTAAGTCATTGTGCCATTTTTCCATAGGGGGGGTGGCTTACTACTCCCTGCTTTGGAAGTGGGAGCCCCCCACTGCTTAGGCCTGTGTGTAACCTGAGACTGTAACCTAGGTGGTCTGCTGTTCCTGGGTTTGGACTGAGAAGGCCTGGAAGCAAATGGAAAGGACCAATTCTTTGAAGGCCAATTCCTACTAAATCTGGGAGGCTGTACTTGTAGGAAATCTTTAACAGTTTGCATAGATTTAGCTTTTTCCTCCATCCTTTTGAGGACGACTTCTGCTCTCTGTTGCCAAACAGGCGGTCTTGGTTTAAGGGAGCATCCAGTAATTTAGCTTTAACATGATCTGGCAAGTTTTGCTCCTTAAGCCAAGCATGCCTTCTAAGTACAGACCCAGTGACAGCAGTCCTGCAAGATGCTTATAAAGAGTCAAAACCACATTGCAAAGTATGTTTACCAACATGTTCTGCAGAATGCATTAAATCCTGTAATTCTGTGTTCAGCACAGTCAGGAATCATTATTTTCTCGTTAAGCAGTCCCATAATATGCTGCTGGTACTTTAACATATGAAACTGTCAATTTAAAGCCCTAATGGCCAAAGTAGCAGAAGTGTATACCTTCTTACCCCATCTGTCCAAGGCTCTAGAATCTCTATCAGAAGGGGTAGGATTTTTGGCAGCAGTAGCCTTAATGCCTTTTGGTCCTTGGGAAATGGTCTCTGGATCCACAGTAGGGTTCTTGAAGAGGAACTTGTGAGAGGCAGGTACTCTGTAATACCTGTCAGGTTTTCTGGAAGCTGGAGGTAAGGTGTCTGGGGAAAGGCTAGATTCCAAGAAAGCATCATCTACAATGTCCAGAACAGGAGGGATAGCTAAAGGCCTGTGTTGAGGAAGGAGTAACAATTTCCTAGGCCTCTTTTTGGAGTCAGAGTAATCCTGGCTTTCCCAGCGGAAATGCTCCCTAAGAGTGTGCAAGGTTTCACCAAAAGAAAAATCTTCTGGAGGGGAAGCAGTAGGAATGGAATCCTCTGCATCAGAATCCTCATAGGTAGACAAGGGTAAAGACATATACACAGGTCAGGCATATTTTTATCAGCCAAAGGAGAAGTTGTGAATAGCAATTAATAAAGAGCTGAAGGATTTTATCTGGGAGAGGAAGACAGCAACAGTCAAGTGTGATATAAGCTTATTCTTCTAATAGAACAAGGCAGATTGGGAGTACCCAATTTGAAGGGGTATTTCAGAGCAACACACATAAGGTTCCTATACACAGCATAAGCAGGAAACTACAATTCAAGGTGGAAAAGATGATGATGAAACGGGGGGGCTCAAGAAACAAGGAGAGACTGGGATTTTTGGATGCAGAAATTTACAGAGAATAACAATAATTATAAAGTCGCAGAAAGTATTCTAAGAACTAAGCCAACATGGAATGAAGAAAGTAGAGTTTGCTGATAGGGATGACTGCAATTAGAGATACAAACAATAGGCAAGAAGGGGTTGTAATTTATTGGAGAAAACTGGTGAAGGAACCACTTATTTGGACTGCTAGTTAGAGATTGCCTTCCCTATTGAGGATTGATATCAGAGTATAGGCAAAGAGAAAGAAATAGGGGGGTCCTAAATGAAAGACCACCACTGGTAGAGTTTTAGTAGAATTTAGAAATAGAAGTTATGTTCTTACCATAACGTTCCATGTTAGTTGTCTTCTTCTCGCCTTCTTCTTGCTGGATGGGTTCGGAGCCGACCTCGGCTCCGACTCGGCCACTCTAAAAGCTCGAGAGTTGGTTCCACCGGCTCGAGGCTCCCCTTATATCCCACAATGCTAGGCGTGAGTTACCTCAGATCTCGTTTGTAAGCTAGGCCCAGATTATAACAGTAGCAGAATAACTAGAAACAAAGTCCACCTCTATAAACAAGGGAGAAGAGAAGGGTGACCTACATCCTGATCCAGGAAAATATGCACCGCAGAGCATATACCTAAAGTAAAGAGGTGGTAGAAAGAGAGGTCACAATCAAAACTCCTCTAGGTCTGTCCAGGCCAGGAAGGAGGGTGGGGCGCAAGAAGAAGAGAAGAAGACAACTAACATGGAACGGTATGGTAAGAGCATAACTCCTATATGTTACGTTGGCTATCTCGCCTTCATTCTTGCTGGATGGGACAGCGTCCTAGCACCTTGTCCCGGGTGGCCTAACGGAACAGACTCCTGAGAACAGTGGAACCAAAGTTAGCTCTATGCCTAGAAGCTAAATCCAACTTATAATGAGAAATGAAAGTGTGAGGAGTAGCCCAAGTAGCCGCTGCACAAATGGTGTCAATAGGCAGTCTGTCTTGGAAGGCTATAGAAGTAGCCAAAGCTCTGGTGGAATGAGCTTTAGGTTTGCTAGGCAGCTTTTGGTGTCTAATTTCATAAACAAGGGAAATCAGAGATGTTAGCCATCTAGATAATGATACCTTTGAAACTGAAAGTCCCTTTCTGCCTTCTGCATAAGAGACAAACAGTTGGTCAGATTTTCTGAATTGTTTGGTTCTATCCAAATAGTACCTTAACTGACGATGAACATCTAGCCAATGCAATTTTGTTCAGACCTGTTAGAATATTCTGGAAAAAACACAGGGAGGTCAATGCTTTGATTTAGGTTAGCCGAGGCTATCTTCGGTAAAAATGACGGGTTGGTTCAGAAGATACCCTGTCCTTATGGAAAAACAAATAAGGAGGTCGACAGCTGAGTGCATGAAGTTCTGAAACTCTTCTAGCTGAAGTAATAGCTACCAGAAAGAGAGTCTTCCATGATAGCAATTTTAAAGAACAGGAGGCTGCAGGTTCGAAAGGGGGAAGAATCAAAGAACTAAGAATTAAATTTAGGTCCCAAGGAGGAGGAGGATTTCTTATAGGAGGTCTGAGTAGAAAAACTCCCTTCAAAAGGCTTTGCAAAGCTTGTGGGACATTATGGCAGACTCTGAAATGCCCACATGAAAGTTAGAAATAGCTGCCAATTGAACTTTAAGAGTCGAAGGAGATGAACCTGCATGGAAGAGTTCAGCTAGAAAATCAAGGACCATTTGGATGGAAGCAGTGAAAGGATCTACGTCCTGCCTTGAGCCCAATAGGCGAAACGTTTCCACTTACTCGAATAAATCTTTCGGGTGGAAGATTTATGAGAAGCTATCAAAATATCTCAAACAGAGTGAGATATTTGAGGAAGCCTGGCTAAGGTTGGAATTGGAGGAACCAAGCAGTGAGGTTCAGAGAGGGAAGGGAGCGATGAAACTGACCCGACTGATGGATCAAAAGATCTGGAAGTAGGTCCAGATGCCAAGGTCGCTCCAACAGAAAATGATGTAGAAAGGGGAACCAAACCTGTCAAGGCCAGTAAGGAGCAATGAGGATCAACGAGGCCTTCTGAGCGATAGCTTTCTGTATCACTTGAGAGATTAGTGGGAAGGGAGGAAATGCATACAGAAGTCCCGGGGCCAAACTTGGACTAGAGCGTCTCTGCTGGGCTGGCCTGGTAAAGGGAATAGGGTGAAATAATCTCTGCACTTGCTGTTTTGGGGAGTAGCAAAAAGGTTGCAGCAAGGCTGACCCCACTTGAGAAAAATTTCTCTCACAACAGAGTCTTTCAGAGACCACTCGTGAGGCATGAGGATAGCTCTGCTCAACTTGTCCGATTTGATTGGACTTCCGGGATGTGCATTGCTATCAGAAACCGCTGAGAAGAAATCGCCCATTGCCACAGTCTGAGTGCTTCTCGACACAGGGGTAGGACCTGGTTCCGCCTTGTTTGTTGATATACCACACTACAGACATATTGTCCGTCTGGATTGCTATCGTTCCCAAGGGAAGAGAGTCTTGAAGGGCTTGCAACGCTAAAAGCACTGCTCTCATCTCTAGAACATTTATGTGCAAGTGGCATTCGTCTGGTTGCCATGTGCCCTGGACAGTTCTGCCCTGATAATGCCCCCCCCACCCGATCAGGGAGGCGTCCGTTGTCAGAGTAGTAACCGGAGGGAGGAACAAAGGGTCTTCCCAAGAAGAGCTGAGGGAAGACATCCACCACAGAAGATGATTCCTGCATGTTTGCGTGATCATAATGGTGTGGGACATCGGAAGTTGCTGGTATGACCATTGTGTGAAGAGCATCCATTGAAGGATTCTCATGTGGAATCTGGCTAATGGAAGCAAAGGTATGGCAGCCGCCATAATCCCCAATACTTTCAGAACTAACCTGGCTTTAACTCTGTTGCTGCTGAAGATGAGCGAGACCAGTTTTTGTATGTCTGTTATTCTCTGATCTGTTAGCCTCGCAGACATGTTGACTGTGTCTAGAATTGCGCCTATGAAGGTAATAACACGACAAGGCGACAAAACAGACTTTTCGCAATTTATTGAAATGCCTAAGTTTTGACAAATCACGAAAGGTGTAGTCCCTGGCCCTTAGAAGAAGATGCTTGGTGGGAGCTGTGAGGGGCCAGTCGTCCAAATATGGAAACACCTGGAATCCTTGACGTCTCAGGTGAGAAGCTACCACTGCCATGCATTTGGTAAACACCGGGGGCAGTGGTGAGTCCAAAGGGCAGGGCTCTGAATTGAAAATGACTGGTTCCCAGCCTGAAGCGGAGAAATCTTCTGGAGCGTCTGTTCATTTTATATGATAGTACGCATCCTGAAGGTCTATAGAGCACATCCAGTTTTTCTTCCCAATAGGGGAAGGATGGACTGTAGCGTGACCATCCGAAATCGTGTTTTCTTGACTGACTTGTTCAAGATACTGAGATCCAAAATTGGTCTCCAGTCCCGTTTTTTTTGGAACTAAAAAGAACCTGGAGTAGATTCCGGATCCTTGCTGGTCTGCTGGAACTGGCTGAATTGCTCTTTTTGCAAGCAGCTTTGAAACTTCCAAAGCTGCAAGATCCCTTTGAGCGGGTGGAACATCTGGAAGGGATTTTTTTGATCGGTTTGGAATGCAAACGAAGGGAATGGAATAGCCTTTGGAAATGATGTACTGTACCCACTTGTCTCGAGTTAGGGATAGCCAGGCTTCTGGGTACAGTGACAATCTTCCCCCGACTGCCTCCGAAGGTGGACAGTCGGGCAACACCTCAGGGATGCTGAAAGGGCTTATCGGAGAAAGTTTCTCGATTGCCCTGGTTCTGCGGACCCCCCCTGCCTCTAGGGCGATGTCTACCATTGTTGTTCCCCCCCTCTGCCTCTGGCGGGGAACCGACTTTGTGCGTCAGGCGAAGCCCCTTGAGATTGTTTGCGGAACCACATTTTCCCACTTTTCTGGCCTTTGGGGTAAGGCCTAGAAGGAGTAGAAAAACGGACTCCGACGGCAGAAAGAGTCTTGCCATCCGTCTCGCACCTAGTCAAGGTTTCTTTCACTTGAGGACCAAAAAGAGATGATCCATCAAACGGGGAATTAGTGAAAGATGTTTTAAAGGGGTCCGCAAATTTGCATAGCCGCATCCAGGCATGCCTGCGTAAGGCTACACCTGTCCCTGCGGCCCTGCTCGCTCCATCAGCCGCATCTGAAAGGAGGCATGGAGGAGTTAGCTATGGAGTTCAGGGTAGCCAGCTGAGTGTTCATCTTGTCCTGAAAACCCACAGCTGTAGGATCCTTCAACATGTCACTCGCTTCTTTGATCAAGTCTCTTTGAAGACGAGTAAAATGGCATAGGTAGTTCAGCGAACGCATTGCAAAGGTCGCTGATGAGAACATCCGCTTCCCGTACCTGTCCATAGACCTAGATTCCTTGTTAGGTGGATGGACAGGCACTGAAGGATCAGCTAGTTCCTTCTTAGTGGCAGCAGCAACCACCATAGCATCCACAGAAACTCCCTTGGTCAGAAATTGTTTATCCGCTGGTGCCGTGATAAATTTTGAGGGTCTCCTGGGAGTGGGGTCCACTGAGTCAGGAGCCGTCCATGCCTTTTTTGCTACCACCTGCATGAGGGGTCAAGGGGAGACACCCAGGAGGTGGAAGGGCGAGAGCCAAACGCCTCAAGGTACACAGATTCATCCTCCGAAGGGCTGAGGGCTGGCCAATTTTCCCTCTGTTTGAGGATTTCTAGAATGTCTGCAAATGAGACATCTTCAGAAGGGGAACGGGGGAACCCTCGGAATCCTCTAAATCTGTGTCAGAGGTGACGGACTCAGGTGAGTCTATGTGTTTCCTCTTACACTTTCTCTTCGAGGGGGCTCTTCTGCCAATTCAGGAGAGGCCTCGGAAGAGGATGAGATCCCCACAGGGGATTCCTGAGGAGCTGGCTCTCTGCGGTCTGGGATGAGGGAGTGAGTCGACTTGACCTGAGGCACCGAAGAGGGAGGGGCGGACGGAGCCGACTGTGGAGTTGAACCAGGTTCCAACACACTCCGCATGACCTCGAACGCACCCCTGTCAGGCAGAGCCAGAGGTCCCCGCTCCGAAAAGCTGAAAACCTCCCTCGGCACCGACAGTGATGGCTCCGAGGCCGATGTTGGAGCCGAACTCACCAGCGCCGAAGCACCGAGAGGGAGAGCGGGGTCGGACAAGGGTCCGATGCCACTCACCCCCTCGGAGCCGATGAGGGAAGTCCGGTGATGAGGGAAGTCCGGTGCCAAGATTCTTCTAAGGAAGAAATCGGAGCCGACGACGGAGCCGAAGACATTTGTATCGGCTCCGACGCTACCACAGTCTCGGTTCCGAAACGCCCAGGCTCCGAGCTCAAAGGAGTCGGAGGAGGAACATAATGAGGGATAGGGTCAGGCATCGACTGATGAGTCGGGCTCTGAAGCATTTGGGCCAGTGCCTCGGACTTAAGAAGTCGACTCACTACCCTCTGAAGGTCATGGTCCGAAAGCCTCGATGACCTAGAGGAGTGAGATCTATGGCTCCGTTCAGACAGCAAGGGAGATGCTGGAGCCGAATGAACGGAGCCAAGGGACGGTGACCTGGACCTCTTTCTAGATGTCGGCTCCGAAGGTCTAGTCGGAACCGACACAGGAATTTCCAACACCACGGCAACAGCGGGAGCCGAGGAAACCACAGAAGCTGCAGTCTGAGACTCATCGGCTCCAGCCGGAGCCGATGTAGACGGAGGTTTCGAAGCCTTAGGCCTCGGCTCAGAAGCTGGAGCCGAGGACCTAGAAGCCTTGGAGGGTTTGCCCGAAGTAACAGTAAGGGAACCCTCAGGCTTAAGTAAACCTCTCAAAATAAGTTTATTTTTTCTTTCCTGCAGGACTCTGGGGCTGAAGCCATGGCATACAGCACAAGAGTCCTGCAGGTGTAAAGGTCCCAGGCAGTATACACAAGAAGTGTGACCGTCTGTCAGAGACATTTTCTGACAGCACGAGTCACACTTCTTGAAGCCTGAGACCTTTGAGTCCTTAGACATTATCGAAGAAAGTGTAACCACACACACAGTCAAACACACTGATTACACCTTATACAAGTTTAACTCAAAAATTAAAACTTACTATCACAAGTTTTAGATTCCTGACAAAATCACACACACACACCACTAAGGGGATGGAAAGGCCCGAAGGCCCGAGGGAAGAACTTATAAGTTCTTTGTGGAAAAAGGGGATAATAGAAGAAAAAAGGGACTAAATCCACTAAGCTAAGGGAAATAACTATTATAAATTAAATTAAAGGGGTTTAAGTAGACTAAAATTTACTCTACAATAACTCACCTAGAAGCCGGTAGAAACCAAACACCTCGATCGCTGTAGCGGCAAACGAGATCTGAGGTAACTCACGCCTAGCATTGTGGGATATAAGGGGAGCCTCGAGCCAGTGGAACCAACTCTCGAGCTTTTAGAGTGGCCGAGTCGGAGCCGAGGTCGGCTTCGAACCCATCCAGCAAGAATGAAGGCGAGATAGACAACTTAACATCAGAAGTTTCAGTTAAGAAAGGAATAAGTATTGGAGCATATAAAATATGGCATGATAACTATATGAATCAATCAGAGGAAGTTAAAAATGATTAAGAAGAGAGACTGAATAAACAATTCACAAAGAAACAATGGGGGGGTATATGTATGTCTCCCAAATATGCAACAAAAATCTAGAAGATTTAGGATCTTTGCTTGGAAGTGTTTACATAGGTATTTTTATACCCCAAGTAGACTCCAAGAATTTTTCCTCAGGTAGACAGCAAATGTTGGAGGTGTGATGGGGAAGAAAGAAGTAACTGGGAAAGTACAGTTTTGTACCTACCATAAATGTAGATGTTCGAGTGCTCATACAGCTGCAGTCATTACAGATGGGGTTATCCTGCCGTCTGGCGGGTCCTCGGTCGGCCGAATTCCAAAGTCTAGGTCCGGCGTCGGTTGTCGTCGCTTCTTCCCTGATGTCAGTGTGGCAGGGGTATAAAAGAGGCAGCCGACGCCATTTTCTTCAGTTTTTCTTGCCCCAGATGTCAGGTGCCCCCAGAAGAAAGGAAAAACAAAGTTATGCAAACATGCAATATAGAATTATCAAAAAACAGTAGTTGCAAGCAAATACACCATAAGAGAATACCCCAAATAGGTTGTATGATAAGGTGTTTGTCATAAGGCCTGTCCTAAGAGGGGACGGAGGGGGGGTAACCTGGACTGCAGCTGTATGAGCACTCGAACATCTACATTTATGGTAGGTACAAAACTGTACTATGTTCATCGTGCATACAGCTGCAGTCATTACACATGGGAAGAATCCCAAAGCTAAGTAAGGGTGGTAGGCACTAAGTGGAACTAGGAGGAGCGAGGATGCCCTGCAAGACTGCTGTGGCAAAACCCGCTCTAGATTTAGAGTATAGTGGAAGGTGATAGTGCTTGGAGAAAGTGTGCACTGAACTCCAAGTGGCTGCTTCCAAAATGTCCTTGGTAGGGACCCCCCTGAGGAAAGCTGCAGAGGTAGCTGTGGCCCTGGTGGAGTGGGATCCGATGCATGCAGGCACAGTTTTTCCATGAAATGAGTAACAAAAGCGTCTGCAGTGGGCTATCCATTTTGAAATTGTCTGTTTGGAAATAGCCTTTCCTTGAGCACCTGTAGCATAGGACACAAAGAGTTGCTCGGATTTCCTGAATGGCTTTGTCCTGTCCAAATAATAACGAAGTTGTCTGTGAATGTCCAAGGAATGTAGTAGTCTTTCCCCTTTGTTTTGTGGATTTGGATAAAAGGTAGGTAAGTGGATAGTCTGATTCAAAGCTACACTGGTTACTACCTTTGGCATAAAGGTAGGGTTGGTTCGTAAGGAAACTCTGTCCTGATGGAAAATGATGAATGGTTGCACAGCCATGAGGGCCTGTAGCTCCGAAACCCTGCATGCTGAGGTGATAGCCAGAAGAAAGGCTGTTTTCCATGAAAAGTATTGTAGTTCTGTTGAAGAAGCTGGCTCAAAGGGAGGAAGGGTCAGCTTTTCCAATACGAAGTTGAGGTCCAAAGCAGGGACTGGTGGTTTTCCTTGGGGGTTTTAGATTTTTTGCCCCTCTGAGGAACTGCCTTAAGAGAGGATGTGAGAATAAAGGAGGATCTGTGTTGTATTGTGCAGAAATGGCTGAAGCGTGGATCTTGATGGAGGAGAAGGAAAGTCCCCTGTTTAACATCTCAGCTAGGTACTGTAAAATTTGAGGTATATTTATTACCCAAGGATTCTGGCCCTTTTCTTGATTCCAGGCACAAAATCGTTTCCATTTGGCGGAGTAGGCTTTTCTAGTAGAAGGTCTTCTGGCCTTCAAGATGACATCCTGCACCTCCTTGGAGAGGAGAGTCTGTTGGGAAATCAAGGAATTCTCCATGCAGCTAGATTTAGGGTTTTGAGCTGGCTGTGAAGGGTTTTGTAGTTGTGCTGGGACAACAGAAGAGGGACTAGAGGTAGGATCCATTGTGGGGAATGTGTCAGGCTCTTCAGGAGCAGATACCAGTGTTGTCTTGGCCAGTCTGGAGCAATGAGAATCATTTGCGGCCTCTCTGCTCTGGCTTTTAATAGAACTTTGGGCAGTAGAGGAAGAGGCGGGAAGGCATAAACTGTCAATGTTGTCCAATTTAAAGAGAGTGCATCCACTTTCCAGGCCTGTGGATGATAGGTCCTTGAACAAAATGTTTTCAACTGGTAATTTCTGTGGGTAGCAAAGAGATCTATGTCTGGCTGTCCCCATGCCTGAGTTATCTTTGTGAAAACTTGAGGATGCAACTTCCATTCATGTGGATCTGTCATATTTCTGCTTAGGTTGTCTACCAGTGTGTTTTCCTTCCCTGGCAGGAATTGTGCCTGTAGTTGAATTTGCAATTCCAGTGCTGTATTCCATAGGGTCATGGCTTGCCTGCACAGGGGGTATGAATGAGTTCCCCCCTGTTTGTTTATGTACCACATCACTGTGGTGTTGTCTGTCCTTATCAATAGCTGGCCTGGATGCAGTAGGTCTTTGAAGGTCATAATAGCCTTTTGCACGGCTAGCATTTCCTTTTGGTTGATGTGAAGGTGCTTCTCTTTTTGGGTCCATTTTCCCTGAATGCACTGATCTGTCATGTGTGCTCCCCAGGCATAGTCTGAGGCGTCTGTTGTGATGATTTGAGTTGCTTGAGGTACACAGAAAGGAAGACCTGTGTTTCGTTGGCAAGCTTGAGCCCACCACATAAATTCCTTTTGAAGGCATGGAATGAGTGGTATAATTGCTTCCAAGCTGTGGCTGTGTTGAGACCATAAGTTTTTTAGGTACCATTGAAGTTTCCTCATATGCAGCTTTGCACATGGGATTAGTAGGATGCAAGATGCCATGAATCCCAGAGCCTGCAGGACTTTCCTTGCAGTTAGCCTGGCGTAAGTTGCCATTTTTCTGAAGTATTGAGACAGTTGCCCTTGCTTGTCTGGTGTGAGGTAGGCCATCTGGGTGGTTGTATCCAAGCTGGCACCCAGGAAAATTATTTGTTGAGAGGGTATTAGTTTTGATTTCTTTTTGTTGACTGTGTATCCCAGGAAGTTCAACAGTTTTATTACAAACGCCAGGTGCTGCAGTAGTATGCCCTTGCTGTCTGCTTGGATCAGGCAGTCCAGATACGGGTAGATTTGTATCCCTTGTAGTCTGCAGAAGGCGATTACTGATGCCAGGCATTTCGTAAACACTCTGGGCGCAGTAGATAAGCCAAAGGGCAATGCAGATAATTGGTAATGGGTTGAACCTGCAAGACATCTGAGGTATCTTCTGCAATCTTGTCTGATAGGGACATGCAGGTATGCCTCCTTGAGGTCCAATGTTACCAGCCAAAACTCCTTGCCCAGCATGGGAAGAAGCTGCTGTAATGTGAGCATCTTGAATTTTGGCACCTGTAGATATGTGTTTAGGATGGATAGGTCTAAGATAGGTCTCCAATCTTTGTCTTTCCTTGGTACCAGGAATAGTCTGGAATAAAACCCTTGACCTTGTTCTTTTGCAGGTACCTCTTGAATTGCTTTCATGTCCATGAGAGCTGAAATTTGTTTTTGTGCCTCTGCCCTTTGATTTTGTGGCAGGTTTGGCATTCCTCTCATTTTTGGAAGGGTGTGAAAGTGGAACCTGTAGCCTCTGTCTATAATGTCCAGAATCCATTTGTCTCTTGTAACAATATGCCAATTTTTTGAGAATAATGTCAGTTTTCCGCCCAAATGTGCTGCCATTAAAGCTTTGCTTGGCAGGTGTAGGGGGAAGTCATTGTGTCTGTTTTCTAAAAGTCTGTGATCTGTCTTCTCCACCTCTTGGGGTTGGTGCTTGCCACTGTCTGGCTCTGAAAGATCCTTGAGGTTGCCCTCTACCCCTTGGACGCCTGTATCTGCCCCTTTGAGGTCTGTCCGTGGCTGGAAAGGACCAATTTTTTGAAGGCCAGTTTCTGCTGAAATGTGGAGGCTGTACCTGCAGGAAATCTTTCACTGTTTGCATTGATTTCGCTTTTTCCTCCATTTTCTTTAGCACCTCCTCAGCTTTAACACCACACAATACATCTTTTTGAAGAGGTGCTTCTAATAATTTAGCTTTGACATGATCTGGTAAGGTTTGCTCTTTGAGCCAAACATGCCTACGTATAACAGACCCCGTAACAGCAGCTCTACATGAGGCCTCTAAAGCATCAAAACCACACTGCAAGGTATGTTTACCCACTTGCTCTGCACCATGCAACAAATCCTGCAACTCTTTTAAATCTGGTTGTTCTGGTTGTGTCATCTTGCTTTTCAGCTGAGATATCAAAAACTGTTGATACTTTAACATATGGAACTGACAGTTTAATGCCCTCATGGTTAAAGTGGCCGAGGTGTACACCTTTTTCCCCCCACCTTTCTAAAGCTCTGGAATCTCTCTCTGAAGGTAATGGGTTTTTAGCAGTAGAGGCCTTAATTCCCTTGGGACCCTGTGAAATAGTTTCTGGGTCAGCAGTATGGCTTTTATATAGGAACTGGTGAGAATCAGGAACCCGGTAATACCGGTCTGGTTTAACAGGAGCTGGAGGCAAAGAATCAGGATTAAGGCTGGCTTCTGTGTACACATCATCCAATATATCTAAAACAGGAGGGATAGCCAGAGGCCTATGCTGGGGGAGCAGAAGAAATTCCCTGAGCCTTTTCTTGGAATCTGAGTAATCTTGGCCTTCTCAGTGAAAGTGTTCCCTCAATGTATGCAGGGTTTCCCCAAAAGAGAAGTCCTCAGGGGGGGAGACCGAGGAATAGACTCCTCTGCATCAGAATCTTGAATGGAGAATAGGCATAATCCTGGTCCTCAGATAGTTCTGAGGTAATAGAAGCTTGATCTGAGGAAGGGTAGTCTTCCTCTAATCTGGGCCTTTTGTCAGAGGGGGGTTGAGAACCCCTGATAAGAGTAATTAAATCCTCAGCCATTTTAAGCATCTGTTTTTTAGGCATGGTGCCTTGAGAGGGGGTCTGAGGAACCTGTTTTTTGGTTTTCATGGCTGTTTTAGATTTAGTGAAGGCTTTAATAGAGAAGGAGGAAGGCCTGAAGACCCCTTGAGAAATGGCAGGCCTGTCTAAATTCTGAGTTTCCCCGCCAGGAGTGGCGTCGGTATCTGTAGTAGGAATGGGGGCCGAGGAGCCTGCGACCTCGGGTACTGAAGACACCGGTAATGCATTGTCATCGGTACGCAGGGGTTGCGTCAGAGCTTAGCTGAGTACCAGAGAACCGGTAGTCGGCCTTAGCGTGGTTTCAGTAGGTGGTGCGGACCTCATATGCGGGTCCTTATCCTTGCGTTTTTTGCTCAAAACTGGAGTCTGAGTATCCGACGACATAATATAATTACATTTTTTGCCAAAAAAGTGAAGGGCGAATTCCGCCCGACGCTTAATAGTGCGTTTGTTGAATCTAGCACAAAAACGGCAGGCCGAGACGTCGTGGTCTGGGCCTAAGCAAGGTATACAGAAAGAGTGGAAATCCTTATGCGGTATTTGCTTCCCACATGAAACGCAATTATTCACTTTGTCTGACATCGGTCTGAGGCAAGAAAAGTTTCCCCAACGGGGCACTTAGCTTTCAAGAAGACTTCGGCTGAAATACTTTCGTAAATCTCAGGAGCTGGCCGACCGGCACTTGCAAACTGCTTCTGCTTCGGGCACCGAGCGGCAAGAAAGACTGAAGAAAATGGCGTCGGCTGCCTCTTTTGTACCTCTGCCGCACTGACATCAGGGAAGAAGCGACGACAACCGACGCTGGACCTAGACTTTGGAATTCGGCCGACCGAGGACCCGCCTGACGGCAGGATAACCCATCTGTTATGACTGCAGCTGTATGCATGATGAACATGTAGCAGTCCACAAAAAAACACAACTGAAAGGCCAAAGAAGAGCCATAAAGATGATAAAGTGGACTACTGAGGATAAGAAAGAAATTATGTATTGTCACTATTATGCAAAAAGCCCAGAATTTCCAGACACAAGGTATACAACGATTAGGAGAGAAATTAGAGGAAATAAAAATACTTCTGCAAGAAAAACTGTCATAAGCTTCAAATGAATATTTGTGTTCATTGATACAACATATTTGTAAATAACAGTATATATATATATCGATATCTGTCAAGAAACCTTGACCTGTTTGGAAAAAGAAGCATCTGAGGAAGTGCAAAAATATAAACAACAAAACCAAGAGATATTTGAGAAGTATAAAAAAGAAATATGGACATGGGAAAGAAAGAGAGAGATTTGATATGGTGCAATATTTCTGTAAAGGAGAAAGCCAAATTAATTAATGCGAAGAAGGCAGCCCCAAAGACATTCCAAGAGAAATACAGGCAAAAGCATCCAGATATGGAAAATTTCACAATAAAAAATAATAACATCACAAAGATGGAACATAGAAAAGAAGATTAGTAAAGCAGAAGTTAAAAAATAGAAGTTATGGAGTGCCTGCAAAGTGAGGGTTTGGTGTAGAACGCCTAGCGCAGGTTACATCACAGCAGGATGGAGTAAGTCACCAAAGTAGGGAGGAAGACCAGGAAACAACTGAAGACATTTGGACATGGGAAAGAAAAACAGACTTAATATGGTGTAATATTTATGCAAAGGAGAAAGCAAAACTAACCAATACAAAAAGAGCAGTACAAAAGATATTTGAAGAGAAATACAGGCAAAGGAATCCAGACGTGGCCAAGCTTTCAATACAAATAAATAAGAAGACAAATGGGGAAAGTAGAAAAGGCGATTAGTAATGGAGAAGTTAAAGAAATAGAAACTGATGTCATGGAGTATCTGCAATGTGAAGGATTCAGTGTAGAAGATCTAATTCAGAAAGCACCACAACAGGGTAGAGTAATGGATATCCAAATTAAGGGGAAGTCAGTGGAACAGGGAGTAATTGGTCAGGTGCCATATGAAGATAATTTGGAGCCTTCCACATGAAACCAGTTTAAATATTCGCTTGAAGCTAGGGAATGAACAGGAAACTGTGGAAACTCTGATGCAGTCAATGTTGAGGAGTGATAGGCCAGTGAGTTCCCATATGATAGAGCAACGTATGGCACAGGATGACGTTGAAGAGAATGTGTTACAGGAAGATGTTACAGAATCTTCTACAGAATACCCGCAGGAATTGGAAAACAAGGGATGTGCCCTTAGTATGGAAGAAAATGAGCTAAGAAAAGAGTTGCTTGATTTAATAGACATAGACAGATATATCAAGATCAATGAAAGAAATAGACTGCAGAAGGTTAATAAAACCCCCAAAAATCAGAAGTTTGATAAAACAAATGAACACAGTAATTAGGACTGTTCATGGAGACTCATGTGATATAACAGAAGTAAACAGGATACATTACTGTGCAGCTAAATTAATAACTGATAAAGATTCACAAACCAGATAACCAAGACTTGACTAATTACCACTCCACGAAGACACGAAGTTCACCAAAAGGATTTTAATACAGCAGCACAACAACAGCTCCAACACTGACCTAGGTTTCGTCCTATAGACTTCTTTAACAAGGAAGGTTAACAGAGTACCACCTTGATGTTTGTGAGCTCAAATGGCAACTAATATTAAATGCACATTTTTATCCAGGCCTCAATGAATTCATAACTATCAAACCTTATTTAAGGCTACAAAATATTTTAGGTTAATGTTGTTATAGTTATACCATTTGGGCAGGATTCAATAGGTTAAGGTTCTAATTATACAATGGCCTATTTGGTCTTTAGTTTTGAATTAGTATTTTATCAATAGATTATTAAGAACACATATCAGATTTTAATTGCATTATATGTAGTTAGTTTTTTATGTATCATATTGTAAATGTTCATATAACATTTTACATGAACCATGTAAAATATAGGGGTTATTTTTAGTGCATGCACATTTTTAAAATGTTTAGATATTTTGTAAACAATATGTATTTCTCAATTTTACATATAATACATATTGTATATATTGTTCAAGTATATTATTATTATACATTTTTAATTTTCATTTTTATCTTTATTATTATTTTTGTATTTGTCATTTCCTTTTCTTTTTCTTTAGTTTGCACTGAGTTTAATAGCCAAGTGTAACTAATTAACTAATTTACTAATTTACTAAACTATTAATTGTTTTATGAAAGTATGTATAAATTGAGTTAGCTCTAACACTCTGAAGAAGTCTATAGGACGAAACCTAGGTCAGTGTTGGAGCTGTTGTTGTGCTGCTGTATTAAAATCCTTTTGGTGAACTTCGTGTCTTCGTGGAGTGGTAATAACTGATAAAGTTCTACCACAAAAACACTGGGTAGTGAGGAAAAGGAAGGGGAGAAATTGAATACCATCATGGAAATATCGAATAGAGAAAACTATAAAGCAGTTAAGACAAGAAGTGTCAATGTTAGAAGATTATAGAAGAGGGAACAGATCAACAAAAATACTCAGAAAAATAGATGTGATAAAAACATTGCACAGTATTAGAACAGACCAGGATCTATCATGCACTACTGCAAATAAACTAAAAATTTCAGCACAGGCAAAAAGACTTAGAAGATACGAAAATAAATATAAAGGAAAAGTACAAAATAAGCAATTTATTGAAGATCCAATAAAGTTTTATAGAGAATTGTGAAATAAGGTAAAAGGAATTGAAAGACCGCGAAAAAAAGAAGAAATAGTTACATTTTGGAGAAGTATCTATGAAGATCCTGTGGAACATAAAGATGCTAAATGGATAGAAGTTAAAGAAAGAACAAGAGGTTCAAAGGTACGGGATATGAAATGGGATGAAGTAACAGAGAGATTGAAACAAAGTTAAGAAAAGCCTCAAACGCCAGGCCCAGATGCAGTACCTCATTTTATCTGAAAGTATTAACATCTTTGCACGAAGATTTAGTCAGGAGTAAGAATTTATATGCACACCCCGAACAGACACCAACCTGGCTAACAGAAAAACAGTGCTCCTACATAAGAGTGAACCTGCAAGATACCCTAAAAATTATAGACCAATAACTTGCCTTCCGACAACGTATAAACTATACACGGGTATTGATGCTGATAGAGTTTATAGTCATTTAGAACAGAACTCAATTATGGCAGTAGAACAAAGGGCGATAAAAGAAAGTCATTTGGAACTAAGGATCATTTGTTGTTAAATAAAATCATAGTTGCGAACTGTAAAAAGGGGAAGAATCTAAGTATGGCATGGACTGACTACAAAAAAGCATTTGATAGTATCCCACATTCATGGATAAAAGAGTGCTTAAATATATATAAGATACACCCTACACTGATCAAATACATTACAGTGACCATGAAACAGTGGCAGACCACTTTGCAATTATGCCATGATAAAGGACAAAATATTAACCCAGGGATAAAATTCAAATGGGATAGTCCAGGGTGACTCTGTCACCGCTGCTATTCTGCCTTGCCCTTAACCCATTAAGCTACTTAACAGCTTAGGCCATGGCTATAATTTGGGTCCTAGAAAAACAACAAAGTGCAAAGAGTTCTCATCTTCTCTTTGTTAATGATTTAAAACTGTATGATTTAAAACTGCATATTCATCAGATGAGGAACTGAAAGCACAACTGCAAGTTGTCAAAACGTTTTCAGATGATAAAAGAATGGCATTTGGTCTTGATAAATGTGCAAAAGCAACGTTTAAAGTAAGAAAACTGCAGCGTCAAGAAAACATCAGTTTGCGACAAGATTGTGATATAAAAGAACTTGAGCAAGAGGGAGTGTATAAATACTTGGAAACTGATGAAGAATCAACAATAAAACACGAACAAATGTGAATAAAACTTAGTAAGGAATATTTCAGATGACTTAAATTAAGCCTGAAAACAGCAATGACATCTAGGAACAAAATTCAAGCTATAAACCAATTTGCTCTTCCTGTCCTAACTTACAGTTTAGGAGTGACTGATTTGCCCCAAAGTGTGTTGGATAGATTAGACAGGAAAACAAGAAAGATTCTTCATGCTCACCAAATAATTTATAAAAATCAGTGTATACCAAAATTATATATTCCCTGTTCTGAAAACGGGATTGGACTCCTTGAAATTGATTATATGTATAGATCTGCAAATGTGGGGACTCCACACATATCTGCTGACCTCACAAGACCCAAAGATAGTGAAAGTTGTGAAACTTGAGGAAAATAAATCTAAGATGACTTCTCTGCTTAATTTAGCAGAAGCATATCGGCATCAAGCAGAAATGGAAATCAAACCAGAAGTGGATACAAATCAGGCAGCAACTGAATGTGCCATAAAACAAAAGAAAGAATATAAGGTGAAGGACCAGTTGAGAAGGCAAGAAATGTGGAAAAAGCATAAATACAGTTGCAAGTGTAGAAAACTTCTGGAAGAACCTCATGTTGATCATAAACAAATGCAGGAATGGTTAAGTAGAGGCGAATTCAAACCAAGAGATGAAAGGTTAATACTGGCAGCCCATGCCAGTGGGCTACGTACATGTTGGTTTACAAAGTCCATTGAACATCTGGGAGAAACAGACAAATGTAGGTTTTGTAAAACCGAATTGGAAACAGTTGCACACCTTGTTGCAGGTTGTGACATACTAATGGAAGAAGGGCTGTATACTGAAAGGCATAATAATGTGGCAAGATTGTTGCACTGGGGGTTGTGCAAACATTATGGTACTGAAGTGGCTGAAAAACACTGGAAGCATAAGCCACAAAGCATCATAGAAAATGAAGTTTATATCATATGGGACCACCTATTACCAACAGTTCAAAAGATAGATGCTAGAAAACCGGATATAGTGGTTCAAGAAAAGAAGACAAGACTAGCATTGATTATTGAAATCGCCACACCCAGTGATTACAGTGTCTTGTGTGGAGAGAGACAGAAAATCATAAAATATCAGGATCTGCAGGCAGAAACGAGAGCAATGTGGAAGAAAGAAACCCAGACAGTTCCAATAGTAGTAGGAGCAAAGACTCAACAATCATATTTAGATACGTTACCAGTCCATGCAACTCTTTATAAATTGCAGAAAGAGTCATTGAAGGGCACATCGTGGGTGCTCCGAAGAGCACTTTTTGGCTGACATTAAAGATGGAAACAATACTAATTTCATGAACTTTAACTGTATTTTGACTTGGGAATGGGGTCCATTCCTGTCATGGCATTAGAAACCCAAAAGACTTGGAGAAACTAAATGAGACAAATGATTTTTATGCAATGCAACTTCACAATAAGCAAAGATAAGCAAAGATGTGACAAATTAAATGGAGAAAATCACTGAATGAACATTTGCATTACATTATTTTTTCTGATTATGCTGAGATTAAAATTTAGAAAATATCAAGCAGCCCAATGTCACAGAGGGATAAAGCCCTTAGTCAGTGCCAAGCAACCCATGTTCAATTAGCAGCTCATGCACTGGAGGGGGTCACTAGGGGAGGATAGAATTGAATATCTAATATCAGCTTGTTCATCTTGTGGGAAAGTAGCCATGCTAGACTCACTGCAATAAGCAGCATACAAATCTTTTGAGCTGTATAAGTGGTGAGCAACTTAGTCGGAAAATTTAACATGCATGCTCTTTACAGAGCAGTGACAGCAAAGCTGGTAAGGCTGTTGTGAGAGGTAGAGGAGGTTACAGCACACTCCCTGGCAACAGTACAACAATGTACCAGCATAATCTAGCTCCTCACTAACCCCAGATGTGGAGTCAGGTTGAGCCCAGTGGTTCAACTAAGGTGGGACTGTTAGTACCCAGTGAATGAGGAGAAGAACTGATGGCAGCTGATGGAAGGCTGGATGGAGGAAAAAAGTACAAATATGTTTATGTCTCTCATTTTGTAAAGTATGTCAGCCTTTAGTACTCAATGAGATGAATACTGTTTATGTACCACTGAAAGAAGATAAAGTTGTGTAGATTAAGGACGATCATGGTGCATCAGTCTCCGTCATACCTCTCCACTTGGAAACATCAAAAACCTGGACAAAGGACTATGAAAAGTAGGTACAACTGGCCAAAAATCAGGTTGTTAATTAACATAACATTTGCATAAATTATCATGTAACCTTGGCCACTTGTGGAATTGTAGGATACCAACATGAAGATGGAAGTCGCTAAATAATAAATAATGGCAGACATTTGAATTTCAGACTTCACATCCTTCAGAAAATACATAATAATGCAAAACATGTTACTCTGGCAACTATCCGAGTTTACGGCAGCAGCAATATTTAAAATCTGTTCATCCTTGTTTCTGGGCCTTTGTCCCATCATTATTTTTAGGTTTGTCCAGATTTATTGCTCTGACAGATTGCAACTTAGAAATATTTTATTACAGAGGTCTCCCAGATGTTAAAATCTTCTACTGTAAAGATTATGCTTTATGTGCCAGAGAAGAACTGTACAGCAGAAAAAGTTTCACTCAAAATGGAATTCTAAAGGCTGTTCCACAGTACTGTTTGACTTCTTGTCAACTCACTCAGTTCAAATTACAAACTACAAGATAGCAAGGCAAGCATAGCACTAAGATAACTCACCGTTTAGTAACGTCAGTTTTCAAATCTGCATAATACTGATTTTG
This sequence comes from Protopterus annectens, assembly GCF_019279795.1. NCBI lineage: Eukaryota > Metazoa > Chordata > Ceratodontiformes > Protopteridae > Protopterus > Protopterus annectens. The sequence goes on along the minus strand of NC_056730.1, from coordinate 527,438,857 downwards.
CCTCATAGTCATCATAACTCATGAGAAGCAAACAAACAAAACAAAAGTAAACAAGCAGCTGGCCTAGAATGTATGCATTTATCATTAAGAGTCAATCACAGTTTAATTACAGGTGCATTTCATACTAACAAAACTATGTACACAATACAGATTGTCACTAGTGACAATACCAAACACAGTTTGTCACAGCACAGCAGAACTCATCTTTCTCCACCTCCCCGTCCTCAGTCTGAATCTAACAGGTTAGCAGTGAAAAAAAGTCTATACAGGATCCACAGTAAACCAGCACAATCAAAGGAATGATTAATTAATAAAAGAACATTTATATCAATATATATTGTCATGCTACAGCAGTTAGTTCTGGTTCCGCCTCAAAGCTTTCAAAAAGGGCGCCGCATAGTTAGGCGGAAATGTAGCCCTTAGTCTTCTCCCCATTTGGCACTTTCTTCAGGGCTCTGGTATTATCATACCACCACTCAACTCATTCTCCTTAGCTTTATCCAATATCTCTCTAACTTCTCAGTTAACCTGCCTTAAACCCGAGGTCAGTGTCCTGGTACAGCGCTTGTTGCAATGCTGCTCTTTGCAAATGCGACTAAGGTCAGGTTCAGTCAGCAGGGCGGAGGCAGGGGCTTTCTACTGGTTTCATAATTTTTTTCAACTACCAAGTTAGTGAAGACAGTGCCATTTTTAGTCCTGACCCATACCACTGTCCATGCTAACATCCATGCATGGGCACTGGGCAGTAGGAGTCCAGGCAGCGGCAGTGATTCCAAAGTTCCTACAGCAAGTCCCCACATTAGCTATCAGCACCCACAGTCCTCTCACACATATTTGCATATTGGAGAAAACAATCTGCGTACTTGCAAAAGTTAAGAGAAAAAATACTCCAAATCAAAGAGCAAGCCTGGCCAGGTTAACAAAGTGCAATACAACAAAACCACTCCAGTTTGCATTGACTTAATGACTTTCTTTATTTACCAGTCAAGTGCAGTATCTCCTACCTTCAACCTCTGAACACAAACTGACAGGATATTCCTTTCTCCACCGGTCTCCTAGTTTGAAACGTGAGGCCGGGAAATGAGAGTTCCCCAGTTCAAGCCAGTGTGTATGTGTAAGCAAATTCAAAATCTTTGTTTCCTGTTTCTGAGATCAGCCCCCCACCCTCTGCCAATCAGGGTGGCTGTATTCCTTCTCCAATCTCAGAGCCTGAGTCAGATAGGCACTTCAGGCAGTCAGGCACTGCCTAATGATTATTTTCGTTAGCTTTGTTTAAGTGACAACTACTATACAAATGAGGAGTAACTTATGAAATTATTTCAGTGATATAAAAACATAATAAAAAGAAGATGTTAAAAAAAACAGTAAACAAAATTAAAAGAATGTGCAGACTGCAGTTCCTACCAGATGGAGATTCTGGAATGTCCAGTGCATGCCAGTACACCATAATGGAGCCGTCAGACTCGTACATCTGTACAGAAAAAAACAGCAATAAGTACGGCTATCATGGGAAGACCCTCTGTATAACCATTATCCATATACTAAATTAGAAGTTATGTTAATTACCATTACTTGGTATCTGTGTTGTCCAATGTCATTATGCATCACGAATGAGTCTTCAGATCCATCCCCAGATCCAAGCTGTCCATTTCTCAGACATACAATCCGAGCCTCCCTCTCCCATGTTACCTCACTAATCATCAAACCCTCAGACTGAGTTTGCTGCCCCCTCCTCAAGATAATTATCTCAGCGATAATAGAAATACAGTGACAAAAGACCTACTGGAGTCCAAACTAGGAACCAGTGGATTCTATAAACCTCTATATCAATCTCAGCTGCACAAGGAAGGGGGAAGTAGGGTGGGAAGTGATGCATAATGAAACTGGACAACATGGATACCAAGTTATGGTAAGTATATAGCTTCTAATCTGATGTTGTCCATTTCATTATGCCTCATGAATGGGTCAGAGTCCCCAGCTATACAAACCCTGCAAGGGCCTCAAGGAAGGATATGGATGCTCTGTTTCTGGAAATAATGTCTAACTTGTAGTGAGATACAAGTGGTATTAGCAGTGGACCAACTAGCTGTGGCGTAGATTTTATCAACTGGAGTTCTAGCAGAAAAGGCTGAAGAGGTTGACACTGTTCTGGTGGAGTGGGCTCTAACTGGATGGGAAGTTGTGTGCCTTGCTGAGAACAGACTGCATAAATACATTCTGTAATCTATTTTACTAAAGTAATCTCAGAGCCAGTCTGTCCCAACTTGTTAGGCAAAAAGGAGGAAATGAACAACTGTCCTGACTTTCTATGAGGTCTGGTCCTATGTAGGTAGAAATATAACTGTCTGTGAATGTCCAAAGACACATGTTCGCCTTATTGGAATAATTGGGAAAGAACACAGGTAAATGAATGGTCTGATTTATGTTCGCTCCTGAAGTGACCTTTGGAATTAAGGAAGGATTCATCCCGAGAGAAACTCTATCCTTGAAAAAGGTTATGTATGGTGACTGAGAAGACAGAGCCTGTAATTCTAAAACTCTCCTAGCTGATGCAATAGCCACAAGAAAAGCAGTTTTCCATGACAAGTACTTCAGCTCACAAGAACCAGCAGGTTCAAAGGGTTTCTAGGTGAGACTTTGCAGTACTAAAGTAAGATCCTTAGGGGGAGAAGGATCCTTGATTGGATGTCTTACGTGAAAAAATCTTTTTAAACTGTCCAACGGAGTTTGAAAGAAGAAAGAATAGAGGGAAAGCCAACTCTTTCTCAATATAGAAATTAGCAAGTTGTACCTTTATAGTAGAAAAACTAGCTCCCTTGTAGAAAAGAAAACTCAAAAACATAAGGACATCGGAGACTGAAAAGGGGTCTATATTCCTATGTGAAGCACAGATGGAAAACCTTTTCCATTTACTACAACATACCTTCTTGGTGGAGGAATTTTGAGAAGCAAAAATAATGTCATGGACAGGTGAAGGAAGCGGACTTGAGCAAAATAACTGTCAGTGGAGAAACCAAGGGGTTAGTTTGAGGAACCGAAGAGTGGGGGTCTGTCATTCTGTCAGATGTGAAATGAGATCCTGTCTGGGATCCAGTATCCATGGAGTACATTTGCTCTGAGACTGCAGAAAGGGGAATCATACCTGACAAGGCCAATGAGGGGCAATGAGGATAAGATTGGTCTTCAACCTGCTAGCTTTCTGTAGAAGTCTGGGTATCAGGGGACATGCATATAGGAGACCCAGGAGCCAATCATGGACTAGAGTGTCCCTGGATGACTCCCCGGCAGGGGGATCAGAGCGAAGTACCTCCTGCATTTGTTGTTTATGGGGGGAAGGCAAATAGATCGCAGCAAGGTTGGCCTAAATGGCTGAAAATCTCGTTCACTACTGACTGATTCAGCAACCACTCATGAGGACTCAAAATGGACCTGCTTGTCCGCCAGAACTTTGGATTCTCCCAGATGTGTGTTGCAACAAAATAGTGGTTCTAAGCAATCACCCATTCCCAGACTCTCATCGCCTCTCTGCAGATTGGGTAAGATTGGGTTGCCCTAAGCTTCTTGATGTACTATACCACTGACATGTTGTCCATCAAGACTGCAATCATCCTCAGACAGAGGCAGTCCTGAAAGACTTGCATTGTGAAGAGGACCACCCTCATCTCCTGGATGCTTACTTGCAATTTGGTGTCTCTAGGGGACCTTGTGCCAAGTACCATGTTTCCCTGATAATGCCCCACCCCCACCCCAACACGGAAGTATCCATGGTTACTGTGGCTGAAGGAGAGGGAAAGACAAAAGGCCTGCCTAGATGGAGATCGTCTGTGAGCATCCCCCATTGAAGGTGATGTCTGCAAACTGGAGTAAGTTTGATTGGTGTTGATAACTGGTGACACCAGATGGACCACTGAACCGCCAGAGTCCACTGGAGAACTCACATGAAGAACCTGGCTAGAGGCACCAGAAGTATGGCAGCTAACATGGAGCCCAAGGCTATGAGAACTAGGTGAGCTGAAGGAGATGGTGTGTCTAGCAGGCATTGTACCTGATGCCTGATAGACAATATCCCGATGTCCTGGATTGGGACCATTTTGGATTTTGCCATGTTTACTGTGATTCCCAGGTGGCGAAACAGGGAAAACATCACCTGAATTGCCCAGGGTAGTTGATGCCTTGTGGGTGTCGTTAGGAGCCAATCATCCAGGTGGGGGAACACTTGGAATCCTTGCAGACAGAGATGCTCTGCGACTACTGCCATGCATTTGTTTAACACCCAGGGGCAGTGGTGAGACCAAAGGGCAGAGCTCTGAACTAGTAATGATTGGCCCCCAGCCGAAGTGTAGATATCTCCTGGATCGTCCTTCTATTTTGATATGATATCACTCATCCTGGAGATCCAAAGAGCACATTCAGTCATCTTTGCGCATGAGAGGCAGAAAGGACTATACCATAACCATCTGAAATGTTGTCTTCTTGACAAACGGATTCAAACTGCTTAGATCCAGGATGGGTTGAAGGTCCCCAGTCTTCTTTGGCACCAAAAAGAGAGTAAGTTCTACATCCTTGTTGTTTGGTTGGGATCCACTGGAAGGGCCTTCTCCCTCTGACTGAGTGGCACATCAGGGAGATGCTCCCTAGTGTGGGGAGGAGGAAGGTAAAAGGGAATACAGTAGCCTCTGTATATAATGTTTAACAGCCAAGAGTCATTTGTTATGTCTGCCCAGGCTGCTGGGTGAAAGGATAGTCTGCCCTCAATTGCCTCCAGACTAGGAAAGTCAGGCAACACTTCAGGAGCACTGAAAGGGCTTGTCAGAGAAGGGTCCCCTGAAGCCCTGGTTCTGTGGACTCCCACTGCCTCTGGGAGAGGATTCGTCCTGTGAATCAAGGAAGACACCTTGGGATTTGCAGAACCAGATCTTCTTCCTGCTCCGTTAGTTCCTAGAAAAGGTTGTTGGGGGGAAGCAAACATGATCCCTACAGCACATAGAGTCTTGTCCTCCTGTTCCCTGCAGGTCAGAGTCTCCTTAACCAAAAGAGGAACCATCAAAGGGGCTGTTAATGAATGACATTTTGAAGGAGTCTGCAAACCCACATAGTCTCATCCAGGCATGTCGTCCGATGGCTATCAGCCACTTGAGAGGTTCCCTCTGCCACATGGGAGATTAGACTCACTGAGGAGTTAACAATCAAAGCCATAGTATGCAGCTGTGTGGAAAACGTTTTGAAGTTTTTCTCCAACAGCAACTGTCCTAGAGATGTGGAAAGTTCCTTCACCAGGTCTCTATGGAGGAGAGTGAAATGTGCCAGATAATTTAATGCTCTCAGCGAAAAGGTGGCTGAAGCATACATTCGCTTCCAATGTCTGTGACTCTGTTCTGGGGGTTGACAGTAAAGCTCTGTCCGGTGAGCTCCTTCTTGGTGGCTGCCAACACCACAATGGTATCAACTGCGACACTAACTCCAAAAAGTATAATCCTGAGGGGGGCTAAGGTGCTTATCCACGTGCTTTGGGATTGGTTCCATGGTATCAGGCTCCTTCCTAACCCAGCGGGCAATGGGGGTCAACAAGTTGGTCCACCTGTGGGGTCACCCAAGATGTAGCTGGTCCCATCCTGAACGCCTCCAAGATCACAGACTCCTCCAAGGAAGGGGGTTGGGATGACCATCCACCCTTTTGCTTCAGGATTTCTAAGATATCTCCAAAGGAAAGATTGGGGGGGGGCATTCCCCTTCATCAAAGTCTGTGTTCTTTGTTAAAGACTCCAAGGGGGGAGGCAATGTGCTTAATCTTACACTGATGCTTTTGGGGGACATCCTCCATGGGGTACTCGGGGGGAGAACTCAAAAGACAGGGGAACACCTTGCTGAAGGGGTGGCTGGAGGCTCTCTGGGAGGGGCTGACCATGGATTGGACAAATAGGAGCAAAGCTTCAATCCACAGATGATTGGGAGGGACCTGGTGGAGGAAGGACCATATCTCGAGGAGTTGAGAAAGCCCTCTCTGCCACCTAGAATGCCGAGGATGCCACGGGAGGCCTGCCCCCCCCAATGAGAGGCTGAAGCCCCTAAGAGAGAAAGAGATAAGACCACTCCAGATCCAACATTGCCAGAAGGCACTGGACCCCAGCTATCAAAGGTCAAGGCCCCCAGAGGAAGGGATGGCTCTGAGAAGGACAAGGTTGAAGCCAATACCAACTACGAGGACCCAGGGTCGATCCTTTGGATACGGAACCCACTCTGCTCCAACAAAACTGGAGCTGAGCCAGTCTGGGACTCTGTCAGAGGTGGGGAAAAAGAACATCTCGCAATCATACACTCATCTACTCGGGATCACCAGGCCCTGTGACTCTGAAGCAGAGAGGATCGGAGGAAGAGGCTGAGGTATTGAGGTCGGAGGTCTCACGGATCCAGTGTGGGTCGGAGAAGGCAAAATTCCCAGCTGGATCTGGCCTTTGAGTAAACTCCTCCTCATCTGATCCATTTCCGAATGTGAGAGCCAAGAGGACCTAGAAGACAGTGATGAATGTGTAGACCACAATGGTGATATGCTTGGCCGGGTGGTATGTGTGGGGGAGGGTGACTTGCTCCAAGACTTATGATCCAAGTGTGAGTGTTTTGGAGTCCGCTCTGGAGATGAGGAGCTACAGTTCCTAATGACCTCTGATGGCTTCTAAAGGCTGTTCAGACCCGAGGTCAATGGATCTGGCAGGGTGGGAGGTTTGGTATACACCAACTCCCCCAGATCCGAAGGGCCTGTTGGATCCAGAGAGAAGCACAGAGCTGTTGGATCTGAAGAAGATGGATCTGAAAGCTTCCTCCTCTTTTCAGAGGTAGAAGTCAACATCCCCTGGGAAGCAGAGGCGGTCACTTCATCTGGGAGGGGGTCTGGACTCCAGAGGAGGGAAGAAGCCCTTGCAAGATCAGCTTGTTCTTCCTGTCAACCAGGGCCCAGGGACTGAAGGCCAAGAAAATGTCACAAGGCATCTCTAAATACCCCAGGTCCAAGCAATAAACCCACCTCTTGTGGGCATCAGATTGGGGAATCTTATGCCCATAAGAGGCACACCTCTTAAACCCAGTGGGTTTTTCAGGTATGTCTGACATGCTTGTCAGGCACTCACACAAACACGCACACTAAGAAACCAGTCACACACTAACACTTTTAACTAAACTAAAATGAAAACAAAAGGATAGCGGGAAAGATTTTTTTTTGAATGAGCTAGAGAAAGAGGAAGAAAAAGAGAATGAGAAAATATGAAAAGGGTGGAAAGGACCTAACACCAGCAAACTACTAAGATAGCATAACAGGAGGGGAGGTAGTGAACAAAAGTAAACTGACTAGTTTTAAGAAAAATTCTTAAGTAGAAAAAGGAAAATATTACCTAAACAGTGGAGAGGTTCGTAATCACGTCTGGACAGAAAAGGTGGCAAATGAGATCTGGGGGTTTGAGTAGGATTAAGGCATTATGGGAGAGGGAGGAGTTTGAGGCTTGGATCATATGCCTGAGAAATAGCCGGCTTGGATCTGAGGACAGATCTGAAGACCCATTTGTGTTGCATAATCAAATGGACAACATCAGATCCAGCAGGTTATATTACATCATATATATATATCTAATTAAAAGCATACATTATATTGTACTCTGATGAGGGAAATGGTGTAGTTTAAAACATGCAATTAAAATGTCAAGAACAATCTGCTACAACAGCTGACAAAAGCCCTATTCCTGAATGAATTACACTGTGCTATTCCTTAGTATAATTATACTGAACTCATCAGGCTAGATCATGAACATTTTGAAATTAGTAGACATATGAAAAATGTAACATAAAGGAAAAAGTCCTAGTGGATTACTATAATAAAGCTGGTTGGCAAGTGGTTATTGAAAGATAGTTACATATCACCTGTAAATTAAGACATTCCACACAATGCCTGGAACGCAACATTATTCACCTGTAGTGATATTCATTTGCTGGTAAACAATGTAAAAACATAGCACAAACAAATTAATGAAGAGAATGCAAGTCAGAATTTTACTAACTGGGACAATACACAGTTAACAATACACAGTTAAGCAGAAGTTATTTAAAAAACAATTAGACATGCTTGGTTCCATTCCTTTGCAAATCCTCTGAGAACTCCAGATGAACTCCATTCTCTTTCACATACCAGCAATAAGCTTCTGTCTTACTCATACTGAGCCTGTAGAGTCTATACATGTAGAAGCAAACTAGAAACATTTCGAAAATTTGAGATGCATTGCTCCCTATCTAATCAGACAGAACTCTGCTAACTGGGGGTGGGGTTACAAGTAGGTGAATTAGGTACAGTTGTGCAGTAAATAACGAATATGTTCTTATTGTATCAGTTGTTCTACAAGGGGATCCCCCAAAGCATGTCTACTAAATGTGTTCTTCCAATTTAGCATGTATTGGGGCATGAAGGCTCATTAAATGTGTTCACTACAACAACATGCCATAGCAGTACAGCATGCCTGGCACAAGAGTGAGCAGACTTTCTACAGATCAAGAACCATGCTGAAGATCTGACAACTACACTGTTTAAAGACCCTCTCTCTCTGTCTAATCTATTTACTCAACTTCACTAGCAGATTGAGAAAGGGCAATCCATGTGCTTTGATATGACGGGACAGTATTTCTTACTTACACAGGAGGGCTTCATTACAGATCAATTGATATAAGAATTTATCTGTTATACTGAAAGTTCAGTTGTGTAAAGACTTACCATAACAGTAGATGTCTACTGATCACAGTTGCAGTATTCCAAATTGTTAAGGTTATCTTGTTAATAATCTGGACATCCAACTGTGGTACCCAAGCTAAAACTTTTCATAGAGCCATATGTCCAAAGTATGACCTAAGCCTGTGAGCTTAAGGGTACATAAGCAGACATATAAGCATGAAAGCCTCAGACTATCTCAAAGCTAGGAGACCTGGAAACACCCGAGGAAGGTAAAGAAACAGGTAAGGATTAACTAACAGGAGGGGAAGGTAGTGAATGGTTCAGCACCCAATTGAAATGTTCAGCACTTGTAATGCAGAGCACCAAAAGACTGAAAAATAAATCACAAATCCAAAAGTTCAGCAGCTCTCAAATGTTGCTCTTCTCCTTTAAACTTCTTTTTTGCAAGCGGGATTCCCACCTGCACCCCATAAACATATACATACCAACTTTGTTATTGCCATACCTTGGAGAAAAAGGAATAGTATGGGAAATGGCCATCCCTCTCTTGGTATATGTAAGCCTGTTCTTCTGGCCATTCAGTCTCTGTTTCTGTACTCGATCTAGTGGGTTCCAACATTTCAAATGGTTATGGAATTGTTCCCCCTTGGTCCATGAGAAAAATAGAGGGCAGCACACAGACAGGGACAAAATAAAATGGGGAATCGTAGAGCTAGATGAAATACAGCAACACTGATCAGTAGCACATCTATTGTTAAGGTAAGGTTCTACACACCTCTGCTGTGCCCTTCCCCAAGTCACTGTTGCAGTATTCCAAATTGTTGGGTGATTCCCAAAGCTTGATGTGTAGAAAGAGAAGATGGGTCAAGCATAAGGAAATTGTCTACTAATCCAGACAGAAAAGATCTGGCAAAAGAGGCACTAGATCTTGAGTGGCATCTATCCTACAGTGTTTAGTGAAAGTGTGTACAGAAGACCAAGTTGCTACTTCCAGAATAGAACTGGAATCAATTCCTTTGTAAAAGGCTCCAGAGGAGGCAACAGTCCTTTTGCAAAGGGTTTGCCATAGTGGATGTAACAAAAGGTAATGGGTTCAGAAATCCAGAAAAAGCAAAGAACTGGCCAGATTTTCAAATGTCTGTGGTCTTATCCAAATAAAATCAGAGTTGTCTGTGTACATCCAGAGAATGAAGGATTAATTCCCTCTTGTTTTGAGGGTTTGGAAAAAAGGTGGGAAGATTAATGGCCTGGTAGATTGGCAACTCATTGACCGCCTTAGGCATAAATGAGGGGTTGGTCCTTAGAGAAGCCATGTCTTTTTCATAAACAGGAAATGGAGGGGAAAGCAAGCCATAAGGGCTTGAAGCTCAAAAACTCTCCTAGCAAACATAAGGGTGAATAGATGATTGTTTTCCCATCTATATTTTATTTTATAGAGGTGAAAGCAACTGGCTCAAAAGGTGGCAAGTAAGTTTTTCTAAGAAAAGTTTAGGTTCCTTAGAGGAAGGACACCTTTCCTAGATGGATTCAACTGAAGGACTCCCTTGAGAAACTGCATTATCTCATACCTAGAAAGCAGTGGCGCATCTAGACACAAGCATGTAGAAATAGCAGATACATCTAGTTATTAGAGAAGTAGGCTAGAACAGCTCTTAGTTGCTCACACAAAGAGAAAGAATAGTAAGAACACCTGTTTTAGTACGATTCTGATTTTTAGTATGACACCATTTGGGTATAAAAGACTTTCTAGAAGTGAGTTTCCTTGCCTCCTGAAGAACCTATAGCATGTCCTCTGAGAATTGCTGTCTGAAAGGGATCAAATCCTATCATCCACACCATCAGTCTGAAAGATAAGATGTTGGAATAGAGGAGTGGGCCTTTGTGTGGTGTTAGAGCAAGTCCACCCTGTAGAGAAAATTGTGATGATGACCCCTGGCTAGATAGAGAAGGGATAACCAATACTGCTTGGGACAAAAGGGAGTCACCAGCAAGATTTTTGGCTTACCCCTATGTATCCTTAACAAGACCTTTGTATTAGGGGCAGAGGGAGAAGGCATAAATAAACTTTTCTTCTCTCGGGAAGGACATGGCATCCACCCTCCAAGGCCTGAGGGCAATAAATCCTGCAGCAAAACAGCTGGAAAAGACAGTTATGTGAGCAAACTTACTATAACAGTAGATGTTCATATGATCACTGCTGCAGTAGACTTACCTACATGGGTTACATCCTGCCAAGGATATAACAGCTGGCCAGCTTCCAAAGCTTTAAGGGCACCTCTTATGCACCCAAACAGGCTGGCAAGCTCAAGGTGAGCGGAATAAAAGACAAGTTTAGATGGCAAGCCCTTCAGTGCTTTCCTGCCAACAGAGAGAAGAAGGCAAAGTCCTGAAAGGAACCACACCCTGGTATAAACAACACAAGAAAAACAAGGGGGGTGGAAGGGAGGGAGTGGCTAATGCAGCAGTGATTATTCAAACATCTACTGTTATGATAAACTGACGTACACAACTGTACTATGTTCATAACATTAATCACTGCTGCTGTAGCCTTAACTATATGTAGATTAATCTAGCTTCCTACATTTGGGAAGTGGAAGGAGAACAGTCCAGGAACTTGTGGAGAATGGTTCTTGTAAAGCCTGTTTAGACCTGGAGAAGGAATCAAGCTTATAGTGCTTTGCAAAGGTAGGCAGAGAGGGCCAAGTAACAGCTTCTAGAGTACTTCTAGAATCCAAGTATTTCCAAAAAAGCTATGGATGAAGCCAAGGCCCTGGTAGAGCAGGCTTTGACCCTGCCTGGAATAGTTCTGTTGTGGTGAGTATAACAAAAACTAATAGCCTTTGACAACCATTTGGAAATAGTCAGATGTGACAAGTTGTTCATTCTTTTAACCTTCTCAAGAAATGAACAATTGATCCAAAGATTTGAAATATTCAAGAAAGTACACAAGTTGCCTGTGGACACCCAAGTCATGGAGTATTCTTCTTCCCCATTTTTGGGGTTCATTTGAAAGAATTGCTAAAATAGCTATTCAAGATAAACACCAAGCACAGGTTCAAATTATTTCCTTTGTATCATCTTATAATTCTACAATGTTTTAAGAAAAACAGACAAGGTTCTCTTCTCAGCAGCAGGATTCTTTATTCAGTTTAGTCATTCATAGTCATTAACAGTTTGGGTTCAGGAAAGAAAAGGAGAGATAGATAGTCTGGCTAAAAGTAAACTCTGATACCATTTCAGGCATAAAATGAGGACTTGGTTCTCAAAGAAACCCTGTCCCTGTGGAAAATGAGATAGAGTTGGCTCACCATAAGAGCTTACAATTCAGATACCCTTCTTGCAGAGGTTAGAGCAATCTGTAAAACTGGTTTTCATGTTTAAGAACCTCAACACAGCCAAGTTAGCTGGTTCAAATGGAAGAAGGGTTAGCTTCTCAAACCAAAATTATGATCCAAAGTAGGGGCCACCAGTTTTCTTGGATGCCTCTTCTTCAAAACCCCTTTCAAAAACATTTTGACATAAGAATGCACTGAAACAGGAGGATCTGTGGCAGACATGCTAAAATGGCCAATGAATTAACTTTGATAGAGGAGAAAGAAAAGCCATAGGATACTAACTCACATAAATATTGTAAAACCAGAGAACAACTAGCCCTAAATGGGTGCTGGTTATGTTGTTTTCTTACCAACAAGAAAACCTTTTCCATTTGCTAATATACAATTTTCTAGCAGAGGCATTTTTACTTCCATTAGTACCTGCTGCACATATTCACTAGGCAGATGCCTAAAGGGAATTAAGACCCTATGATCCAGGCAGTCAAATGAAGTTGATTGGTGCTGGGGTGTATCAAACACCACTGTTCTTGTGTGACTACAGCCAGTCTTTGAGGAAGCTTGTGGCAATCTCCCCATGCCATTTCCAAAAGAAAGGAGAACCACAGTTGCCTGGGCCAGAACAGAGTCTCCATAATGATTTTGGGAGATTCTTTCTGAATCTTCAGAAGTATGCTGGGCATTAATGGAAAGGGTGGAAAAGCATACAGGAAATATTACTGTTCAAAGAAAAGAGAGCTATCTTCCACGCCTACTTACATGGAGTCCTGGAGCAGAATCTTGCCTGATGATTGTTCACAGAGGAGACAGATAAGTCTACCCGAGAAACTCTCCACAGATTCATCAAATCTTGTAAGACCCCCTGATCTAGCTTCCATTCAAGAGAGTCTGCCCTTATTCTGCACAGCTTGTCTCCCACACAGTTTTGTTCCGATGGAATGTTCTCTATCTCTGTATTTTGTTGAGTTCAGGCTATTAATCCTTCCAATATATCAGTTTCTGCTAAAAGAAAGATGGATACCGCCTTTTCTGAAGAGATTCAAGATTTTTAATCTGGACAGTAGGCTGAAGGGTCAGATGCAGGGTTTTCTTCTAAAATTTCTGATTCATATTCAGAAGAAAGTTCAGTTTCTGACTCATACTGTAAGAGCTTCTCTTTCTTTGAGACAATTTTGAGAATTTCTAGAATGTGCCAGTCAGTGGGAGCACACTGAGGTTTCTCAGGCCTTCAGAAAATACCATGAGCTGTTACAGAAGAAAAGGAACAGCATTAGATGACCATTGAGCCTCGAAAGCGTACTCTTCAGCAGTAGTATAGCTCTGAAAGGCTTGGCTCCCAAAGTTCTTTTAGTCAGCTCAGCTTGAGCTGCCAGACAGTTTGGGCAAGTGGAAGGTATACTAAATCTTTCGAAGCTGACCATCTTTTATATCCCTGGCAAGATATAATCCATATAGTTAAAGCTACTGCAACACTGATCAATATGATAAAGATCTGTCTGTTGTGAACTGAGACAAATAGGTCTCTCTGAAGAATACCTGTCTTTAAGGGAAAGGGGAGTACGACAAACCCAGAGACATACAGACCCATACGTTTACTTTCATGTTGTGGAAAAATAATGAAAAAGGTTATATTGGATAAATTACTGTCAGAATTGGGAAGACTGGGATTTGAAATCATATCAGCATGCATATGTCGAAAACAGATCACCACCTTTAACATGGTGTTCTACAACAATACAACAGCAGCTATGAATGGAAAATTGTGCTGTGATGTAATTTATATAGATTTAACTTCAGCATTTGATAGGGTCATACACAAAACACTGATCAATAAATTAGAATAACTAGGTATTGATATACTCCTGATAAGATGGATAGCTGCATGGCTTACAAATAGGACATGGCAAGTATCATAAGGCATTGGACACGTGAAATTCAAGGTTACAGTCAAGGTGTCCCGTAGGGCTCTATCCTTGGGCCACATTTGTTTAGATTATATCTTTCAGCTTTATCTTCTTTATCTGAGGTGTTCTACAGTCAGTATGCAGAGGATATGAAAATGAGTAAACTGAATATGCGTTACAGATAGGGCATGCCTGCAAAAAGAAAATGGCTAAATAAGCAAATTGGGCACAGCAGAATAACATGCTGAGAAATACAGCAAAAGCAAATGAGATTTGGGAGACAAATTGAAAGGTGAATATTTAATACAGCACAAAGTGATTGAAACTGTAGGTTCATTTAAGGACCCGAGTATATGGGTAGATCCAACTTTGAGTTTTCTAATCATATCAACCAAGTGGTTAATGATAGTTATAGAACTGTTGGCTATATAAAAAGATTTATAAAGTCTAGGAGAAAAAATGTTAAGTCTTATTGAGACATTAAAAATTAACCCTAAATAATTAATGTGCAACTTTATACTTTATTAACTGAATATTATACATTTTTGTTACTAATTTCATATATTTTATTAATTTTTTCCCCTCCTTTGTTCAGGTCAATTGTACATAAGTGTATATTAAGGTTTATAATACTTGTTTATTGATGATTGTATTGTTAAACATTATATTATTTGGAAAATAAAAAATTTATTTGAAAAAAAAAAAAAAGAAATGATGAAGTCATTGTTTATTAGTTACATTAGACCCAAACATGAGTATGGAATAACAATATGGAAACCATATTAGAAAAAAAGCATCAATAAACTGGAAAGAATACAGTGGAAATATACCAAAGGCATCCATAGATGTGAACATTTTATTATGAAAGACTAAAATATCTGAACTTGCAGAATGTCTCATGTAAATATTTAAGACGAGACCTTATTCAGGTATACAGAGCATTTAGAGACAACTACCTCTGGGAATGTTTGGAATTATGAAAAATTTGTAGAGAACCATCAGACAACATATGTAGAAGATTCTATAGAAATGAGAAGTGCACTAAGTGGTTCTCTAAAAGAGTAGGTGATGCATGGAATAGACTACCAAATTAATTAAAGCAAGTACTAGTTTACATATTTTTAAAAACTGCCTGGACACTTATGGGAACAACTGTTCTGGTATATCGGCAGGCTAGAAGGGCATTATTCCCCATGCTTGAAATATTTACATGTGCGTATGTATGTATGTATCTCACTCACTCATGGACTATGTCTAAGACCTACCTGTTTAACATCCATTCAAGAGGGTCTACTTTGGATTAGCTTAGAAAATCCACCAGGGCATAGTCCTCTGAAGAAATGTAAATAGCTTAGAGAGTCAGGTTTGCTTTTATAGCCTAGTCACAAGCTAGAAGATCCAGTCTGCATAGATAAGATTTCGGCCCATTTGCTTGTTGACATACCACATTACTGCTGTGCTTTCTGTGAAGAATCTGAGGATACCTGCAAACCATGACTAACAGTAGAGTCTGAATCAGTACCCAGATTTCCGTTATACTAATGTGTTCTACCCATTCACTTAGGGACCACTAGTCCTGGACTCTTATGGACCCTGTCCATGTCCCCCAAGCAAGGTCTGAAGAATCTTTCTGTAGGTCCTGTAAAAGGATCACAGGCTTGAAAGGAAGGCATGAGTCAGAGCTCTGCCTGGGATATCCACACCTGAAATTCTTTCTTCAGAAAAGAAAAAAGTGGGACACGAGTGTCCAGAAGATGACAATGCTGAGACCAAATAAGATTTCAAATACCATTTTATCTTTCTCATATAAAGTCTTACAAAAGTAAACAAGGCTATGGATTCTGCCATGAACTCCAAGGGCCTGAGAATTTCCCTGGCAGGGCAGAACTAAAGGGGCACAAGGGATTGAAAGTACTGGGAAAGTACCTGCACATTGTCTTGAGGCAGGAAGGCCAGCATGGGCCATGTGTCTAGCCTGAGCCTAGAAAAAAACAGGTCCTGGGTACAGTTCAATATGGAATTTTTAATTTTTTTTTTTTTTAAGACAAGAAACATCTTTATTAAATTACCACTTATAAAACATAGGCAATCATACATTTATATAAACAAAAACAAACCATATTGACATAATCTTAGTTGCAAGCATTATACATCACAAACCATATTGATATAACTTTAATTGCAAACATAATACATCACTTATAATCTACCCAATCATTATCAGTCAAAAATTACACAGCTCATTCAAATCCTGCCAACTTTTAAACTTCATTCCTCCACTGTATGTACTGTTCCGACAATTCTCATTTTTTTTTAATTTGCTCCTACTCTTTTGTAAAGATCCCAATTCCAGTTGTTTTCTCTCTCTTATTATATTCTCTACTTCTAGTACAGTTGGTTTAGATTTTGATTTCCATTTTCTAGTAATTGCTTTTTTGGCAGCAACCATAATTAGACTCAGCAAGGCCTTACTATGTCTAGGCAATTCTGAGTCTGTATTACAACTCAGAAAAATAATTTCTCTGGATAGACCAACTTGCTCACCCAGTATATCTCTGATAGAGTAGTCTGCAGGGAATCTTTAAAGTCTGTCAACTGATTACACTCACAGAAAATATGTTTCCAATTACCTCTTTCTTCCCAAAGATTTGCAGTGTACCTGAGGAAAAAATCTCTGCAGTCTACTTTGGGTATAAAAATATTGACGAGTAAACATTTCCAAGCAAAAATCCTACATTTTCTAGACTTTGTTGCATATTTGGGAGATCCTCCCATTGTTTCTTTGTGAACTGCTTATCCAGTCTTGTTTCCCAATCCTTTATAACCTCCTCTTATTGATTTTTATAGATATCATGCAATATTTTATATGCTCTACTAATTATTTATTTTTTAATGGCAACTTCTTTTCTAGATTCTACTAAAAACTCTACCAGTACTGGTCTTTCCATTAGGACCCCCGTATTTCTTTCTCTTTGCCTATAGTCTGATATCTATCTTTGATAGGAAAGGCAATTTCTAACTGCAGTCCAATTAAATTCTTGGCATCTTCCCATTCAATCATCTTTCTCTCTCCAGTTATTTGCTCCCAATACCTTGATTTGTTTGCCTGTTTTCTTCAATAAATTCCAACCCCCTCTTGCCTATTGTCTATATCTCTAATTGCAGTCATCCCTATCAGCAGAATCTCCTTTCTCCATTCCCGTGTTGACTTAGTTCTTAGAATACTATCTGCTACTTTGTGGATATTATGTTCTGTATAATTATTGTTATTCTCCTTAAAGGCCTGCATCCAAAATCCCAGTCTCTCCTTGTTTCTTGAGCTACCCCCATTTCAACATTATTCCTTTCCACTCTGAATTACACTTTTCTGCTTGTGCTATGTATACGAGCCTTAACTGTGTAGCTCTGAAATACCGCTTCAGATTGGGTAATCCCGATCTGCCTTGTTCAACTGGAAGAATCAGATTATCCCACTTGACTCGTGCTGTCTTCCCCTCCCAAATAAAGTCCTTCAGCTGTTTATTAATTGCTATTCACAACTTCTCCTCTGGTTGATAAAAGTATGCCTGACTTGTGTATAAGACTAAAGGGGCTAAACATATTTTGACTGCTTATATCTTACTATCCATATCAATATAACAAAGCTTTTGTATTATCTTTTGTTAAATCTCCTCCCACATATGCTTAGCTGCCACATCAGAATAATTTTTAATCCATACTCCTAAATACTTCATTTTATCATGTCCCCATAAATAAGGATATTGCTGAACCAATTTGTGTGTGGTTACCATATTTATCGCTATTGCTTTTCTTCTAGCTTCATTCATTTTATATCCTGAAAAAATATAAAACTGTCTCAAAATGTTCCACAACACTGTAATGTCTCTTTCTGGTTTCATCAGGTATAAAATAATACCATCCTCAAACAGAGCCAGTTTTTCTTGACTACCATACCAATTATATCCTTGAATTTTTGACTCCCTTATTATCTTTACCAATGGTTCTAAATATAATGCAAATAACAAAGGGGAAGGAGGACACCCCTACCTGGTTTCTCTGCTCAAGCAGAAATGATCAGAAATTACCCCACCCACTTTAATTTTAGCCTCCGGTCCCTCACATATCCTCCAGATGTCATTGCATTCTTGATGCAATGGAAAAAATTACACCATGACTGGAGTGGCCACTAAATACAGCACTTTCCAGTGGGAGTTGAGCTAGTTGAAGACAAAAGATGACAAACAATGGTGATCTCACAAGGTTTGCTCAACAAACACCAGCCTTTCTCTCAGCTGCGCAAAGATGATGAAAGGACAGTTGTGTACATTTACCATAAATGTAGATGTTAAACTGTATTCACTGTTGCAGTCATCACATTTGGGTTATCCCTGCCAGGGTAGCCCTCAGTCGGCCCAAATACCAGAGGCTTAGTATTTCTGTGTCGGTTGCTGTCGCTCCAGGACTGACGTCAGGTCGTCAGTGTAATAAATTAAGGCAGCCGACACCATTACATCAGTTTTTCTTGCCCTGTCAGGAGCTCCCAAGAGGGAGCTAGGTTATGGTGGAAGAACATCACCAGTACAAAGTAAATACCAAAACAACCTTGCAAGGACAGAGAAAGAGAGAGAGACAAGGGGATGGAAGGAGGGAAACCAGGACTGCAACAGTGAATACACTTGAACATCTACATTTATGGTAAGTGTACACAACTGTACTATGTACTTTGTGTTTCACTGTTGCAGTCATCACCATTTGGGGTGATTCCCAAAGCTGAAGAAAAGGATGGAGGCAGTCAAGAAGACCAGGGGCTGGCTAGGATACCCTGCAAGACTGCTGTGGCAAAGCCTGCCCTGGGTTTGGAGAAGATAGGAAGGTGGTAATGCTTGGTGAAGGTATGAACAGATGTCCATGTTGCAGCCTCCAGAATGTCCCTGGTGGGGACCCCTCTGAGGGAAGCTGCAGCAGTTGTTCTGGTGGAATGTGTCCTGACCCCCTTGGGGGAGGTTTCCTGCGCTGTTTGTGGCAGAAATGGATGCAGTGTGCTATCCATTTGGAAATGGTTTGTTTGGATATGGCCTTGCCCTCTGCTCCTGTGGCAAAGCTGACTAACAATTGATCAGTCTTCCTAAATGATTTAGTCCTTTCTAGGTAAAATCCGAGCTGTCTGTACACATCTAGAGAGTGCAGAATCCTTTCCCCCTTGTTTTGTGGATTAGGGAAAAAGGTGGGCAAATGAATGGATTGGTTGAGAGCCACACTGGACACCACTTTTGGCATGAAGGATGGGTTGGTACTGAGGGAGATCCTGTCAATGTGGAAAATGATAAAGGGCTCTAGAGCCATTAGTGCTTGTAGCTTGGATACTCTTCTAGCTGAAGTGATGGCCAGAAGCAAGGCTGTCTTTCAAGACAGGAACTTTAACTCAGCTGATGCTGCTGGTTCAAATGGGGGCAGGATGAGTATAACAAAGTTAAGGTCCCAAGCTGGGTTAGGTGCTCTTCTGGATGGCCTCAAATTGTTAGCCCCTCTTAGGAACTGTTTGATGAGAGGGTGTGAGAAAAGAGGTGGCTCTATGCTGAAATGAGCAGAGATGGCAGAGGCATTAATTTTAATGGAAGAGAAGGATAAAACCCTGTGTAGTAGGTCTGCTGGTAATCCAGGATGAGAGGTATGGAGGGCTGTGCAGTTCTGGCTCCCTTAGCCTGGATCCAGGTGCAAAATCTTTTCCACTTGTCAGCATAAGACTTCTAGTGCTAGTGAGTCTGGTCTCAGGTACAGCATCTAGAACTTGTTTGCTTAGATTGGCAGCTTGTGGAGAGGTCAGGGAATAAGCCAGGCTGCCAGATTGAGGGTCTGCAATCAACTGGGGGTGCATGAATTCTCCATTCCTCTGGGTCAGGGGTGTCGGGATCTGAGGGAGATGCAATGGTGGCAGTGGCGACAGGCTTCACAGCAGAGGGTACCAGCATTGGCATGGTCAGTCTGAGTCAATCAGGATTGTCCTCGGGTTTTCCTCCCTTATTTTGAGCAGTACACTTGTAATGAGCAGTAGAGGGGTGAATGCATAGACCGAGAGGGTGACCTACTGGAAGGATAAAGCATCCACTTTCAAGGCCTTGCTGTGAGGTTCCCTGGTGCAGAATTTCCTAAGCTGATGGTTGGAGTGGGAAGCAAAGAGGTCGACCTTCGGGGTATCCCATTTCTGGGTTACAAGGGTGAAGGTTCTTTGGTTTAGCTGCCACTCGTGTGGGTCCAGAAGATTTCTGCTTGTCTGCCAGAGAGTTTAGAGAGCCTGGCAAGTACTGTGCTAGCAGGTGTAGTTGCATGGCTGAGGCTGTGTGCCAAAGGGTCATGGCGAGCCTACACAGACGGTACGAGTGAGTCCCTCCCTGCTTGCTGATATACCACATCATAGTGGTGTTGTCTGTTTTGATCAGTAGAGGCCCCAGGGAGAGTAGGGGTCTGAAGGCTGTCAGAGCTTGCTGAACATCTAACATCTCTTTTTGGTTGATGTGCAGATGTATTTGGTTTGGGCTCCATTGTCCCTGAATGCACCTGCCATCCAGGTGTGCACCCCAGGCATAATCTGATGCGTCTGTGGCGAGGGTCTGGGTGGTGTGGGGTTGTGAGAAGGGTAGTCCCTTGCTGTGGTTGCATGCTGCTGCCCATCAAAGGAAATCTTTCCTTAAGCAAAGTATCATTGGTATAAGAGTTTCCAGGTCTTGGGAGTTTTGACACCAAAGGCTTTTTAGGTATCATTGTAGTTTCCTCATATGCAGTCTGGCATATGGAATGAGTAGAATGCAAGACGCCATGAACCCCAGAGCTTGCAGGATTTTCCTTGCAGATAACTGGATGGCTAGTTGAAAGAAGTAGGTTGTCAGGTAGGTTTGTTTTTCTGGTGTTAAGGAATGCCATCTGGGATGCCATGTTCAGGCTTGCTCCCAGGGATACAATGTTTTGCATGGGTACTAGTTTGGATTTCTTTTCGTTGATAGTATACCCCAGGTAGGTCAGTAGGTCCTTTACAAAGGTCAGGTGCTTTAGCAGCTTTTCCTGACTGTCTGCCTGAATCAGGCAGTCATCTAAGTATGGGTAAATCTGAATATTTCTTTGTCTGCAAAAAGCAATGGCGGGAGGCCAGGCATTTTGTGAAAACTCTGGGAGCAGTGGATAAGCCAAAGGGAAGCACAAAGAACTGAAAGTGCAGTGATCCCGCCCTAAAACAGAGATTTCCTGCAAGATTCCCCGATTGGGATGTGTAGCTAGACCTCTTTTAGGTCTAGGGTAGCTAACCATGCATCTTTGGAGAGCTTAGGTAGAAGTTGCTGGAGGGTGAGCATTTTTAATTTTGGTATCATCAGGGAAATGTTTAGAATGGATAGATCCAGGATGGGGTGCCAGGCGCCCTCTTTTCTGGGTACCAAGAAGAGTCTGGAATAGAAACTTTGTCCTACCTGTTCTGCAGGAACATGCTCTATTGCCCTCATCGAGTGCAGGGAAAGGACTTGCTTTTTGGCCTCTGCCCACTGGTTTGGGGGAAGATCTGGGAACCCCTTTGGGGTTGGTAGAGTGTGCAAATAAATTTGTATCCCTGGGACACTATGCTGAGAACCCAGCGGTAGTTGGTAATGTTGGCCCAGGTGCTTGTGTGGAACGAGAGTTTTCCTCCTAGAGGCAAGAGCAGGTGGGCAGAGGGAGGGGATGGAAGCGTGAAGTCATTGTGAGTTCTTACTATGAGGGGGGTGGCTTAGCACTCCCTGGTTTTGAAGAGGAGGAACTCCATTGCTTAGATCTCTGCATTCCCTGGGGCTGCTGTCTGGGGGGGGGGGGCTGCTTTCCCAGGGTCTGGGCTGAGCTGACCTAGAGGGGGCAGGAAAGGACCAGTGCTTGGAGGGGCAATGACTACTGAACCTCGGTGGCTGGACCTGCAAGAAGTCTTTAACTGTCTGCGTAGATTTAGCTTTTTCTTCCATCTTTTTTAAGACCACCTCTGCCTTGGTGCCAAATAAGTTGTCTTTGTGTAGTGGTGCATCCAATAATTTGGATTTTACATGGTCTGGCCAGGGCTGTTCCTTTAGCCAAGCATGCCTTCTAAGGACAGAACCAGCGACTGCTGCCCTGCAAGATGCTTCTAGGGTGTCAAAACCACATTGCAAGGTGTGCTTAGTTACTTGACTTGCAGAATGCATTAACTGTTGTAACTATTTTCTGCACAAGCAGGAAAGGAAAATATTTTTTTGTTTGAGGAGTTCCATGGTATGTTGCTGATATTTCAGCACATGGAATTGACAATTTAGTGCTCTAATATCAAGAGTAGCAGAGGTGTATACCATTTTACCCCATCTGTCTAATGCTCAGGATTCCCTACCTGAAGGGGTAGGATTCTTAGCAGAAGTTGCTTTAATTCCTTTAGGTCCTTGAGAGATAACCTCAGGGTCAGCAGTAGGATTTTTGAATAGAAATTTGTGAGAGTCAGGGACTCTATATTACCTGTCTGGTTTCCTGGGAGCAGGAGGGAGGGTGTCAGGAGTCAAACTGGATAACATAAAACATCATCCACAACATCCAGGACAGGAGGAATGGCCAGAGGTCTGTCCTGTGGAAGATCTAGGAATTCCCAGAGTCTCTTTTTTGACTGCGGGTAGTACTGACATTCCCATGGGAAATATTCCCTTAAGGTATGTAGGGTTTCCCCAAAGGAGAAGTCCTTGGGTGGAGAGGCTGAAGGGATGGATTCCTCTGCATCAAAATCCTCATAAGCTGAGAGGGGTTGCATATCTTCATAATCAGCTGTATCACAGTCACCGGACTCCTGTTCCAATAAAACTACTGGGACAAATCTCTTTTTCTTTTGGAAGGGGTAGACTGGCTTCCCCTGATGAGCATTATAAGGTCTTCCGCCATTTTAAGCATCTGAGACTGAGGCAAGGAAGCATGTGCTTGAGATTGGGTCATTGGTTTCTTGGGTATGGTTCGTACCCTGGGCCTTATAAACTCAGTAGTTTTTGAAAGAACGGTAGATGCGAAAGAAGTCATTGGTCTGTGTTGAGAATCGGTAGTGTGAAGTACTTCCTCAAAAGCCAGTGCTTGCTCAGTGGGCTCCGGACCCATCCAAGGTAGAGAAGTCCACAGGATCCTTAGTCGATAAAGAGGCTCGCGGCATACCGAACTCTGAAAGGGTCTTGGTAGCAGTCTGTAAATCCACAAAAGTGGGTATCAGGGGCT
The DNA here is from genome assembly GCF_019279795.1 of Protopterus annectens. NCBI lineage: Eukaryota > Metazoa > Chordata > Ceratodontiformes > Protopteridae > Protopterus > Protopterus annectens. Next base: position 527,415,689 of record NC_056730.1, on the reverse strand, counting down.
GCAAAAGTGCCTCACTGAGGACCAGAGAACTGACGACTAGCTTAACAGAAGAGTCGTCAACAGTTTTGGACTTGTGCAGCCTGTCTCTATCTTTATCTTTATGTTTTTTCGGAAGATCTACTGTCGGATGGCTTACCGAAGCCATATCAGAATTCGAAGACTGAGAGCGAAAATATCTAGCTACAATAAGGGCCCAATGACGTATAGTTCTGGTGTTGAACAGAGCACAAAAGCGACAGCGGGGGACGTCATGGTCTGGGCCTAATCAAGTGACGCAGTAGGAATGAAAATCTCGGTGTGGTATTTGGTTTCCACAGGCGAGACATTGTTAACTTTTTCTGACATCAGTTAGAGCAAGAAAAAAGTATCCCCAACAGGATACTTAGCTTTAGAAGACTTCAACTTCAATTTCGGAAATGAAAACCTCAGGTAGTGTCCGACCGGCATTCGTGCGAAACCCAGTTCATGTAAATCTTGATCTGACTGTACATATCAAGGGTGTGAAGATTCCTTTTCTTCCCTGGTTCTTTCCTCAGGGAAAAACACAGAAGAGTGAATGGACTGCTTAAGACCGTTTTGGCACGGTTTTCAAGAAATGAGGGTTAGTCTAGAACCGATTTTCAGTTCTTGTGAAAAAACAGATATGATTCCCAACATGAGGGTCTGTTGCTCCAATATCTTCAGAAGAGGGGGAGATGCAGAACCCCTGTAAGCTGCTGCATGATTTGGGAGCACAGACTGTCACCAAGAAAAGTATTTTTCAAGAAATTACCATTATCACCAGTGAGGTAAGGTGTTCAAGTTGGGAGCTGGTGAGCCTTACAGTCATGAATTTCAGATCCCAATGAGAGAAGGGGTTTCTTCAGAAGCAGAATCCCTATAAGCAGTTGCATGACTAGCAGGCACGAACTACAGCGCTGCTCTCCACAAGATTAGACATATGCACCCTGACCATGGAACAACTAATATCCATGGCTCTTAAGACAGATAAAGCTGACTTGAACAGGTTGAGACACTGGACCACCAAACAAAGAATCACTTTTACTTGGCAGAGTATGTCCAGCAGGATCAGTAGTTCTAGAACAATAGTTAGGTTTCAAGATGGAAATAGTTGTCCTCCCAAACGCAGGTGCTCTTCCTTTAGAAATAGCAGAGTTTCCTGCATTACTAGCAATTAAAAGCTCAAACATTTCATGTTGGGCAGGTGCTACTTTCAGTGCAAAATGCCACCATTCAGATGTTCCTCTACACAAAGGATGCCAAATACATAACTCCTGCAAAATCTCAATAGACAGAAAAAAAATCACATAACAGCACACTTCTAAGCAACTGATGGTAGGTGTGGGAGTGACAAAAATAAATTTGACTTCTCTGATCTGTGAGATAAGGTTCAGAATTACAGACCTGAATCTGTACTGCCATGGGGTTGGGAATGCAGCTAAAGAAAAACTCCCTCTTGCCATGTAGTACAATGCAGAAAAGGTGAAGAAATGTATTCTCCTGAGTAGCATGTCAAACCTCAAAAAGTATCTTACTTCCAAAAGATCCATACTAGCATGTTTCCTGAATCCAAAACACCAAAAAAGTACTGGAGGAGAGATTGAGAGGATCCATCAAACTGTTCACTTCACCCACGATATGAATTACTGGGAGAGTGCAGCAAAAGTCTATGGTCAACTGTCGGGACTCTCTCTCTCTCTCTCTGTAAGGGGTACAAGCATATGGCTGTCTGCCTGTTTATAACACAAAATGGATTGCATGCCAGATTGAATTAAGACAGACCAGACAGCAGCTTCTCCTCCAATGCATTCAGGGTTAGGAGAATTACATGTAGGATGTGCAGGTCCTGGAACTGCAAGACAGAATATGCAAAAATGCAGACAAATATACTGAGTCTGAGATTGCTGCGTCTCAGATTATTCCCTTGTTCTCTAACATACAGCAATCTCAGAGTTAGCATACATAAGTATCAGGGGTGTAGGGGGAGAGCAGCCCCTGTTTCCCTGAAAATAAAAACTTTAAAGGAGAACAGTGGTTGATGGCATCTGCTGTTCTGCAATTTTTTTTGTAATTCCTGGACTCACAGTTATGAGTTTCAGAATTTCAATAGGGAGTTGCAGAAAGTACAGTTGTGGACGTAAACTTATCTTAACAGGAGAGGTTTGAATCACTGCTGCAATAGCCTTGGTTATATGGGTTATATCCTGCTAAGAATATAACAGCTGACCAGTTTCTTAAGCTTAAGGACACCTTCCATGTGCCCAAACATTAGCTCGAGGTAAGCTTGCTAAAAAATGTTCTGGGCAGCAAGCCCCTCAAAGGTTTCTGACCAACCATGACAGAGAGAGACTAAAACCCTGAAAGGCCACAGCTGGAAAATAAAAGTAAAGGTCCTCATCATGGCATAAAAAAACACACATAAAAATAAGGGGTGTGGACGGATCTGCTATTGTAACAATGATCATTCAAACATCTACTGTTTACTTGCACAACTGTACTACATTTATCATTATGGTCATTGCTGCAATAGCTTTAGCTGTATGGATAGATTACCATAACTTAGACTGACTAGGAGGAAGAAGGATGAGGATCCAGGAGCCCCTGGAGAATGGCCCTAGGAAAGCCTAACCTTGAAAAGGAATCTAGTTTATAGTGCTTTGTAAAAGTATGCACAGAGGACCAGACTGCTGTTCCAAAAGACTTCTAGAATACAACGATTTCCAACAAAACACAGATGAAGCTAAGGCTTTGCTAGAATGAGCCTTGACCCTGTCTGGAAAATAACATGCAGTAGACATGTTCCCCAAGCAAAATCTGAGGTGTCTGCAGTTACAGATTGGCTCAGAGACAGAGGAGAAAAGGGGATACCTAAATTTGTTTATATCTGTAGTCTCTACTAGTTCAGTTCCTTACTGACAAAGCACAACACTGGAATCTGAAATTCCAGACAATACGAACAATGTGTCTGTTTTTGGAAACCATTCAGATTTTCTTATATGCAAGCCTGGCAAGAGGAATCATGAGAGTCACATAGGCCATGAACCCCAGGATCCGGAGATACCCTCTGGCTGAAGTCCAAAATTGCTTAGAGAAGTTCAGGAAAGTTTCCAAATAAAAACTGACCATCACCTTTGTCAAAAAGACTTTTACTGCAAAATGTCTATGAGACAGTATAGAAAGATAATCATGTTGAACTGGGCCAAGAAGGATTTCTAAACATTTATCTGGGACCGCAGACTAGTCATAAGAGGACAAACTTATTATAATGACTCTTGATATCTAAGAAAAGACATTGCAAAGATAAGCAATTTAAATAAGGAAATGTATGAATAACATTCAGTCTGCACTGAGATATGACTGGAGCTAGGCACTTTATAATCAAACTCAGAGCAGTAGATAATCCCAAAAAAGTAATTTAAAGAACTGATAATGTGACCCCCCCCCCCCCAAGAAAATCTGAGAAATTTCCTGAAGCCTTTGTCTACAGGAATGTGATGGTATGCATCTTTTGGATAGTAGGATTGTGTAAGTAAACTTACCATAACAGTAGATGTTCAAATTGCTGCAGTAACTTAGCTGTATGGGTTATATCCCATGAAGGATATAACAGCTAGCCAGTGTCCAAAGTTTCATGTCACCTTCCACAGACCCAAACTGTCAGGTGGCTCAAGCTGAGCTGACTAAAAGACAAGTTTAGTGCTAAGCCCTTCAAACCTTTCCTGCCAACAGACACAGGGAGGCTAAGCCCTGAAAGGACAATGGTAGGAACTACAAAAAATAAATGTCCATACCATGGCATAAAAAAGAAAACCAAAAAACAAAGGGGATGGAGGTTTTCCAAAATGGCTGCACACTGATCAACAGCATAACTTCAGCTCTCCCAGTGCAATAAAAAAAAGAAACTGAAACACAACGACCACGAACTCTCAGTAAATTCAGTTATTGGCTAGTAAGTACAGTGCCTGGATGTCAACAAAGAAGCAGCTAAGAGAGCTTGAAAGAAAATTAAATAGAAAAGGTTAATAGAAAACACTGACTGGGAAGAATCTTGCAGCTGTTTAGCATAAAGCAGTTCAAGCTCCAGCTTTGGTGCAAGACATTGCTACCAGTAATCTAGAAGAAAAAAAATATATACAAGTCAAATGTCCTCAGAGCTGGTTAAAACAGTGAAGGAGTAAATCAGCTCAAATAACAAATGGCTGAAAAAATGGAAGACACTTAGATATTTAGATGAGCTGATAAAACTGCAAAAATTAGAGGTCAAATGAAGAAAAGGCTGGTTGAGAATAAGACTCATCAAGAAGAGAGCTTCGAATTAGAAGACAGAGTACACAGGGAAAATATGAGATTTTCTGCTATACCAGAGAAACTAGACGGAACAGACTGTATTAATTTTATGAAGACATAAATAAGCAACTGGATTGGTATTCCACAGCAGGAACTGTTAACTGAAAGGGCACACTGGCAACGAAAAAAACAGCAAAGACTTGTATTAGTAAAGATGCAAACCTACCAGCAGAAAGACTTGATCCTGACAAAACTGTGATAAAAGGGGAAAGTACTAAAAGCTGGAGACTGTTCAGTGTGGGAAAAAAAAAGAAATGATGTACTCACCATAACGTTCCATGTTTGTTGTCCATCTCACCATTCATCTACTGGTTGGGTTCGGAGCCGATCTTCGGCTCTGACCAGGCTGCATACTATAGCTTGGAGTCATTCACTCGGCTCATGGCTGAACAGCTATCCCATCATGCAGTGTGCGATTCCCCAGATCTTGTTTGCTGCAACCATAGCCATGCGTGTACACTAGTCCTATAATAAAGGATACTTAAAAGGGAAGAAACCCAGAGGAGCTCCTTGACCAAGGAAAGAAATCCTCCAGTTTTCTAGAAGTCCTAGGTAGGGGGAATGTGGGAGGGATCGTAAAAATGAATGGCGAGATGGACAACAAACATGGAATGTTATGGTGAGTACATAACTTCTTTATGTTATGTTGTCCTATCTCACCTTCATTCTTACAAGTTGGGACAGTGTCCCTAGCACCATATTTCCATGGTGGCTCATGGGAGTACACTTTTCAGCACAGTGGAACCAAAGGAGGCCCTGTCCCTGGAGGCCAAATCCACTTTGTAATGAATGATAAATGTGTAAGGTCTTGCCCACGTAGCAGCAGCACAAATACTGTACATTGATAGTTTAGCTAGATAAGCAAATGACATTGCCATGGCCCTACTAGAGTGACCCTTGACTTTGAAAGGTAGTTGTCGGTTATCTGAATTGTAAATAAAGGTAATACAATTTGAGAGCCAGTTTGAGAGTGAGACTTTAAAGACTGGCATGCCTTTTTTGACTTCTGAGAAGGAAACAAACAATTGACAGACTTTCTACATCTTTGGTTCTATGTAGTTAGAAGAGAAGCTGTCTATGCACATCTAACTGGTGTAGTTTGTATTCTGTCTTGTTGCCATGATTAGGGAAAAACACTGGCAGCTCAATAGATTGGTTTAAGTTATTTTGTAAACACACCTTTGGTAAAAATGATGGGTTTGTCTGCAGAGATACCCTATCCTTATGGAAGATTAAATAAGGAGATTTGATTGATAAAGCTTACAATTCAGAAACTCTTCTTGCAGAGGTAATGGCAACTAAGAAAATTGTCTTCCAAGATAGAAATTTGAGGTCACAAGATGATGAGGGTTAAAAAGGAGGCAAGGTCAGATATGTTGGAACAAAATTCAAATCCCATGGTGAGAGTGGTTCTTTAATGGGGGGGGGGTGTTAATAAGCAGGTACCTTTCAAAAAGGCTTTACATAATCTGTGCGGCTTCAAGTTTGAAGTTTCCTCACCTATATGAAAATTTGAGATTACAGCTAATTGCACCTTGATAGTAGCTGCTGCTGAACCCTGTTGAAAAAGCTCTGATAGGAACTCAAGAATAGAAGAGATCGGAGCAGAAAAGGGACTGATGTTTACACTCTGTGCCTAGAATGAGAACCTTTTCCATTTGCTAGAGTATAGTCTCCTAGTTGTAGCCTTGTGCAAGGCTACCAGGATATGTTTAACTACTGGCGTAAAACTGTGAAGCCTGACTAAGTTGGAAACTGGAGCAGTCATGCTGTCATGTGAGGGTTTGGAGGGCGGGGTGGAGTGTTCCCGACATATGAGTCAGAAGGTCTGGGACTAGATCCAGAGTCCATGGTTCCTCCAGAAGATGTGGCCAGAGGGAAACCAAATCTGATGAGGCCAGTATGGAGCGATAAGAATTATCCTGCTTCCCAGCGAGTAGGCTTTCTGAATGACTTGTGGTATTAGGGGGAATGGGGGAAATGCATACAGTAGTCCCGAGGGCCAATTGTGAACAACAGCATCCCTGGTTGGCTCCCTCCCGCAGGGGGGATTAGGGCAAAATAGCTGATGCATTTGGCATTCATGGGAGTGGCAAATAGGTTGCAGCAAGGCTGGCCCCATTTCCGGAATATCCTTTCCGCTATCTCTTTCTTTAGGGACCACTCATGAGGCATCAAAATTGCTCTGCTCAGTCTGTCTGCTATCACACTGGACTTCACCAGGATGTGCGTTGCTGTCAGAAAGCATTGGGAAGAGATTGCCCATTGCCATACTCTGAGAGCCTCTCGGCAAAGGGGGTAAGACTTGGTTCCTCCTTGCTTCTTTATGTACCAAACCACAGACATATTGTCTGACTGAATTGCAATTGTTCCTAGTGGAAGAGAGTCCTAAAGTGTTTGCAACACCAAGAGCACTGCTCTCATCTCTAGAACATTGATATGTAAATGGGTCTTGTGTTCCTGCCTTGTGCCTTGGAAAATCCTCCCCAGATAATGCCCACCCTATCTGGAAGGACTCCGTGGTCACTGTTGCCAGAGGTTGTTGTGAAGTAAAGGGTCGACTTAACGTGACATGAGTGTAAAGGAGCCACCATCTTAGATCCTTCTTGCATGACTCTAATTCTGGTGGGACATGGGAAGTTCTTGTAAGGACCACTGAGAAAAGCCACTGGAGAATTCTCATGTGCATCCTGGCTACTGGGACAAGGGCAATCATTGATGAAATCATTCCTAGAACTTTCAGGACTGTTACTTTTGTCTTTGGCAGGAGATCAGTAAGTTGTTGTCCGAGTACCAAAACTCTTCCTGCAGGTAATTTTGTGATCATAGAGATGGTGTCTAATTCTGCTCCTATAAAGGTAACATGCCTCCAGCGTGGGACAGACGGGCCTCCTTTGAGGAGCGCTGGAAAGGTCGGCAGTGAAAGGAATCATGGTCACCTTGATTTTGCAGACCCCCTCTGCCTAGTGGATGGCATCTACCATTATTGTCTCTCCCTCTGCCACTGGGGAAGAATTCACCTCGTGCATCCTGAAAAACTCCCTGGGATTTCTTGAACCACATTTTTCCACCTTTCTGACCCTTAGTATAGTCGCATGATTGCGATGCTCCCATCTGGTGAGTGTGTCTTTGACTTTTGGTCCAAAAAAGTGAGGAACCATCGAAAGGGGTGTTGACAAAGGTAGACTTAAAAGGTTCAGCAAAATTACACAAATGCATCCAGGAGTGTCTCCTTAGGGAAACTCCCGAACCCACTGCCCTGCTCGCTCCATCAGATGCGTAGCTCAACCTCATGGAGGAGTTAACTATGGAATTTAAGGTGGATAGCTGAGAGGTTACTTTTTCTGAAATCCCTTGGAGATAATCTCTTAACTCCTTCAGGAGATCTCTTTGTAGCCTAGTGAAGTGCGTAAGGTAGTTCAGCGATCAAAGAGTAAAAGTCACTGACAAGAAAATACGCTTCCCATATCTGTCCATCGCTCCAGACTCCTTGTTTGGCAGATGGACAGATGAGGATGTTTCAGAGAGTTCCTTCTTGGTGGCTGCTGCCACCACTATAGCATCTACAGGGATGCCTTTAGTAAGAAATGATTTTTCTGCTGGAGCTGTTATGAATTTATTTGGTCTCCTAGGGACTGGTTCCGGAGTGTCTGGTGACTCCTATGCCTTTCAACTAACCAATTCCATTAGTTCATCAAAAGGCAGAGACAGCCAGGAGGCTGAATGTTGAGATCCGAAGGCCTTCAGGTACACCAACTCCTCACCAGAAGGGTTAATGGGCTTCCAGCCACCTCTCAGTTTCCGGATTTCTAAGATATCTGCAAAGGAGATATCTTCAGAGGGTTACCGTGGGGATCCATCTGACTACTTAAGGTCAGTGTCTGAGGTGACTGACTCGTCTGGTGAGTCCAGATGCTTCCTCTTGCATGTTTTCTTCCATGGAACCTCCTCAAAAGGGTATTCTGGGGAGGTCTCCAGGAGAGTAAGACTCGCTCAATGAGGCTACCTGAGGATGGGATGGTGTTGAGACATGCCGGTGCCTTAGGGGAAAAGACTACTAGTACTCTTGTGTAGAGCTGTAGGAGGGGACGGCACACACCTCATCAGCTCGAAAGCAGGTGCCCCCAGCTCAGAGGATGCCTCCAGTTCAGAAGAAATAGAAGGAATCCCCGGCTCCAATGAGACTGGCTCTGAGCCCAATGTAGGAGCCGAGCACACCCATACCGAAGCCCCAAGAATTAAGCTCAGAACCGAGGAGAATCGGGTCTGAGCACCCCCCTGGAACTGGCCTGAGAGCTTTGGCTCCTAGACACCTCGAAAGGCACAGAGGGTATGAGCAGACAATGGTTCCGAAATCTTCTGGACGGGTCTCTGAACCAAAGATTCTACATCAAACGGTACTTGGCACTCTGGCTCTGAAGATCCAGCTTGGCTCAGAGGAGGAATCAACGTGGAGGAAAGAGTTGTAGTTGGCTCCAGAACTGGTTGGGTCAGAGCCAAAAATAATTTAGCCAGCGCCGGTGACTTCAGACGTCTGCACAACACAAGGGTAGGTGAGCGAGATCTCTCCAATATGGGAGATCTTAAGGTAGGGGAGACTGGTAATAACTCAGTGGACCGACTCCAAAAGATGTGGAGCTGAAGGACTTGACTTGTCCAATTCAATGATCGCTCTCAGTTCCGAGTCCTGTGGAGCTGAAAAGATTGATTTGTCTGAAATTTTTAATACTTTCTGAGGTGGTTCCAAATGAGCAGATGAGGAGGAAGAGGAAAGATGGTCTTTTTGAAGGTTTGTCACTTCTTGAAGAAAGGGACTTAGGTTTAGTGGAGGTACTCTGACTTCCTAAAGGTTCATAAAATGGAGGTTTTAGAAGCCTTCTGACTATTAACTTGTTCTTTCTTTCCTGTAAAATGTGGGAACTGAAAGAGTGACAGAAAGTACTCGACTCATGCAGGTGAATGGCCCCCAAACAATAAACACACACACACACTATGACCATCAGTTAGAGACATTTTTTGTGAGCATTTCTGACACTTTTTAAAGCCAGATGGCTTTGGTTCCTTCTCTCTACTTTCCCTAGACATCATGAGAAGGAAGCACAAACTACAAACACTGTAAATGTAAGGCACTAACTATAAGAAATACTGTAAGTAGAAAAAGCAAACACACGTAACATATATATATAGCCTATTAGCAAACTATAATAATATAAGCACACAGCGCATCTATTTGAAGAATATGTGTGTGTATGTATATATATATATATATATATATATATATATATATACACACACATATATATATATATATATATATATATATATATATATATATATACACATACACACACACATACATACACACACATACACATTTATATAAAATACAGCTCCATCCTCTAAATGGGCGCTAGGCCCTCTAACTTAAATGGACCTAGCACTGCTACGAAACAAGGAAAAACAAGACAAACATGCTAAGGGAACAAAATTTAGTTAAACTAAGTCTAACTTAAGAGGGCACTTGGCTCTCTAACTCAAATGAGCCAAGAATCACTGACAGAAAATACACTAGACAAACGGACTGCACTAATGTTTTTCGATGGGATAGAAAAGAAGAAATTAGGCCTTTTGACTAAAATGATGACCAACTAAGTAACAATCATGGTACAACAGCAGAGACAAACTATCTATATAAAAGACCTATAACTACATGTAGACAAAAACAGTTACCAAAAATACAAGAAATACAAGTTTTTCAAAAACTTAGCCGTGGCCAAGACGAAGAGCATCCGACCTTGTTAAGCGACAAATGAGATCTGGGGAATCACGCACTGCATGATGGAATAGCTGTTCAGCCACGAGCCAAATGAAAGACTCAAGAGCTATAGTATGCGGCTGAGTCGGAGCCGAGGATCGTCTCCAAACCCAACCAGTAAGAATGAAGGCGAGATAAGACAACATAACATCAAAAGTTATTACTTACTATAACAACAGGTGCGTGTTTTCTTATTTTGTCAGGTTCAACATGAGGGTTGTCAAATCCGGTCAGATCCGACCTTGGCGCCTCATTACATAGGATTGGATCTGAGAGTTCTGACTCCTCCCCTACCCACTGTTCCCCTCTCCTGCCTGAATTGCTTCAAATTGAGTTTGCTGGCTGACTTCACTTGGTGATGAATTAAGTAGGAAATAATAAAGTAGAGAAAGGGAACCACTACATAAACTAAATAGTACAAAGATCAGATAGGGTCTTGGCAAGGACTTGTCAATCTCTAGAAAGGATAAGAGACAATTTGACCAGGGGAAAGAGTTAGGGGAGTTGAATCAGACGAAAGTAAAACAACACGGATCTATCCTTATGGCAAGTACATAACGTTCGTATTGGATGTTGTCTATTTTTGCCTGATTCAATATATGGAACAGATTCCCATGTTACTCGGTAGGAACCTGGGTGGACTTAAGAAGGACATTCCTGAGTATGACAGAGCCAAAAAATGTGCGAGTCCTAGACTACACATCTAACTTATTATAAGATACAAAGGTATGAGTTGAAGACCAAGTCACTGCAGCACGTCACTGACAGGTCTCGTTTTGCAAATGCTTTCACAGTTGCCATCACTCTGGTAGAATGAGCCTTACGCTTTGATTGTAAGGACAGACCTTTTGAGTTGTAAACAAATGAAATGCAGTCTACTAGCTATTTTGATAGAGTTATTTTAGACACACATTGTTCAAGTTTTGTCTTGGAGAAGGATATAAACAAATGAGTTTCTGAAACCCTCAGTACGATGTAGCTATAACTTAAGTTGTCTATGGACATCTAAGGTATGTAGAGTATATAAACTTTGCTATCACAGGAGAATAAAAAAAATTGGCAAATCAATCTGTTGGTTCAAGTTAGATTCTAAAGCTACCTTGGGGAGAAAAGAAAAGGTTTGTCCACAGTGACACTCTGTTCTTGTGAAAAATGAGGAATGGGAATTTGCATAAAAGCACTTGAAATTCTGACACAAGCTTGGCTGAGGAGACAGAATCCAAGAAGATAGTCTTCCATGAAAGAAACTTTAGATCTGCTGAAACTACAGTCTCAAAGGGTTTCTGGGTTAGTGAATAAAGCAAAATACTACTATCCCAAGGAGGGACCGGATCACGAACTGGGGGTCTCAATAAGAATGTTCCTCTAAGGCAGGTTCTGGTCACTTTAAGAGAAGAAATGGGTGTATTGTTATGTCCTATGTGAAAATTTGAAATGGTGGCTATTCAGACTTTAATTGAGGAGTAACTAGAGCCTGCCATAAGCAGTTCAGATAGAAACTGCAAAAATCTCATATAAAGGGGCTGAAAAAGTGTCTAATCCCTTTGAAGAGGCTGACATAGAAAAATGTTTCCATTAACTTTTATAAATCTTCTTGGTTGAATCCCTTTGAAAGGAAGACATTTGGATCGCCGTATCAGAAAGATGGCATCTCTGACAATTGTTAAAATTGGAGAAACCATGCAGTTAGTTTTAGGGCCTGGAGATCAGGAAGAGGTAACCCGGACAAGTGAATGTGTAGATCTGAGATGGGAGTCAGAAACCATGATGGGTACAGAAGATGAGGCCAAAGAAAAGGGAACCATACCTACCAAGGACAAAAGGGGGAAATGAGGATTACCTTGGTCTTGCATTCCATGTCTTTCTGAATGAACTTGGTGATGAGGGGAATTTATGGAAAGTAAAGGAGACCTGGGGGCCAAAAATGGACTAGGGCTTTTCTCGGTGACTGATTCGGTGGAGAAATGTGGACAAAGTAACTGCTGCACTTGTTGTTGAGGTATCAAGCAATGAGGTTGTAGCATGGTTGGCCCTAATAGCTGAAAATCTCCATTGCCACTGCTTTGTTGAGAGACCATTCATGAGGCAATATAATAGTATTGCTGAATTTGTCCACCAGAATACTGGACATCCCAGAAATGGGTGTTGCTTATAGAAAGCAGTTTGAAGACATCACACACTGCCACACTCTCATGGATTCTAGGCAAAGAGTGTACGAGTGCATTCCACCTACTTTGTTGATGTACCAAACCTCTGAAATGTTTGAGTGGATGGCAATCATATCCTTGGGTAGGAGGTCTTGAAATGCCTGCAATGTTAAGAGAACCACCCTCAACTCCAAGACAAAGATGTGAAGTTTGGCCAGTATTGATGTCGTCCCTTCAAAATGCTCCCCCCACCCAAGAAGGGAGGTGTCCATGGTGACAGTGGCCTTGAAAGTAGAGGGACAGATGGTTCTGCCCTGAAAAACTGTCCAGGACAAAATTCACCACTGAATATGATCTCTGTAGATTTGAGTCAGGCAATGGTAAGTGGTTGGAGTTTTCATGACCACTGTACAGCTACTGTCCACTATAAAACTATCATATGACATCTGGCCAAAGAAACCAGACTTATAGAGGCGGCCACTAGTCTTAAGAGTCACAGAAGTTATGTTTGAGGCAGAGGGCATTTTAATACTTGGAGGGCTACAGACCTTAAGGATTTGACCTGTGTAAGGGGAAGTTTTGATACCTGATGCACTGTGTCTATGTGGCAGCTTTTGAATTCTATGCTCTGAGAGGGGGGAATGTCCTGCTTTTGCTGAAGTTTATTGAAATCCCCAAGTGAGTTGCCAAGGATAAAAGGACTAATGGATGTCATAATAGTAGATCCTTGGGGGTAGTGGTTAGAAGCCAATTGTCTAAATATGGGAAAACCTGGATCCCTTGTAGCCAGAGGCAAGCTGTAATGACTGCCATTATCTTGGTGAACACCCAGGGGGCTCTGGTAAGAACAAATGGCAGCACTCTGAACCGAAACTGACTGGCTTCCAGACAGAAATGGAGGAATCACTGGAACTGTTGTTAGATCTTGACATGAAAGTAGGCATCTTGAAGGTCAACAGAGCACATCCAATCTTCCTTCCTTAGCAGAGGTACAATAGACTGTATTGTGACCATCCAGAATTTTGCCTTTTTTTACATACTGATTTAGACTGCCAAGATCCAATATTCGGCTGAGGTCCCCTGTCTTTTTTGGAACTAAAAATAATCTTCAATAAACTCCAGATTCTAGTTGGTCTTGGGGTACCGGTTGGATAACTGTTTTGTCACAACCTTGAAACCTCTACTGCTGCAGTTTCCAACTGATTGAATGGAGTATCAGGAATCTTCTGTTTTGCTTTTGGAGATTTTAAAAAGGTTATTGCACAACCTCTGGCAATGATCCTTAGCACCCAAGAATCAGAACTTATTGTTTGCCAGGTTAGACAGTGCAAGGAGAAGCATCCCCTGACTGCCTCCAGAGTGCACAAGTCAAGCAAACATTGACTGACACTGATAAGGTTTCTTTGTGAATGGTCCATGGAAACTTTGATTTTTGCGGACTGCCTTTGCCTCGTGGATGATGTCCACTGGATTTGCCTCCTCCTCTGCCTTGGGAGGCCTGTCCCCAGGAGTGTCCTGGTGAAAACCTTGCGATTTCTTTGATTCCTGGAAAAGGATCTTTGAGAAGTAGAAAAATGGATCCCTGCAGCAAACAATTTCTTACCATTCTGTTCACTCCTGGTAAGTGTTTCCTTTACATTTAGTCCAAATAAGGTGGAATCATCATAGGGGGCATTTATGAAGGATGTCTTAAAGTCTTCCACGTAATCAGAAAGCTGCACCCAGGCTTGACATCACATGGTAGTACCTGTGCTAGCTGCCCTTGCTGTACCATCTGTTGCATTAGATAACAGTCTCATGGCCACAACATTCAAGGATGACTGCAGGGTAGACATTTGAGTATCCACTGTTTTCTGGACATCCATAGGTAAGCTACCCAACAGGGGCTGTGAAAGCTCCTTAATTAAGTCTCTTTGGAATCACATCAGGTATGCTAGATAGTTCAACACTTGGAGTGCAAATGTCACTCAAGTTTATGTCTGCTTCCCCAGTCTGTTGAACACCCTCAGCTCCCTGTTTAGGGGATGGACAGAGGAACTTTCTTTGGACAGTTCCTTTTCTGTGGCTGCTTCTACCACTACAGCACTTGCAGGCGGGACCCTTGGCCCAATGTTTTTTATCTCTGGGTGCAAATCTAATCTGGCTTTTTCAGAATAGGCTCTGCACATCAGGTTCCTTCCAAGCATTCTGGGTGATAAGATCAATTATGATGTCAAGAAGTGGGACCACCCAGGACATTGAAAAGCCAGAAACAAAAGCTTCAAGAAATACCAACTCATTAGAAGGAGATTTGGTGGACCCCCCTCCCGTTTCATCAATTCCAGGGCGTCTCCAAATGAAATGTCTTCGGGGGGACCTTGGGGAGCCTTCTTCATGATCTAAGTCAGAGTCCTCAGTGACAAACTCAGGAGAGGAGTCAATATACTTCTGTTTGCAAGTCCTCTTCAAGAGAATGTGCTTCAAGAATTCTGAAGGAGACCTTGGAGTCAGATGTGAAACTCAAACAGCGAGAGGTCTTGAGAACTGGACTGGTCTGTCCCTGTCAACCAAAGTGAGAGGAAGGTGCAGGTTCTAGTGGGAGTCGGGATGGATCTAAACTCTGTGCAAGTACCAAGGTGCAGGTTCTAGTGGGAGTCGGGATGGATCTAAACTCTGTGCAAGTACCAGTCTTTTTGGTCCAGCCAAGACCTTCTCCACAGGCTTGAAATCCAACTCAGCCAATGGAGCCCAGGAAGAACTGCCCATTACAGCAGAGTCAGTAGCCTTCTTGATTCGAAAGGTGGAAGGCTCTGAGGAGGACCTCAGAACTGAGCTATCTAGGGATGGCTATGAAAACTTTGGTGTTGAATCCACTGTCTGTGCCCCAACTATGATGCTCTGGGACTCTGATCCAAATGCATTGGTGTTGAGAAAGTGTGAGAAGAAGTCAAAGCCGAAGCTTCCAGGTCTATTAGATCTGAAGGTAGTACAGTGGGGGGACTGGATCCCATGTGCATCAGTTTCAAAAAGGGAGGCAGCATTGGAAGTAGTATGGCTGGTGTTGAGGGGTCTGATCCCTGTCTTCTCCTCAGACATAGAGCCAGGACTCCCATCTAAAGCTCTGTCCTCAGAAACTTCATCATGCAGTCAATATCCAATTCACTGAGGATTCTAGTGGTCCAACAAGACCTCAAAGAGGAAGCTACTGATGTAGGCCTCTATGAAAGCTTTCGCAGAATCAGGGAGTGGAGACTAGGGCTAATCAGCCTCTTAGAAAAGGAAGTTTTCGGGAGGAGTTTCAATCCTGGAAACAATAGGATCTGACTGCCTTGATATCTTAGGTGTCAGACCTGAAACAGCAGATGGATCAAGAAAGATTTACTTAGATTTCTTGAGTTTTTCTTGTTTTTTTTTCTGATTGTTTCTCTTTATGTTTGTCCTTTGGTTTGTCTCTTTTTCCATTTCTATTTTTTTTTAATCAATGGAGGAAGAGGTAGAGGGTGCCTTTGTATATGAAGACATCTTAGACCATGTCTGGGGTAAAGGAGTCCTTTCAGAATGAGTTTTTCTTTACTGTGTGAGTCTTGAGAGGGGATCTTATGCCCATAGGAAGAACACTTTTTTAAAGCCTGTATACTTTTCTGACATCAGAAGAAAAAAAATTTAGTATCTATAGTAAAAGAAAGAATACGAGTACTATATTTGTAAATATATCTATGTATCTAGACGTAAAACTAAGTTAACACACTACAAACAGTAAAGGTACTAAAAAAGTCTACACTAGCACTACAAACCATCCTAATTACTACACAGTAACACTAAACTATATCTTATTTCTAAGAAATTGTATGTATGAGCTAAAGACAGGAACAAAATCTTCACTTATCGTGAAAACAGGATGGAGCTCTCTGTCAACACATCTGGTTAGGCAGGTGGCAAATGAAATCTGAGGTAATTCAGGCAGGAGAGGGGAATCATGGGTAGGGGAGTAGCTCATAGGTTCACAGAAGGTCACTAGGCTAATGGCCCTAGAGCCCTTACAAGCCTAGCCATATTTATCCAGTGTTGTTCCAATTATTGGTGATTAGGTGAGGGGAAATTCACAGAGGTAAGGGTCTGTGGTAGTTAATATTAACTCCTCTGTATGTTTTCAGTGGATACCCAGGGAGAAACACTCCAGACACGTCTTTGTAACATGGGAGGAAACCGGACCCAGAGGAAACTCACACGAACGCAGGGTGGACATGCAGACTTCACACAGAAGGCACCCCAGCTGAGAATCAAAATGGAGAATCTCCTACTGTGAGGAGACAACATTAACCACTGCACCACTGTGCCGTCCAGTGCTGTATCTATCTCTCCAGCATGGCCTGTTCATATCAAAGGCTAGGTTAAGATCCCTAGAGTGAATGACCCTCGTGCAATTTGATTTAAACATTTGTAGCATTTCCATCAGGCCCAGGGCAGTGACTGCCCTGTAAGCCAGGCACAGGTCACCCCTAGGCAACCTGTAGGAGACAGAATACAGTGACAGGGCTTTCAGTCTTTGTGTGTTAAGACTTGTTGGCTTGTTTTGTGTATCCTGTAATTCCTTAGTGAGAAACCTCTGTGGTCTCTCCAATTGTTGCAGGTGTCTGGTGAGGCACATGCAAAAGGGCACATTGCACTCGATTAATGGTATTAACAGGGACAAATATAATGGAATCATAACTTCCTTAGATCTAGATGTGATACCTTTACTTACAAGACATGCCACACAGAAGAATATTCTTACTACTGTGGATATATGGTGGTCAAAGCTAAGATTGCTATCAACCTGAGTACACAGACCATATAACTCTGTGTCTACATTTAGGGGGTGCTGTTTATAATGTAATTAGCAGGAATGTCACATTTCCCAAATAGAATAATAATGCATTTTTTACATTTAGCTTTAATCCGTAGCTTTGGCACCAATCATTTGTCTGTGTTAACCCTGTCTGCAGTATATTATCATCATTGGGGGACTCGATGATTGCTCCCAATTTGCAATAGTCAGTGAACTTGGTCAGCCACAGGCTGACCAAGATTGCCTGGACTTCTGAGAAATAAATTCTGAACAGTAAGGGGCCCAGCACAGAAATCTGTGGTACACCACTGGTGACTAGTCTTTTGCTAAAGGTAAAGTCGCACACTTTGACAATAGGTGTCCTGTCGATGAGCCAGTTGGCTTACCATCTGGTAATGTAGGGGGTTAATTCCCAACTGAGAGAGTTTCTCTACAATACTGGAGTGGGGGGTTTTGTCAAATGCCTTGGCTAGGTCAAGATAGGTGGTACGCACTTGTCTTTCCCTCGTCCAGGGCCTTGGTGACTTTCTCGAAGAAGTCAACCATATTTAACAGGCATGATCTACCTTTAACAAATCTGAACTAGGTTGGGTCCAGAGTTTGGAGACCATCTATGTCCTTGTTAATAAGGTCCATAAAGATTCATTCTATAGCCTTGCAGATGGGGGTTGTCAAGCTTATGAGCCTGTAATTCCCACGGTCAGTTGATGGTCCCCCTTTGTGCAGGAGGATTATCGTTGCTGTCCTCCATTCTGTCAGAAGATAAACAGGGATCCAATTGCGTCTGCTAGGTCATGTTTTAAGTTGCTTAAAAGGCAACCTGGGATGTTGTCTGGACTTGGAAAGTGCCGAGATGACCTGCTCTCTTGAGATAACAGGCTGAGGAATGGTGGTAGGTATACTTTGAGGGATGACTGGAGGGGACAGGTGGGTAACGTTTGCTCCAAAAATGTCAACTAGCAGGTTGGCAACTACCTCCAGTTAAGTATGGGTGGTGCTGTCCACAACCAGTTCAGCACAAAGATGGGTATTCTCTTTTAGATTTTGGACATAGTTAAAGAATGCCTTGTGATTATCCTTAGCTAGGGAGCCTATTTTTGCTTCATAATTCGCTTTGGAGGACTTGACAAGATCTCTAATTTCTTTTTTTAAGCTACAGAGGGATGTCTTCCTCTGCTGAGCCAGTTCCCTCTTATTCTTGCACATTAGTTTCTTTCTCTTGTTGTATAGCCTGTTTATACTAGCAAGGGGTCCACCAGGGTGGCTTGTTTTTTTTGTCAAGACCTGGTTTTAATCCATTCAGGAACAGCTGATTCTATACAACTGCTTAAGTGGTTATACAAGGCATTGGTGTACACCTCTGAATAGGAGTCAGTGTTACCTGTGTTCGAGGGGGCTTTTGAAATGTAAAATTCTTATACCATCACTTTGTAAGAGGTAGTTTGTCTATGAAAAATTCATATGCGTTTTTGAGCTTGATGGGGTATCTGGTCTTATAATTACATCGAACAAGACTGATTTATGGTTCAATCTTACCAGGGAGGACATCACACAGGTGAGGGTGCAATGCTCTCCCACGTTGGTGAGTAGTATGTTCAGAGCTCTCAAATCCAATACTATGGTATAAGGTGTAGAGGTTGGATCCAACCAGATTTAACAACCCACACAAAAACACACAACATCAGATTGTCTTCTGCCTGGTGTACAGTGAATAGTCAAACAAATTTATTCCAGTACTCGGGGAACGTCAAGAGGCAGTTGTGAGATTCAGCCTTCTGTATCCAGCTGTCTTCAGAATATTTTTTCCTGTAGGATCAAAGTAATTTCTTGATGCAGAACAGGCTAAGGAGAAAAACAAACATTTGTCCAAAAAAAGTGAGCCATCAAGCAGAAAGGGACTCTGCTTCTCATTCTTCTGATAATAAAGTACATAGAGAGACTTTGCCAGTGAAACCTTTTATACTGTTCCAAAAGAAAATGCTTCAGAGACAAAGAAGAGCACAGGAGTTGACTAGAAGAATTTGGAGTAACTTACAACTGAATCAGAATCTGGGGTTTGGAGATGGAGATAAACAGGAAGACCAGCAACACAGAATTTAGTGAATAACTGCGAGTGCAAAGCATCAACTGCATTTGTGAAATACAGATATACAAGAAAAGTGGAAAGAGTGGAGTTTTGTTGACTGTGTTAAATTTGTGGGTAGTAAAAAGCATTTGCCTCATTTCATGTCATTAATGTTTAGAGGACACTGAGGAGGGGGTAAGAGGAAGGAAAAAGGTAGCTGTAAGTAAAACAATTTCTGTTCTACAAGTTTTCCATGAAACTTTTCTATAAAATTGCACGTTTTATAGCAAAGTACTTTGAGTTGTTTTTGTATCGGATAAAGTTACTAATCTATACAAATGCCTTTTTTCTTATTTTCTTTCTTATTTTTTAGTATTAAGAAATGTAGGCAATGCAGTGCAAAAAGAGGAGATAAGTTAAACATGCTTTTGTCTAGCCTAACAGGCTGTAAACTTGGATTGTTGAGGTGGGGATTTACTGCAGAAGAACACAGATCTTAATATCATCATCATCCACTTTTTCCCATTTACATGGGGTCGGGGTATCGTATTAACTGTCGCCAACTCTCTCGATTCAGTGCCACTCTCATGCCTTCTTCAACACTCATGCCTGACTGTCGCAGATCTTCTTTCACACAATCCATCCACCTCTTTGCTGGACGCCCTCGCTTCCTCTTATCTTCTTCCGGTCTGTCCCAAATCTCCCTCACCAGATTGTCTTCTGCTTTTCTACACATGTGCCCATACCATCGTAATCTGTTTTCTTTGATCTTTTCTGCAATTGGAGCTACTTTGGCTTCTGCTCTTATGTCCTCATTTCTTTGACTGTCCTGCAGTGTGCATCCTACCACCTTTCTCAGGCACTTCATTTCCATCACCTCTACCTTCTTCAACTGTTCTGCCTTTACTGCCCAGGTTTCTGTACCATGCAGTAGTACTGGTCACACCACTGTCTTGTGCACCTTACTTTTCAGCTTCTTTGGCATTCTTCTGTAATATACTACACCTGATACTCTATGCCAGTTGGCTGCAGCCCCTCTGATTCTAGCTTTGACCTCTTCATTCAGACTACCCTTCTCCTCAACCACCCCTCCCAGATACTTGAAGCTGTTTACCTGTTCCACTATCTTCCCATCTATCTCTATTCTCAGCTTCTTCTGATTTCCCCAATCTGCTGCCATTACCACTGTCTTATCTGTGCTTAGTTTCATCCCATGCGCCTTCAGATTTGCATTCCATTCTCCTATCCTTTGCTGAAGTTCTAGATCAGAGTCTGCCTGTACTGCCACATCATCTGCATACAGCAGCTTTGTTGTTCAGACCCCTCCAACCTGTTTGCTGATGTAGTCCATTACCAGTATGAACAGCAGTGGGCTCAGAGCTGAACCCTGGTGTACACCCACTCCCACTGGGAACCCCTCAGTGAGGCCAAACATTGTTCGTACTTGAGTCACTGGGTCCTTGTACATAGCCTGTACTAATTCTACCAATGTTTCTGGGACTTCAAACCACCGCAGTACTGCTCAGATCAGCTTTCTTGGGACCTTGTCATATGCTTCCTCCAAGTCTAGGAAAGCCCAGTTTGACTCTCTCCTCTTCTCTAGTTTCTTCTCAAGTATCTGTCTCAATGCAAACATCGGGTCAATTGTGCTGCATCCTGATCTGAATCCGAACTGTTCATCTCCCATCTTACATTCTATTATTCTGCGTATCCGTTTATCAATCACCCTCTCCAGAACTTTCAAGCAATGTGGTAGGAGATTGATGCCTCTGTACTGTCCACAGTTGTGGATGTCCCCTTTGTTCTTGTACACTGGCATGAGTATGCTTATTCTCCAGTCATCTGGAATACGCCTTTCTCTCCACACTGCAATTAGTACCCTCAGGAGCCATTTCTCCCCTAGCTCACCCAGCATCTTTATCATATCTGCTGTGACCTCATCTGAGCCTGCTGCTTTCCCTGACTTCATTTTCCTTAGTGCTGCTCTTACTTCTTCTAAGCTGGGCTCCTCTTCTACTCTCATTGTAGGCTGTTTCTGGGGCAGTACCACTTCTGTGGCGTTTTCTTCATTCAGAAGCTGCTGGAAATACTCCTTCCATCTGCCTTTGATGCCCTGTGGGCTGGTAAGCAGGTTGTTGCTGGAATCCCTTATGAAGGGTGTCTGACTATCTTCTTTATCTTTCTGTCTTTGCCTTGCAACCTGATATAGTTTCTCTGTGCCCCTTACTGAGTCACTTTCCAGAAGCTGATAAGAGTGCCTCTGATGCCCTATTCTTTGCTATTGTAACTTCTTTCTTAGTTTCTTTGTTAGCCAACCAGTAGTCCTTCCTAGCTTGGTCAGTCTTTTCAATCTCCCACTTCTTCCTGCACTCCTTCTTTCTTTTGATTACTTCCTGCACTTCTGCATTCCACCACCAGCTTTCCTTATGTACCTTATTTCCATACCTGGCTCGGCCACATATCTTTTCTGTAGTCCTAACACACGCTGTTTTTAGGTGCTGCCACTCCTTCAACTCCACCTATTTCCTCCTCTTCTTGGGGTGCTAGAGCCCTGAGTAATTCCTTGAACTGCTGTACTTTCTCTCCAGTCAACTTCCAGGTCTTCAGCCTGGTCTCTGTTGACCTTAGAGCCTTCTCTGACCACTGCTTGCAGCTGATTGTGGCAACTACTGGTTTATGCTGTGAACAGACTGTTTCACTGGGGATGACTTTGCAATCATGGATTCTACCCCAGTGCTTTTTCCTTACTAGGAGAAAGTCTACCCGAGTTGCATGTTGGCTACTCTTGTATGTGATCTTGTGACGGTCTCTCTTTCTGAACCATGTGTTGGCTACTATCAAGCCATTTGCCAGACAGAAGTCTAGAATGGCTTCTCCTTCTTTATTCCGATTGCTCCACCCATGTGGACCCAGGCAGTCCTCATATCCCGTTCCTTCTGTCCCAATATGTGCATTTAAGTCGCCCATTATCAACACCAATTCATGTTGTCCTGCTTTATCTAGTAGGTCCTGCAACTGCTGTCTGAATGCACTCTTTTCCTCACTATCAAAACCCTGCTGTGGGGCATAGCTGAGATTATGAATATTGTCCTATCATTACACTGGAGTCTGATTGCCATGAGTCTGTCATTAATTCTGATGATATCCCTCACTGACTTCTGAAGCCTCTGTCTCACCACAATTCCTACACCATTTCTAGCCTGTCCACCACCTGAGTAGTAGAGTCTGGATCCCAAGCCAAGTGGCTTTGTTGCACTGCCCTTCCATCTCGTCTCTTGGATACATAGGATGTCCAGCCTCCTCCATATCATCATGTCATCCACTTCTAAGCTGCATCCTGTCAGTGAACCTAGATTAAGCGTAGCAATTCTCAGTTCATGTTTGGCAGGTTGGTTGGTTTTATGTCCAGCTTTCACTCAACAGAGCTATCCCAGGTAACCCAGGCTGGGCAACTAAACACCGGCCAGCCAGTAGCCTATTGACCCAGGGCTGTTGGGCTCTTATGGCGGGCACACACTGGCCAATAAGGGCACATATACCCCTCCCACTGTTAGCATGGGTCCCTGGCGTGGGTCAGAGAGTAGGCTGAGTCCTCAACCCACTTATCACCGGTAACTACCCATGCCCATTTTTTGGTGACCGTCAACATGACCAAATCACCTAGTGCCATATTTTACACAGTCGAGTGGCTAGCCCTGCCACGGCACGCAGTTTGTGATCCGTGTTCTCCTATCTTGAGGATACTGCGCACCACAATAGATGCCCAAAGGGGTTGGTCTTTTTACAACTCTTCCCCCCATTGGGCACCATGTAGAGTCTGTGCTGCTGCCCACAGCTCCATTCATTGGTGAGTTTGAGATGGAAACACTCAGCATGTTTTTCGAACATGGGAGAAACCCCACGGAGACACAGAGAGAACACGCAAAATCCAAACAGGCATTAGTCGGAGGTCAGGATCGAACCTTGTACCTTGTGCATTGGAGGCGAAGACCTTAACCACTAAGCCATCTGGTCTCTCTTAATATGATCTTAAATAGATCTTAATATGTGTAGTGCTAATATGTTTTCTTTTACATCTGAATAGGCAAATGCTTGGATTAACACCATTGGCTTACTCTAATAACAAATTTTAAGTGTAAACAAGTAAACATGACAACATTGTCAATAATGAAAAGGTCTCCCTTGGCAATAAATGTTTCAGTTTGTCTTTCAGGCTGCAGCAGAGGACATTTTTTCTCTTAAATTATCATAGAAACAAGTTGCAAATAGGGCAATAAAAAGCTAGAACACTGGTTTCTTCAAGGCTAAAAGTTAATGTTTCCTGAAAATATGCAAGTTGTTTTCACATGGAGTGGGGGGGGGGGGTGAAGGTAAAAAAGAACAAACACCAGTAGTGTAAGTAAAAACACAGGCAATAACATGTGTGTTAGGGTGGATAACCTCAATTTCATGATAATCAAGGCCTGTGTTAGCAGTTGTCTCTTTGGGACAAATGTTCCTGTTAGGAGGGTTAAACTTAATTATTTGAAGATGTACATAGTTATGTGTGTTTGTATTAAGTGAACAGGTTATAGAGGTGTTCTGGGGGGGGGGTTAGTTTTTTGTTTGAGGGTCTTTATTAAAGAAAAAGGCTTTGTAAAATTTGACATAGGTCCCAGTGTTGATAAGAAAAACACTGTATAAAGGATTAACCTGCCAAAAGCTAGAAACATGTATATAAAAAGTTGCCATATATACTAGGTGGAGAATAATGACTTTTGACCATAATGGTGGCAACTTTCTTTATCATCTTGGAATGTGAATGGTCTCACAGGTATAGACAAAAAGGAAAGAATATTTAATTATATTAAGAAATGCAGAGTGCAAATAGCAATGCCATAGGACACACATTCGGAAAAAGTGATCATATAAATTTGTTAAAGAAAGGATTTTAGGATGGATATTCAACATAATATCAGGAACTAAAGAAAAGAAGTGTACTTACTACTACTTACTGCTAGAGGAGCTCCAAAAGTGATAGGAGAGGGGAAAAAGGTAATTACAGATTTCTAGAAGTTAAGGGGCTACAGCCAAGGGATGAGGATTATGCTGGCATGTATTTATATTCCACCTAAAACTGTTATTATGAAGCTTAGTAAAATTTTGGGAAAAATAAACAGCTTTCAGCTGGAAATATTACTTACAGGTGGGGACTGGAATTTGATTTGCAACAATAAAGATGTATCTGGGGGGCCTAGTAGGGACAATATAACAAAATAGAGTAGATTTCTGAAGACATTTGAGATAATATTTGGTATGGAAGAAGTGAATTAAGTAGTAGTAACTCAGATAGAATGTACATATTATTCCCCAAGGTACAACAAAGTACAGTTTTGTACCTACCATAAATGTAGATGTTCGAGTGCTAATACAGCTGCAGTCATAACAGATGGGTTCTCCTGCCGTCAGGCGGGTCCTCGGTCGGCCGAATTCCAAAGTCTAGGTCTGGCGTCGGTTGTCGTCGCTTCTTCCCTGACGTCAGTGCGACAGGGGTATAAAAGAACCAGCCGACACCATTTTCTTCAGTTTTCTTGCCCCAGATGTCAGGTGCCCCCAGAAGGAAGGCAATACATACATTTATGTAATAATGCAATGCAATATAATCAAAAAACAGTAGTTGCAAGCAAATACACTATAAATGAATACCCCAATCAGGTTGTATGAGGAGGTGTTAGCCAATAGGCCTGTCCCAAGAGGGGAAGGAGGGAGGGAAACCTGGACTGCAGCTGTATTAGCACTCGAACATCTACATTTATGGTAGGTACAAAACTGTACTATGTTCATCGTGCATACAGCTGCAGTCATAACAGATGGGAAGAATCCCAAAGCTAAGAAAGGGGTGGTAGGCACTAGGTGGAACTAGGAGGAGCCAAAATGCCCTGCAAGACTGCAGTGGCAAAGCCTGCACTTGATTTGGAGTATAATGGTAGGTTGTAGTGCTTGGAGAAGGTATGCACAGAACTCCAAGTGGCTGCTTCCAAAATATCCTTGGTAGGAACTCCTCTGAGGAAGGCTGCAGAGGTGGCTGTGGCCCTGGTGGAATGAGTCCTAATGCCTGTAGGTACAGTTTTGCCATGAAAGGAATAGCAAAAGCGTATGCAGTGGGCTATCCATTTTGAGATTGTCTGTTTGGAGATTGGCTTTCCTTGAGCTCCTACCGCATAGGACACAAAGAGCGGTTCTGATTTTCTGAAAGGCTTTGTTCTGTCCAAATAATAACGCAGTTGTCTGTGGATGTCCAAGGAATGTAGTAATCTCACCCCTTTGTTTTGAGGATTAGGATAAAAAGTAGGTAAATGTATGGCCTGATTTAAAGCTACCCTGGATACCACTTTAGGCATAAAGGACGGGTTGGTTCGTAAGGAAACTCTGTCCTGATGGAAGATGATAAAAGGCTGGACAGCCATGAGAGCCTGTAGGTCTGAAACTCTACGAGCTGAGGTGATAGCCAGAAGGAAAGCTGTCTTCCAGGACAAATATTGCAAATCTGATGAGGCAGCTGGCTCAAAGGGAGACAAGGTCAGTTTTTCCAGAATGAAGTTAAGATCCCAAGCAGGTATTGGTTGTTTCCTTGGAGGTCTTAAATTCTTAGCCCCTCTGAGGAACTGTCTTAAGAGAGGGTGAGAGAATAAAGGTGGATCAGTGTTGTATTCTGCAGAAATGGCTGAGGCATGGATTTTGATGGAGGAGAATGAAAGTCCACTGCTTAGCAGCTCAGCCAAATATTGTAGTATTTGAGGTAAATTCAGTTTTCCAGGATCCTGGCCCTTTTTCTCATTCCAGACAGAAAACCGTTTCCATTTTGCGGAGTAAGCTTTTCTAGTTGATGGCCTTCTGGCCTCCAAAATGACATTCTGCACCTCCTTGGAGAGTAGGGCCTGTTGTGATGCTAAGGAATCTTCCATGCGGCTAGATTGTTTTTAGCTGGCTGTGAAGAGTTTTGAAGCTGTGCTGAGTCAGAAGAAGAGGCATTAGAGGCAGGGTCCATGGTGGGGAATGCGTCAGGCTCCTCAGAAGTGGGTACCAGTGTTGCCTTGGCCAGTCCGGAGCAATGAGAATCATCTTTGGTCTGTCTGCTTTGGTTTTCAATAGAACTTTGGGCAGCAGAGGAAGAGGTGGGAAGGCATAAACTGTCATTGATGTCCAACTGAAAGAGAGAGCGTCCACTCTCTAGGCCTTTGGATGGAAAATCCTTGAGCAGAATTTTGTCAATTGATGATTTTTGTGGGAGGCAAAAAGATCCATGTCTGGCCTTCCCCATTCTTGGATTATTTCTGTAAAAACTTTTGGATGCAATTTCCATTCGTGTGGATCTGTCATATTCCTGCTTAGGTTGTCTGCCAGCGTGTTTTCCTTGCCTGGCAAGTACTGTGCTTGTAGTTCCATTTGTAAGTCCATGGCCATGTTCCAAAGTGACATGGCCAATCTGCATAGGGGGTAAGAATGTGTGCCGCCCTGTTTGTTTATGTACCACATAACTGTGGTGTTGACCGTTCTTATCAATAGTTGACCTGGTTGTAGAAGGTCCTTGAAAGCTATAATAGCATTTATTACTGCTAGCATTCCTTTTGAATGAAGGTGCTTTTCTTTTTGGGACCATTTGCCCTGAATGCACCAATCTGTCATGTGCACCCCCCCAGGCGTAGTCCGAGGCATCTGTTGTGATGACTTGATTTGCTTGAGGCTTGCTGAATGGAAGACCTGTGTTTGTTTGACATGCTTGAGCCCACCACAGAAATTCCTTTTGCAGACATGGAATTAGTGGTATTATTGTTTCCAAACTGTAGCTATGTTGAGACCATATGTTTTTCAGGTACCATTGTAGTTTCCTCATATGCAGCTTTGCACATGGGATTAGTAAGATGCAAGATGCCATGAATCCCAGAGCCTGCAGGATTTTCCTTGCAGTCAGCCTGGTGCAATTTGCTAGTGTTCTGAAGTATTGAATTAGTTGCCCCTGCTTCTCTGGCGTGAGGTAGGCCATCTGGGTGTTTGTGTCCAAATTGGCACCCAGGAAAATTATCTTCCGAGAGGGTATTAGCCTTGATTTCTTTTTGTTGACTGTGTATCCCAGAGAGTTCAACAACATTATTACATAAGCCAGATGTTTCAGAAGAATGTGCTTGCTGTCCGCTTGGATCAGGCAGTCGTCCAAATAGGGGTATATTTGTATCCCTTGAAGTCTGCAGTAGGCAATTACTGATGCCAGGCATTTCATGAATACTCTGGGTGCAGTAGATAAGCCAAAAGGCAATGCAGAGAATTGATAATGAGTTGAACCTGCAAGAAATCTGAGGTACTTTCTGCAATTTTGTCTGATTGGGACATGCAGGTATGCCTCCTTGAGGTCCAATGTTACCAGCCAAGACTCCTTGCCCAGCATGGGAAGAAGTTGCTGTAGAGTGAGCATCTTGAATTTTGGTACGAGTAGAAATGTGTTTTGGATGGATAGGTCCAAAATAGGTCTCCAGTCTTTTCCTTTCCTTGGTACCAGAAATAGCCTGGAATAAAAACCTTGACCTTGTTCGTGCGTAGGTACCTCTTGAATAGCTTTCATGTTTGTGAGATCTGTAATTTGCCTTTGTGCCTCTGCCCTTTGATTGTGTGGCAGGTTTGGCATGCCTCTCATTTTTGGAAGGGTGTGAAAATGGAATTTGTAGCCTCTGTTTATAATGTCCAGGATCCATTTGTCCTTTGTGACAATATGCCAATTTTTTGAAAATAATGCCAGCTTTCCTCCTAAGGGGGCTGCCATTTGAGACTTGGTTGGCATGCAAAGGGGAAAGTCATTGTGTTTGCTTTCTGAAAGATTGCGAGTTATCCTCACCACCTCTTTGTGTAGGTGCTTGCCATTGTCTGCCTCTAAACGATCCTTGGGATTGCCCTCTGCCCCTCGGGCGCCTGTATCTGCCTCTTTGGGGTCTGTCCGTGGCAGGAAAGGACCAGTTTTTGGAAGACCAATTTCTACTAAAACGTGGGGGTTGTACCTGTAGAAAATCTTTTACAGTTTGCATTGATTTAGCCTTTTCCTCCATTTTCCTTAATACCTCCTCAGCATTAGCACCAAATAGTACATCCTTTTGAAGAGGGGCGTCTAGTAATTTAGCTTTGACATGATCAGGCAAGGCTTGTTCCTTGAGCCAGGCATGCCTACGTATGACTGATCCTGTAACAGCAGCTCTGCATGAGGCCTCTAGAGCATCAAAACCACATTGTAAGGTATGCTTACCCACTTGTTTTGCACTATGCATCAAATCCTGCAACTCCTTTAAGTCTGGTTGTTCAGGTTGTGACATTTTACTTTTCAATTGTGATAACAAAAACTGTTGGTATTTTAGCATATGAAACTGACAGTTTAAGGCCCTCATGGTTAAGGTAGCTGTGGTATATACCTTTTTTCCCCACCTTTCTAAGGATCTGGAATCTCTCTCGGAAGGTAATGGATTTTTAGCAATGGAGGCCTTAACTCCCTTGGGGCCCTGTGAGATGGTTTCTGGGTCAGCAGCATGGCTTTTGTATAGAAATCGGTGAGAGTCAGGAACCCTGTAGTACCTGTCAGGCTTAACTGGAGCTGGAGGTAGAGAGTCTGGGTAAAGGCAGGCCTCCGAGTAAACATCATCTAAGGTATAGCCAGAGGCCTGTGCTGAGGTAGCAAGAGAAATTCCCTAAGCCTTTTCTTGGAATATGAATAATCTTGGCCTTCCCAGTGGAAGTGTTCCCTTAAGGTATGCAAAGTTTCCCCAAATGAGTAATCCTCAGGGGGGGATACAGAAGGGATGGACTCCTCCACATCAGAGTCTTCAAAAGGGGAGTAAGAATGTTCCTGATCATCAGAGTGCTCTGAAATAATGGAGCCCTGATCAGAGGAGGGGGAATCTTCCTCCACTCTGGGCCTTTTGTCCAGTGGGGGCTGAGAACCTCTGATAAGAGTAATTAAATCCTCAGCCATTTTAAGCATCTGTTTCTTAGGCATGGGGCCTGGAGATGGGCCCTGTGTAGCTGGTCAGTGCATGGTAGCTTTAGACTTAGTGAAAGCCTTGATGGAGAAAGAAGAGGAAGGTCTGAAGACACCTTGAGTGGAGGTGGACCTGTCCACATTCTGAGTTTCAACGCCAAGAGTGGCTTCGGTATCTGTAGTCGGGGTGTGGGCCGAGGAGCCTGCGACCTCGGGCACAGGAGACACCGTCAAAGAAGTGTCGTCGGTAGTCAGGGGCTGCGTAGGCGCCTCGCTGAGAACCGGACCACGTGTAGTCGGCTTTGGCGTGGTGTCGGTAGAGGCCGCGGACCTCGTGTGTCGGTCCTTGTCTTTGCGTTTTTTAGACAAAACCGGAGTCGGAGTATCCGACGACATGGTATAGTTAAATGCTTTCCCAAAATAATGCTGGGCGAACTCCGCCTGACGCTTAATAGTGCGTTTGTTGAATGTTGCACAAAAGCGACAGACCGAGACGTCGTGGTCTGGGCCTAAACAAGGTATACAGAGGGAATGGAAATCCTTATGCGGTATTTGCTTCTCACAAGAAATACAATTATTAACTTTGTCTGACATCGGTCTGAGGCAAGAAAAGTTTCCCCGACGGGGTACTTAGCTTTTAAGAAGACTTCGGTTTCCAAATTTTCGTAATCTCAGGAGCTGGCCGACCGGCACTTGCGAACTGCTTCTGCTTCGGGCACCGCGCGGCAAGAAAGACTGAAGAAAATGGCGTTGGCTGGTTCTTTTATACCCCTGTCGCACTGACGTCTGGGAAGAAGCGACGACAACCGACGCCGGACCTAGACTTTGGAATTCGGCCGACCGAGGACCCGCCTGATGGCAGGAGAACCCATCTGTTATGACTGCAGCTGTATGCACGATGAACATCGGGGCTAGACTAGACAGAAACTATACTTCACAGGGACATGTGCATGTAACCAAGAACCTTGACACACAGCCAATATCTATTTAATATTATGTGCTTATAATTACTAACATAAAAATGCAAGCTAATTAAATAAAGATGAGACACTGGTGCTTCCCACATACCTGTTGAAAAGAGAGGAGTTTAAGGTGGGTAGTGGAAATTATCTGGGAGTTACACTGGATATAAAAAGTGTACACACCTCTGTTAAATGCCAGGTTTTGCGATATAAAAAATGAGACCACAATAAATAATTTCAAAACTTTTCCCACATTTAAAGTGACCTATAACCTGTACAATTAAATTGAAAAACAAATCTGCTAGGGGGAAAATATAATTTATTTATTTATTTTACATTTGTTGACCTGGAGTGTCCAACTGAGCTAAACCCTTTTTCAGTGGTGGCCCGGGGAGAAAAGCTCCAACATACAAAGCATTTTGATAAGTCATTACACTCACAGAAATATACAAAAAGGTTACCATTCTGGTAAAATAGCTGACAAGATTAAACAATACAAATCAAAAAAGATAAAAAGTGTAAAACATAGGAAGTTAAATGTTTTAGTTTCAGTAGGTTAGGCAATCTAACAATACTAAGCAGAGCATAGACAATACTTTAGGAGAATTTCTTAGGAAGTAAAGGGAGCAAGTTATTATGTTAGGTGGTGTGTAATTGTTATACAGTTCAAAGTGAGTTGGTTGTGGTCAAGGTGGTTGTGAACAGTGGCAGGTCCAGTGTTTTTTAAAGTAGTCTTTGGTAGCTAATTGAAATTGTTTGGGGTGAATAAGGTTCCTTATTTCTAGTGGGAGTTTGTTCCATGCAATAGAGGGATGATAGCTATATAGATTGCAGCCTGCCTTGGATTTGGGTTTATGAACCTCTAACAGATCTTGGGTAGTGCTTCAGAGATGCCTGGTAGGGCAATAGTTAGAGATGAGAGGTGACAGAGCAGGGCAGAAGGCTGGCTGATATAGAATGGAATGAATGATTTGCACCTGAGATTGAAGAAGCAGGTGAGGTAGTTCTAGCCAGTTTAAGGTATTTTAGGGAGAGACAGTGGTGAGATTTATATGTTTGTTGAGCAGCAAATCTTGCTATCTTGTGATAGGTTTATTCGAGTTTGGTAAGCAGGGATGTATTTGGGAACAGTAAGTTAAACATGGTAGAAGCTATGCATGAGTAAGAGTAATTATAGCTTCTGCTGTGAGGAATTTGTTGTTCCTCTACAGGAGTCCTAACTTCTGATGTTTTTATTTTGATACAGTTGTAAATGCGTAAATCAAATTTTAATTGATCGTCAATGGTAATGCCAAGTAGTTTTGTGCTTGATTCAACTTTTATGGGAATATTGTACAGGGACATTATGGAAAAGGATGTTGTACAGCGGTAGCGTTGTTGCCTCACAGCAAGAGGTTCTCCTGTTCGATTCTCGGCTGGAGTGCCTTCTGTGTGGAGTCTGCATGTCCTCCCCGCGATCGTGTGGCCTCCGAAAGACATGCATGAATGGGCGTGCCTTTGCTGAAGGTTGAGTGTCAGGCTGGAAACACGGCACCATAAAAATCTACTGCCAATCATTAGCAGACCGGAGTTCCACTGTGGCGACCCCTAACTGGGAAAAGCCGAAAAGACAAACAACAACTAGTTTAGGGAGTAAAAGTAGCAATTTTGTTTTTGTAGGGTTAAGAATGAGCTGGTTTTTTGTGAGTCATGCTTCTACTGAGTTAAAGGAAGCCTGGGTAGTTGAAAGCAGGAGCGGCCTTCGGTCAAATGGCGCCCTAGGCAAAAGGGCTCCAAGGTGCCCCCCACCACATTACCTGGTGCCCCCATCCTGGTCTACCTACACCAAATAAATACTGGAAAAGCGCCCCTACCAGAGCAGCGCCCTAGGCGGCTGCCTAGTTGGCCTATGCCTAAGGCCGGCTATGGTTGAAAGGAGTTCAGAAGGTGAATTTGCAATAGTGATGACTGTACAGTCATCTGCATATTGGACTATACTCGACTGAGGACAAGAGGAGTAAAGTGTCTTGGTGAAAATATTAGAGAGTAGTGGTCCGAGAATGGATCCTTGAGGGACACCTGTTCTAACAGGAAGGGGGTAGATAGTACACTGTCCCATCTCACTGACTGCAGTCTGTCAGAAAGATAGCTAGAGAACCAGGCAAATGTATCTGGGGAAAAGTTAAGGTTAATGAGTTTGTTAAGTAGCAGAGAGTGAGACAGTATCAAAAGCTTTTGAGAGGTCAAGAAATAGGCAAGATGCGAGTTTATGATTGGCTTTGGCTTGGGTAGGGTAATAGTATTTAGAAAGGATAGTAGAGCTGTGGTGGTACTATGCAAAGCCATGATGTGTGGGAGTGAGCAAGTTTTCCTGTAAGAGGTAGTGCATAACTTGCTTGTGTACACATTTTTCTAAGACTTTACAGAGAGGGGAGAGGACAGCAATTGGTCTGAAGTTAGCAATTTCTGTGGAGTTACCTCCATTATGAATAGGAAACATGTAAAATTGTTTCCAGATAGATGTTGGTTCAAAGACTGAGCAATTTATTAGGATAGATACAGGGATAGCAAAATCCCTGTATCTATCCTAAAATCCCTGTATCTATCCTAATGTATTATTAGGACAAATACAGGAATAGCAAAAAATAAAAACATATAATAAGCTGGCTGCATAAGTGTGCACACCCTTAAATTAATACTTTGTTGAAGAACCTTTTGATTTATTTACAGCATTCACTCTTCTTGGGTAGGAGTCTATCTGCATGGCACATCTTGACTTGTGTTGCCATTAAAGAGTGCTGTGTTGGAACCAGTTTGCCTTTTTCTTCACTATTTTGCCGTTTGCTACATTGGTTCCTTTATCAGTTCAGAGGTTTGTTCTGACTTTACCACATCTTGACTTGGCATTTTTGCCCACTCTTTCTTGCAAAAGCACTCCAAATCTGTCAGATTGCGAGGGTATCTCTTGTGCACAGCCCTCTTCAGGTCACCCCACAGATTTTCTATTGGATTTAGGTCTGGGCTCTGTCTGGGCCATTCTAAAACTTGCCATTCTTTTGATTTGGATGTAAGCTTCGGGTCATTGTCATGTTGAAAGATGAAATTCCTCTTCATCTTCAGCTTTCTAGCATGCGCCTGAAGGTTTTGGGCCAAAAGTGACTGGTATTTGGAACCATTCACAATTCCCTCTGCCTTGATAAAGCCCTAGTTCCAGCAGAAAAGCAACCCCAAAGCATGATACTGCCACCGCCATGCTTCAATGTGGGGATGGTGTTCTTTTGGTGATGTGAAGTGTTGTTTCTGTACCAAATGTACCTTTTGGAGTTGTGGTCAAAAAGTTCAACCTTGGTCTCATCAGACCATAACATATTTTCCCACATGCTTTTTGGGCGGCTTTATGTATTATTCTGCAAATTTTAGCCAGCCCTGGATATTTTTCTGTGTAAGAAAAGGCTTCCATCTTGCAACCCTACCCCATAGTCCAGACATATGGAGAATACTGGAGAGTGTTGTCACATG
This sequence comes from Protopterus annectens, assembly GCF_019279795.1. NCBI lineage: Eukaryota > Metazoa > Chordata > Ceratodontiformes > Protopteridae > Protopterus > Protopterus annectens. The sequence goes on along the minus strand of NC_056730.1, from coordinate 527,382,054 downwards.
TAGTACACAACCAGTACTTGCCAGAAATTCCTGCAGCTCTTTCAGTGTTGCTGTAGGTGTCTCAGCATCCTTCCCAACCACCACTGTTGCCCCATATTTTCTCCACTTTTTGATGACTATCTCCACTATGGTATTCCATGGTATATCCAATGCTGTGGAAATTTTTTCTACCCTTCTCCTGACTTATACCTTTCAACAATTAGATCCCTTTGATGATTGTAAGCTCTCTGCGAACCATGTCTTTTGCTGTAGCAGGCAACTAATAAATGTCAGGAAATGAGTAAATGTCAGGAAAATCCTACTAGGACAGCTGAACTTTATTTAGGGCTAATCAGAGTCTCTTCAACTGAAGGCAGGTGTGTACCTAAAAAGACTGAATGCTGTAATTAAAGCAAAAGGTGCTTCAACAAAGTATTAGTTTAAGGGTGGACACACTTATGCAACCAGCTTATTGTACATTTTTAATTTTTATATTTTTCCCTAACAGATTTGTTTGTTTTTCAATTGAATTGTACAGGTTATAGGTCACATTAAAGGTGGGAAAAGTTTTGAAATTATTTACTGTGGTCTCATTTTTTCTATCACAAAAACCTGACATTTTAACAGGGGTGTGTACATTTTTTATATCCACTGTATTAGGAAAGATAGAAAGTATTCCAGAGGTTATAGCTGGTGAGTGGAATAAAATGAAAGTAGAGTTTAAAAACAGAGTTGGGTTTGGATCCAACTCGGCTACTTCTTCCAACTCATAGAACACTGAAATTCGAGCTACTCCTTTACCCATAATGCCCTAGTCACTGAACATACCTCAGATCTTGTTTGCTGCCCTTTATACCTGCAAAGCAGTAAAGAACAATAAAATGACAGAGTCTAAAACTCAAACACCAAGGAGCAGACGTTTATCCACCATCTTTCACTCCTTCCAAGAATCAAACAAGGGGGGGGGGTTGGTGGGAGGGAAGTTCAGGAAGAATGAAAATGGATAACACAGACAAAACATTATGGTGAGTACAGAACTTTTTATCTGATGCTGATTTTCATTCATTCCTCAACTGTTGGGACAGAGTCCACAGCTACCCGAATCCTGGGAGGACTCTAAGGAAAGATATTCTTGAACACCGTTGAGCCAATGGCTGCTCTTCCCCTAGAAACCAGATCCAGTTTGTAATGAGAAATAAAAGTATGATTAGCTGAAGCTGCTGCTGCAGAAATATCATCCAAGGAAGATCTGGATAAAAAAGCTGCCATAGATCTGGTGAAATGAGCTTTTGGTGGTTTTGGTACAGACAAACCCAATTTCTTTGTAAACAAAGGTAACAGAATCAGTTAACCATTTGGCTAAAAACACTTTAGAAACTGATTTGCCTAATTTTGATTCCAAAGAGGAAAGAAATAACTGTTCTGATTTCCTCAATTTTTTGGTTCTATGTAGATAAAAATGTAACCGTCTGTGAAGATCCAAAAGATGTAACATATACTCTCATTTGTTTAAGAAATTTGGAAAGAAGACTGTTAGGTTGATAACCTAATTTTGAATTCTGACATCACCTTGGGAAGAAAGGAGGGACTGGTTTGTAAGGATACTCTATCCTTATGAAAGAAATCAAATAAGAGAGTTTTGATTACAGGGCTTGTAATTCTGTCACTTTTTTGGCAGAGGTAATAGTCACCAAAAAGACAGCCTTCCAAGTTAAGAATCTTAGTTCATACTTAGCTGATGGTTCAAATGGAGGTCGTGTTAAAGCTTGTAAAACAATGTCTAAATCCCAAGGAGGAGTGGGGTCTTTTAACAGAGGTCTAAGTAGGAAAGTTCCTCTTAAAAAGGCTTTGCAAAGTTTGGAGGATGCTAAAGTTGAGTTATTCACTCCTATACGAAAATTAGAAATGGCAGCTAATTATACTTTTATCATAGAATAGCTAGGTAGCGCCTTCATTAAAAATTGCAGCTAAAAAGTCAAAAACCTTAGAAATGGGTGCTGAAAAGGGATCTAAATTATTTTGCTGTGCCCAAATAACAATATTTCCATTTACTTTTGTAAAATTTCCTGGTGGAAGCTTTGTGGGATGATAAAAGAATGTGGCAGACAGGAAAGGAGAGCCTGGACTGCCTAGCAAACAAAGGAAATGGAGAAACCATGCAGTCAGTTATAGGCCTGGAATGTCTAGATGAGTCATGTCCGTTGGGTGAGACAGTAGGTCTGGAGGTGGATCCAGGAAGGACAAAGAAGACGAGGCTAAAGAATGGGAAAACAGATCTGACAAGGCCAATATGGGGCAATGAGGATAACTGTATTCTTCAATCAAGATACTTTCTGAAGAAATTTAGGGATCAGGGGTAATAGGGGGGTAGGCATAAAGGATACCGGAGAGCCAGTTGTGAAGTAGTGTCCCTTGGTGACTCCCCCATGGGGGGGGGGGGAATCAGGGCAAAGAATCTGTTGCAAAGAGGGTGCAGCACAGCTGGCAACACTGATGGAAAGTCCTCTCTGCCACCTTCATATTAGGACCACTCCTGAAGCATTAGAACAGACCTGCTTAACTTATCTGCAATCACACTGTACCTCCCAGGAATGTGCTTTCGTATCAGAAAGCAATTGGATGAGATTACCTATTGCCATACTCTCATAGCTTCTCAACAAAGGGGATAAGATTTGGTTCCCCCTTGTTTGTTTATGTACCAGACCATCAACATATTGTCTGTCTGAATCACAAATGTCCTGGTGGGGAGAGTGTCTTGATGGCCTTTTTGTACTTGACTGGAGTGCATCCACCATAAAAGATAATTATTGCAAGCTTGCATTATTTTGACTTGACTGGATAATGGTTGATGAAAAATTGACCATTGAGTCGTACATGTCCACTGAAGAATTCTCATATAGTAACTTGCCAGTGGAACCAAAATTACTGCTGCTGACATGGATCCCAAAGCTTGAAGAAGCAGTCAAGTTGAAAGAGAAGAACTCTGAATGATCTTTTTGACCTGGAACGGAATAGACTGAACTCTTGACAAAGGGAGAAAAGTTTTTTGAGTGAATGTACTGAGTGAGGCACCAATGAATTCCAATATCTGTGTTGGTCTGAGATGAGACTTGTTGCAATTGACTATAATCCCCAGATGAAAGCATAACTGGAGTGCATAATCTCATGCTTGAATCAGATGATGTCTTGTTGGAGTGGTTATGACCCAGTCGGCCAAATATGGAAACACCTGGAATACCTGCAGATTCATGTGAGCTGCTACTACTGCCATACACTTGGTAAACCCTGGGGGCTGTGGTGAGACCAAAGGGCAGAGCTCTGAATTGGTACTGACTGGCTCCCAAATGGAAGCTTGGGTATCTCCTGGACTGTCTATTCATTTTTATGTTATAGTATGCATCCTGAACATATGTTGAGCACATCCAGTCATCTTTGTACAGAAAGGGCAGAATGGACTGAACTGTGACCCTCTGGTACTCTGTGCACTGAACTGATTGATTTAGATAGCCGAGATCCAAAATTGGTCTCCAGTCCCCTACTTTCTTTGGCACTAAAAAGAATACTGAACAAGTTCCAGACTCTTTCTGGTTGGGGAGACCTCTTGGATGACTCTTTTCTAACCGCTTGTTTACTTCTATTGCTGCCGTTTCTCTCTGAATAGTTTTATTACTAGTGGGGGCGGATGGGAAAAGGGTATTATATAAACTTTGGATATTATCCCCCGCACCCATGAACATTTTGTAATTTCTTGCAGGCTCTCTGCTGCAGGGATAAATGACCCCTGACTGCCTCCAGAGATGGACAGTAGGGCATCCTTACAGGAGCAATGACAAGATCTGTCAGAGAAGGTATCACTGGATCTCTGGTTATGTGGACCACCTCTGCCTAGGGGATTGTGTCTTCCATTATACTTCCATTCTCTGCCCCTGGGTAGCTGTCTCCATGTGATCCTGGAAAGGCCTCTGGGATTTTTTGAACCACATTTTTCATCTACCTCGTTGGTCCCTTGGGAAGGTTCGTTGAGGGGTAGAAAAAGTACGCCTACAGCAGACAGGGTTTTTCCTTCCTGCTCACACCTAGAGAGTGTGTCTTTTACACTGGGACCAAATAAGGAACTTTTGTTAAAGGCAGAAATGAAAGGAAGATTTGAAGAGTTCCGCAAAGTCACATAAGTGCATCCAAGCATGTCTTCTGATCGAAATGTCTGAACCTGCCGCGCATTAGGTACCTTCAGCTGCATGGGAGATAAGCCTCATGGACGAATTTGAAAATGAACAGTAGCCAACTGCAAGGCAATAGTGCTCTCTGCCTGAGGATATGGTCCCAAGGAGGGATTTGGAAAGTTCCTTAATCAAATCTCTGAAGTCTCATAAAATGTAACCATAAAAGAAAAGGAGCCAGCACAAATCCTGTTGGAAAATAAGTGTATTAAAAAATACACATAATGTACACCATAATGACAGACTGCATGTACATATGCAAAAAAAAAACAAATTACACAGACCGGTTTTGGCTAAACAGCCTTCCTCAGTGTAGCAAAAATAGTAAAGACCATTGCATTCAGAAGCAGCCCATAAATATATAGGCGTACAATTAGGACAGAGACCAATGAAAATAATACACAAATTAAATAATCAAAACTGTTCATTTAAACCTGGGGGAAAAAGCCCACCCAGTTTGACAATCCACTTTTTTACTTTGATGTCTAAAACTTGATGTAAACCAGCTAGATCATTGCTTTTGTGCACAATACAATCAATAATAGTAAATTTAAACGAGCCAGTCTGATGATTAGAAATATGCTTATATAGTGCACTAGATTGCTTATGTATCCTAATATCACTCAAATGTTCACTAATTCTAAGCCTGAAAGGTCTAGAAGTTTGTCCCACATGAAAAGCTTGACAAGAGCAACTAGCCAAGTAAATAATCCAAGTTGAGCTGCAATTGCCAAAAAAATCAATATCCTAAACCTTTGAAGTGTTTTTACTAGAAAAACAAGTGGTTTTATATATACGTGAACAATCTGAGCAATGACCACATGGATGACAACCTACTAACTTATGCCCAGTGATGGTCCTTTGTGTCAATGTTTTATCTCGCTGAGCCCTTTTATAATGGCTGAACAAAGACCCCAAGGATCTGCCCCTACGAAAAGAAAAAGCACATTTATCGTCCAAGATGTCCATAAAAGGACCCTCCCCCCAAAATGTTCCATTGTCTGGAAGTAATAATCATAAAGGGTTTAGTATTTTTGCCATAAGTAGTAACTAACCTAATCTGTGACCCCCCTGAGCGGAGACCCGTTCCTTATATCTTAATAATTCAGATCTGTCCTGTGATTCCGCATACTGATTGGCTACATGGATGTCACCAACCCTGTATCCTCGGGCTCTAAATCTGGCACATAAATCCGATTTAAAAAGTTTGTGAGTGGCAGTACTAGAACATATTCTTTTGACCCTGAGAAATTGAGACTTTGGGATATTCCTGATGACATGTTGGGAGTGGAAGCTAGACGCATGTAGCAGAGTGTTATATTGAGGAAATTTGTGGAACACCTGTGTTTCTAAAGTATTACAAGGAGTACGTGTGACCAAAATATCCAGAAATGTAATCTCTTGTTGATGCCAAGTTAGTTTAAACTCAATACTCCAAACATTTTCATTCAGGTATTCCACAAATTCCTCAAGATACCCAGCGTCAGCCCTCCACACAAGCCAACAGTCATCAAGATATCGTCTCCAAATATCCATTTCATCAGGGTAAATATTATGGCTTCTATCATAAATGAATGCCTCTTCTATATAAGCCATAAATAAATCTGCATATATGGGGGCAAAAGATGCCCCCCATTGCTGTGCCACGAACTTGCCAGACATATTGCTGCTGGAAATAGAAAAACATTCTTATCCAGAACATATTCAGCTAAACATACTAGAAAGGTGTTGAATCCTGGTCTATATAAATTAGCCCTGTCAAGCCAATATTGAAGTGCCATTAGGCCCGCCCAATGAGGGATATTAGCATACAGGGAGGCGACATCCAAAGTACACAACAACCATTCGGATTCCAATTGAAGATCCGAAATAATACCCAAAAACAGTGTTTTGTCTTGAATCCATGACCGTATATGAGACAACAAGGGTTTCAGATGGTGAGTAAGGAACTTAGAGAGGGGTTCTGTTAATGAACCCCTTCCAGAAACAATGGGTCGTCCAGGGGATGAACAGGGTCCTTATGGATTGTGGGCAATAAGTAGAGGTATTGTTGTTTGGGGTGGTCCACCTTCAAATGAATACAAGTCTCTTTGGGGATAATACCCTCTTCGACTGCTTTATCCAAAAAAATGTCAATTTCAGACTTGAATTTCATGGTGGGCTCTAAGGGCATGATCATATAATATTTACGATCCAATATCTGTTTAAGACCTTCCTGATCATAATCTATCCAATCTAGGACCACCACCGCTCCCAGGTTTAAATGAACAGTTTTGATTATTCAATTTGTGTATTATTTTTATTGGTCTCTGTCCTAATTGTACGCCTATATATTTATGGGCTGTTTCTGAATGCAATGGTCTTTACTATTTTTGCTACACTGAGGAAGGCTGTTCAGCCGAAACCGGTCTGTGTAATTTGTTTTTTTGCATATGTACATGCAGTCTGTCATTATGGTGTACATTATGTGTATTTTTTAATACACTTATTTTCCAACAAGATTTGTACTGACTCTTTCTTTTATGGTTTGATTTAATTGGTTTGAGCTGCGCACTTGCCGTAAGTGCGGGTGCTTTAGTGTTTTTGGGAAGTTTCATTTTCTCACTCACTGTTGGCAACCTCCCTGTTTGGCTGTTTTTTTTTTTTTTATTTCGGTGGCTTGGTTAGCCACATTGGGATATATTTTTTATAGGACAGAGACTGAGTTTTTTCACTTTCCACTTTTTTTGGTTTGCACTCGGATGTTTTTCATTTGCTGAGTGCAACGTATTCGAGCAGCAATTGGCGTTTGAATTTTGGCGTTTCATCAAAGCCGGTTGTATCCCAGTTGGATTCGGTATTGTTTGCTCACTTTTATGACTATTGGGGAACTTGGAATGTTCATTTTTTCATCATTTGGGGGATGGCTCTTGTTCTAACAGATATATGGTTAATTAATCATATATAGGGTCCTTTATTTTTTTGGGGCCTGTGTATTCAAGTTCGTTGGTACTCACTGGTTGCTTATTTCATGGCGGCGCTTTGACAAAAGTTTTTTTTCAACATCAGGACTTTTAACAATAATCCGATTAGTGTCAAAGGAGTGAATTACCGAGTTATAGATTTGGGAATCTTATGTGTTTCACATAGTTAGGCATCTTTCCATCGTATGACATGTGGATTTTTGGTTCAGATACTTTCTTTATCACAGCATACATTGGAGGGCGTTAGCAACCATTTGGACATGTGGACAGACAATTTATGACAATTTCAACTTTGAGGCGTCTTTATTTGGCATTCTCAAAACACTGAACAAGAACTTTTGATATTTGAATAAATAAATTGTATCTTTGATTTTTTTGTTAACAAGGGCTGTTCTGCATTTCAAGTGGCTATTTTTCTGTGATGATTGCGAAGCCAAGGTTTGATTTATTTTTTGCATTATTTGGGGTTTCTATATGCAACCCTATTGATACAATGCTGTTATAACCCTGTATATTTTTCACACATATGATGGTAGATGTCTTAGAAATATTAGGGTCCATGATTGAGCTTCACTTTTGCTCTGATAAGCACAACTTTTGGTATAATTCTCTTATTAGGTCCTATATTACCACTGACTACACTATACATGGGATATTGATTTTGCTTTAGTATGGTTGTGGGTTTTTACTGCAGCCTTTTTATTCTTATATTATCTATGATGCAAGTATTTGGATATTTCCGTGCCATTTACTGGTATTGGGATTCTCAGGACCACTATTTCATGCTGGGATTTAGGTAATATTTATTTTTCACGGATGACGGGGGACAAACCTGGTATATGAATGCCTGATTATTCATGACTATTGGTATTTGGGCAACTAGGATGTTATAGTGTTTCCTCTCCTTTGGCCTTTGTTGGTTGTGGGTCAACAAGTTTGGATCTGATTTTTCATTCAAGATCTTTTGGGTTGGCCTTAATGGTGCATAACTGTTTTGTGGGATGTTTAAACATATTTGGTTAGTTTGATCAAGGCTATTGATAGCACTGACAGCGACTCATTCAATATATACGGATCATATCTCGAACCAGATTTTTTATAAAAGCCAGTGTGCTTTTGTTATTGGGCCTACTTTTTATGGTTTGGTGACACACATTGGGTTGCTCTGATTATATTAAGTGATTATGGATCTGGCTTCTATTATTAGGGGTTTGTCTTCCGACACCAATGATTTGGGAATATTTGGTTTGGCTTCGCAGCAGGTATCTGGTGGTCCGATGAATCCTAGCACTGATCCGGCATATGAATGTCAAATGGCTTTTTCCAAATTAATGAAAGGGATTAAGCATCTTAGAAGTAATGTATGGCATCTTCGACTCTTTAAGGCATATCAATATAAACAAATCTCCCCTACAGGGCTTCGTGTGAAGCTTCAGCCCTTAGTACCACAAGCTGATCAGACTTTGCTTGATGATTGGCTGACAGTTCAAAAACAGGCCTCTATGGGTTTTATTAATGCTCTTGTGGCATATTATGAAAGGACTATACAACAACAAAATTGTAAGTGGAAACTCTTGGTCAGGGGGTTAATGAAATTTCAGGATTTGCCATGTTATGTGTCCAGGGTGAGTCAGTTAGGTAAGGACCTTTTGGAATTAGAAAATACTTTGAAGGAGAGGAAAATTAGAATGTTTAACAGGGACCTTGATGACTTTGATAGAGGGAGACCATTTGAGATACATATGTCAGGTTTTTGATGCCCAGTTCCAAATCAGTTAAATCAAAAAGAATGAAACCCATTCTTAAGAAAAGAAGTAGGGATGTACTTACATCTGGTGAAGACACTTCATCCAACACTGAAGGGGAAGACAGCCAAACAGATAGGTCGCCAATTTCCAAGAGGAACACTACAACCAATAATTTGGGTCACCCTTTAGAGTTAAGTCAGGAAGAGGGGGAGAGGAAACATAAGGGTCCCTCCAGATCTGGAGGGTATTCTGAGGATGATAATTTGGAGTTAAATGGTTCTACTAATGTACATAATATTTCCTCCTATGCCTTATCTGACTTACAAATAAAAATCTTGAACAAAGGTTTAAGTTTTGTGCCTAGTTTCAATGTATCCGAACAAGAGTTTGAACAGGATGTTGTCAATTTGTGTCACCTGATCAATTTATGTTTATTTTTCAAGGACCAGGATGCCCCTTATGATGTTGACACTTTCCATTTTCGGAAATCTATGTTCAAACCCCCCATGTCACCAGTTTTTTTCGATTTTTCAGAACAGGGTCCTCAGGGATTTGCATTTGCAGCTTGGCAAAGATGGTGTGATGCATGATAACATTACGAGGGCAGAATGCTTTTGTATAGCAGAACTTAAGTCTAATAATGACATAGTTGTTTTGTCCGCTGACAAGGGAGGAGCGGTGGTGGTCCTAGATTGAATAGATTATTATCAGAAAGGTCTTAAACAGATAAGGGATCGTAAATATTATATGATCATGCCCTTAGAGCCCACCATGAAATTCAAGTCTGAGATTGACATTTTTTTTTGGATAAAGCAGTTGAAGAGGGCATTATCACCAAAGAGACTTGTTTTCATTTGAAGGTGGACTATCCCAAACAACAATACCTCTACTTATTGCCCAAAATCCGTAAGGACCCTGTTCATCCCCCTGGGTGACCCATTGTTTCTGGAAGGGGTTCATTAACAGAACCCCTTTGAGTTCCATACGCAACATCTGAAACCCTTGTTGTCTCATATACGGTCACGGATTCAAGACACAACACAGTTTTTGGGTATTAGTTTGGATCTTCAATTGGAATCCGGTTGTTGGTTGTTGTGTACTTTGGATGTCACCTCCCTGTATTCTAATATCCCAATGGTACTTCAATATTGGCTTGACAGGGCTAATTTATATAGACCAGGATTCAACACCTTTCTAGTATGTTTAGCTGAATATGTTCTGGATAAGAATGTGTTTTATTTCCAGCAGCAATATGTCTGGCAAGTTTGTGGCACGGCAATGGGGGCATCTTTTGCTCCCATATATGCAGATTTATTTATGGCTTATATAGAAGAGGCACTCATTTATGATAGAAGCCATAATATTTACCTTGATGAAGTGGATATTTGGAGACAATATCTTGATGACTGTTGGCTTGTGTGGAGGGCTGACGCTGGGTATCTTGAGGAATTTGTGGAATACCTGAATGAAAATATTTGGAGTATTGAGTTTAAACTAACTTGGTATCAACAAGAGATTACATTTCTGGATGTTTTGGTCACACATACTCCTTCTAATACTTTAGAAACACAGGTGTTCCGCAAATTTCCTCAATATAACACTCTACTACATGCGTCTAGCTTCCACCCCCAACATGTCATCAGGAATATCCCAAAGTCTCAATTTCTCAGGGTCAAAAGAATATGTTCCAGTAGTGCCACTCATGAACTTTTTAAATCGGATTTATGTGCCAGATATAGAGCCCGAGGATACAGGGTTGGTGACATCCATGTGGCCAATCAGTATGAGGAATCACAGGACAGATCTGAATTATTAAGATATAAGGAACGGGTCTCCGCTCAGGGGTCACAGATTATGTTAGCTACGACTTATGGCAAAAATACTAAATCCTTTATGGATATTATTTCCAGACACTGGAACATTTGGGGGGGGTCCATTTATGGACATCTTGGATGATAAATGTGCTTTTTCTTTTCGTAGGGGCAGATCCTTTGGGGTCTTTGTTCAGCCATTATAAAAGGGCTCGGCAAGATAAAACATTGACACAAAGGACCATCACTGGGCATAAGTTAGTAGGTTGCCATCCATGTGGTCATTGCTCAAGTTGTTCACATATATATAAAACCACTTGTTTTTCTAGTAAAAACACTTCAAAGGTTTATAATATAGATTTTTTTGGCAATTGCAGCTCAACTTGGATTATTTACTTGGCTAGTTTTTGTGTGGGACAAACTTCTAGGCCTTTCAGGCTTAGAATTAGTCAACACTTGAGTGATATTAGGATACATAAGCAAACAAGTGCACTATACAAGCACATTTCTAATCAGACTGGCTCATTTAAATTTACTATTATTGATTGTATTGTGCACAAACGCAATGATCTAGCTGGTTTACATCACGTTTTAGACATCAAAGAAAAAAAGTGGATTGTCAAACTGGGTGGGCTTTTTGCCCCAGGTTTAACAGTTTTGATTATTTAATTTGTGTATTATTTTCATTGGTCTCTGTCCTAATTGTACGCCTATATATTTATGGGCTGTTTCTGAATGCAATAGACTTTACTATTTTTGCTACACTGAGGAAGGCTGTTTAGCCAAAACCGGTCTGTGCAATTTGTTGCATATGGACATGCAGTCTGTCATTATGGTGTACATTATGTGTATTTTTAATACACTTATTTTCCAACAGGATTTGTGCTGACTCTTTCTTTTATGGTTTGGTTTCATTGGTTTGAGCCACGCACTTGCCATATATGCGGGTGCTTTACTGTTTTTGGGAAGTCTCATAAAATGTGTCAAGTAGTTCAACTGTCATAGACATGCTTCCTAAATCTGTCCAATAACCTAGACTTTCTGTTGGGGGTGGGTGGACAGAAGAACTTTGCTCTGCTAGTTCCTTCATAGCCATTGCTATAACCATGGCATCAACTGGTACTTCCTTGCTCCAATATGTTCTATCCTTTATTGGTGCTGGAATCTTATCTGGCCTCTTAGGTAGAGGCTCGTTGGTATTATACTCCTTCCACTCCCGTCAAGCGACCAAATAAATTAGCTCCTTGACAGCGTGGTCACCCAGGAAGTAGATGGGCCAGCTCCAAAGGCATCCAGGAATACAGACTCCTCTTGAGAAGGGATGTAGGGGGACCAACCACCCCTTTGTTTTAGAAGTTCTAGGATGTCTCCAAATGAGACGCCATCAAGTGGTCATCTTGGGAACCCTTCCCCCTCATCAAAGTTGATATCTTCTGTAATAGACTATTGTGGAGAGTTCAAGTGTCAGAAGAGATTACTATACCCTGCTGGGTGTTCTGGAGACTGGTTTCGGGGGGGGGGGGGGGGTTATCCCAGTGGTACAGCTAATTGAAGCTCTAGACAGAGTCAAATGGAGTTGGGGAGTCAAGAGCTAAAGATGGAAGAGAAGGCCAAACTCTTGTAACAGAGAAAGATCTCTTCACTACCTCAAACACAGAATGCCTCACAGAAAAGGAAACAGATAGATCAGATAAGTCATGCTTACGGACCATCAGCTTCCTCCCCCTGAAGGCAAAATACTTGAGGAAGAAGTCAGAAACAAGCTATCAAGCCCCAAAGCTCTGAGGGGCAGCAATGGCTCAGACAGCTTCAGAGTTGACTCCAACACTCTGAAACAGACACCAATGCTACGGCAACGACAGTCATCCAGCACCTAAGTGCTCAGCGCTGATGCACTCAGAGATACCATCAGAATCAAAGATACCAGCATGTTTGGATCAGAGGCAAAAAACTCTGGGATTTTTGTGGCAAACCAAAGGTCAGATAGGAGAAGGAGCCAATAATGATAGAGTACTACTGACAAGGGTCTCTGTCCCTTGAAGAAATTTATGAAAATATTTGGCATGGAAGATGCGAATTCGGTAATAGGAGTTTGGAGAGAATTTACATATTATTCCCTTATTCCCCAAAATATAAAAACTGGGCTAGACTATGCAGAATTTACATTTCACAGGCACATATGCATTTAATTGAAGGTCTTGATATGCACCCAATAATTATTTCAGATCATGCGCCAATAATAATTAAAATAAAAACACAGGGTAATGAAATAAAAATGAGATACTGGCACTTTCCCATCTATCTACTGAAAAGAGAGGAATTTAAGGAATGAGTAGTGGAGATTATTCAGGAGCTATTTGAGATGATAGAAATTGCTTCTGAACATATAGCTAGGGAGTGAGATAAAATTAAGATGGTGGTTAAAAATATGGTGGAAATAAAAGAAAGGGAGCTATGGTTACGAAATAACAAGAATTACTTTGGACAGACTGACTGATTTTAAAATATTGCAGAACAGGGGGAATCTCAAAACTTTTAGTTATGTACTTACCATAACGATAGATGTATGTGATCCATCTCACCTACATTCATTACTGACGGGCTCGGAGCCGAGAGTCGGCTCCGACTCGGCCACTATAACTAGCACAAAGTCTCTCATTGGCTGGGCTAACCCTGTATCCCAAGATGCATCACGCCCAAACCCCCAGATCTTGTTTGCCCCAATATTATCTTCCCACATACACACCACAACGGTATATATATATATATATATATATATATATATATATATATATATATATATATATATATATATATATATAAATAAAAGAGTAGAGAAAAAATAATATCCTCAGAGGAATCAGAATACAGGTTTCCTCCAAGTCCAACAGGTAGGGGGAAGGAGGGCGGGTACGTAAGAATGTAGGTGAGATGGATCACATACATCTATCGTTATGGTAAGTACATAACTAAAAGATGTAATGTGATCCTATCTCGCCTACATTCAGCGTCCCTAGCACCTAAATCCCGGGAGGCTCACTGGAAAACACTCCTGAGCACTGTGGAACCAAAGGAAGCCCGACCTCTAGAGGCCACGTCCAGTTTGTAATGAGAAATAAAGGTATGTGAAGAAGTCCAAGTAGCCGCTGCACATATCTTATCTAAGGATAGTCTAGCATGAAAGGCCACTGAAGTTGACATAGCCCTGGTAGAATGTGCCCTAACTGGAAAGGGAAGATCCTTACCCGCTAATGCATAAATAAATGAGATGCAGTCTCTAATCCACTTAGCTATGGTGCCCTTAGTTACAGATCTGCCAATTCTATTGTCCGAAAAGGACACAAACAACTGATCTGATTTTATCTCCTGTTGTGTCCTATTTAAATAAAACCTCAGTTGTCTATGCACATCCAACTGGTGAAATTTGTATTCCGCTTTGTTGGAAAACCGTGGAAAAAAGACCGGAAGCTCAATAGACTGGTGGAGACAAAGGGCAGAAGAGACCTTAGGGAGAAAAGAAGGGTTAAGTCTCAGAGATACTCTGTCCTTATGAAAAATTAAATAAAGAGGTTTACCAGAAAGGGCTTGAAGCTCCGATACCGTTCTGGCTGAAGTTATGGCTACCAAGAAGGCAGTCTTCCATGACAAAAATTTCAATTCGCAGGAGGCTGCCAGCTCAAAGGGAGAAGACGTTAAAGCTCTGAGCACCACATCTAAATCGCATGGCAAGACGGGTTGCGAAACTGGAGGTCGAAGCAACCAGGCTCCTTTCAGAAAGACTTTACACAGCTTATGACCCATGAGGGAAGGCTCATGCGCAACATGATAATTGGAGATTGCTGCCAACTGAACCTTTATAGTGGAGGCAGCCGAGCCCTGTCTAAAGAGTGTTGCTAAGAAATTTAACACCGTTGATACAGGGGCTATAAGGGGATCAAGATCACATTGCTGAGCCCAAATTGCAAACCTCTTCCATTTACTAGAGTATATTTTCCTAGTAGAAGACTTGTGGGAGGAAGACAGAATATGTACTACTTCCGGGGTAAAGATATGCTGTCTGACTAAGGTCGGAAGTGGAGAAGCCAGGCAGTGAGTTTGAGTGTTCGTAGGGATGGATGGAGCTGACCTGACTGATGAGTCAATAGGTCTGGAGCTGGGTCCAGAATCCAAGGACCATCCACCGCATACTTCCGAAGGAAGGGGAACCAAACTTGACGGGGCCAGTGTGGTGCGATCAAAATCATCTTGCTTCCCAAGCAGGTAGCCTTCTGAATCACTCTTGGTAGAAGAGGGACCGGCGGGAAGGCGTAGAGCAGACCGGAGGGCCAATTGTAGACTAGAGCATCCCTGGGTGACTCCCCCTGTGGGGGGATCAAAGTGAAAAAATTGCTGCACTTCGCATTCAGGGGGCTGGCAAAGAGGTCACAGCAGGGAAGGCCCCACTTGGAGAAGATCTGAGCAGCCACTCGATCGTTCAGGGACCACTCGTGAGGCATCAGAATAGCTCTGTCAGCCTGTCTGCTATCACATTGGACTTCCCCGGAATGTGCGTTGCCACTAGAAAGCACTGGGAAGCGATCGCCCAATTCCACACTCTCAGGGCCTCCCTGCAAAGGGGGTAGGACTTGGTTCCTCCCTGCTTGTTCAGATACCAGACAACTGACATATTGTCGGAAAGAATCGCAATAGTTCCCCTGGGAAGAGAGTTGTGAGGTGCCTGCAACGCTAGAAGCACCGCTCTCATCTCCAGAACATTGATATGCAAGTGAACCTCGTGGTCTCGCACAGATAATGCCCCCCCACCCTATCTGGGAGGTGTCCGTGGTTACTGTGGCAATAGGGGACGGGGGGGGCTCAAGGGTCTCCCTTGATTCAGATTGGAGAGAAGCCACAAATGCAGATCCTGCTGGCATCTCTCTGTGATGTGAATCGGATGGGACAAGGGACGTTCCTGATATGACCACTGGGCCGAAAGGAGCCACTGAAGTATTTGCATGTGTAACCTGGCTAGCGGAACTAGGAGAATGGTAGCCGCCATTGATCCCAACAACTGAAGAACCATCCTGGCTTGGGCTTTTTCCTGGGGTAGTAAAGCCAAGACTTGGGCCTGTAACACTTTTATTCTCTCTGTTGGTAGGAAAGCTCGCATCTTTACAGAGTCTAGCTCTGCACCGATAAAGGCAACAGGCTGTGATGGCAGCAATACAGACTTTGCCCAGTTGAATGAAATCCCTAGAAGATGGCCCAATTTGACAGTAGCTCTCGTGGCTTGAACAAGTAGATGCCTGGTGGGGGCAGTGAGGAGCCAGTCGTCTAGATAAGGAAACACCTGGAATCCTAGACGTCTCAGGTGAGCTGTCACCACTGCCAGACACTTGGTGAACACCCTGGGGGCTGTGGTGAGACCAAAGGGCAGGGCCCGGAATTGAAAATGACTGGCTCCCAGCCAGAAGCATAAATGATTCCTGGAAGCCTTATTTATCTTGATGTGATAATAGGCATCCTTGAGATCGAGGGAGCACATCCATACTCCTTTTTCCAGCAATGGGAAAATGGATTGCAAGGTGACCATTCGGAACTTGGACTTCTTTACAAAGCGGTTTAAATGGTTGAGATCCAGAATGAGTCTCAAGTCCCCTGTTCTTTTTGGCCTTAATAACCTTGGGTAAGTTCCTAATCCGATCTGGTCTGCGGGGACTGGTTGGATGACTCCTTTTTTCGAACAGCTTTGAGACCTCTATTGCTGCCTGATCCCATTGACTGGGTGGAACGTCCGGGATTTTTCTTGATGGGGAGGGGTGAATAAAGGGAATGGTATAACCTCTGGTGATGATACGAAGCACCCATCAATCTTGAGTGATGGACTCCCAGGCCTGAAGATGCTCGGAAAAAATGACCCACGACTGGCTCCAGAGACGCACAGTCAGATAATCCCTCAGGGACGTTGGTAGGAGGAACCACAAAAGGACTCGCGGTCTCCTGTATTGCGGGGGCCTCCACCGCCTCTAGGGCGATGCCTTCCATTAAAATTCCCCCCTCCTCTGCCCCTGGAGGGTCACTGATGGGCAGGGGAAGACTTTTGAGACTTTCTGAACCACATTTTCCCTCCCCTCTGAGCCTTGGGATAAGGTCTAGAGGGAAGCGAAAAACGGGCCCCAACGGCAGACAAAGTCTTACCCTCCTGCTCATATCTAGTGAGGGTGTCTTTCACTTTGGGTCCAAAAAGGGAGGACCCGTCGAATGGGGCGTCCGTGAAAGAATACTTGAAAGCCTCCGCAAAATGACACAAGCGCATCCAGGCTTGCCTCCTGAGGGCTACGCCCAAACTCGCTGCTCTACCCGCCCCCTCGGCTGCATAAGATATAAGCCTCATGGACGAGTTGATGATGGAAAAAAGGGTAGACAGCTGGGCGTTAACAGACTGGGCCAATGCCTCAGGCAAGTTACCCGACAGGGTATCTCCCAACTCCTTTATGAGATCCCTTTGGAGCCACGTAAAATGACACAAGTAATTCAGTGACCGCAAGGTAAAGGTCACTGAAGACAGGGTACGCTTCTCATACCTATCCATACTCCTAGACTCCTTATTAGGAGGATGGATGGAAGTAGAAGCCTCTGCCACGTCCTGCTGAGTGGCAGACGCCACCACCATAGCATCCACAGGTACGCCCTTGGTCAAAAATTCTTTTCCAGGAGGCGCAGATAAGAACTTATTGGGGTGGCTAGGAACTGGCTCCACAGAGTCAGGGTGTTCCCACACCCTTCGACAAATAAGATCCAATAATTCATCGAAGGTTGGGACACCCAGGAGGCGGAAGGCTGGGCTCCGAAGGCCTTGAGGAAGACCGACTCCTCCTCAGAAGGGTTTTTGGATAGCCAGTCGCCCCGCTGTCTCAAGATCTCCAAGATATCGGAGAATGAGACATCATCAGAGAATGAGACATCATCAGAGGACGACTTTGCGGACCCTTCTGCATCATCGAGGTTGGTGTCCGAGGTGACAGACTCATCTGGGGAGTCTACGTGCTTCCTCTTACACAATTTCTTCTTGGGAGGCTCTTCAGGCACAGACTCTGAAGGGCCCTCCGAAAGTAGGGGACCACACATGGAGGTATCCTCAGGCCTATGTCCAGAGATAGGGGGGCACCAGAAGCTCTAGTCGCAGCATCTAGGAAAGGAGTTGCAGATTCAGGTGAAGTCACTATGGATTGGCCAGCATGCTCCTCATAGCCTCAAAAGCAGGTCCACCAGAATCGGACGAAAAAAAACCCTCCGAGACCATGACTGGAGTCAGGGTACCCCTAGCCGAAGCCCCAAGGGGGAGATTCGGAGCCGCAGCCTGAAGCCCCAATGTATCCCCCTTGGGTTCGACTGAGGACACCCGAGTACCGAAACCTGTAGAAGGAATGGAAAAGGTTGGAGCAGAGGTCGGATCCGAAAGACTAGCAGGAGGTTTCGGAGCCGACCCAGGGACTTCACTCGATTTGGCAGACTCCAGCTCCGACGACACCGAGGTTGTCGGAGGAGGAAGAAACAGAACCGATATAGTAGCTGGCTCCGGAGCCGACTGGGCTGGAGCCGAAAATAATTTAGTTAACACTGGCGACTGGAGGAGCCTCTGGACCACCCTATCGACATCCGAATCTGAGAGCCTGGAGGACTTGGAGGAGACAGAAGGGGGTCGAGAGACCTCTGTCGGAACCGAGACAAGACTGGGGGAACTGCTCCAAATCGGCTCCAAAAGGATCGGAGCCGAAGCAGGCTCCAGAACCACCGCAACCTTCTTCGGCGCCGACGACCGTGGAGTCGAAGAAGCCAACCCCGCAACAGACAATACTTCCTGCGGCTCCGAGACCAGTGGAGCCGAGGAAGGAGACATAGCCTTGGACAGTACCTCCTGCGGCTCAGAGACCAGTGGAGCTGAGGAAGGAGATATAGTTTTAGACCTTTTCTCCGGAGGCTCCAATGAACTAGTCTGAGCCAGAGACTTCATTTTAGTCTTGGACCTGGATTTCTCAGAGGGAGGAGAAGACGCCAAAGTTTCCTCAAAGGAGGGTTTAATCAAACCCTTAAGGATAAGTTTATTTTTTCTCTCCTGTAAAACCCTGGCAGAGAAGGCATGACACACACTGCAGGATTCCTGCAAGTGTATGGCACCAAGACAATATACACAGATGGCGTGACCATCAGTCAGCGACATCTTATATGCACATCTGGCGCATTTTTTAAAGCCAGATGGCTTATGTTCTTTTCGTTCCTTGCCAGACATAAGGAACACAACCCACAAGTAGAGCAACAAAAATTCGATTTAAACTATAAATCAACATGAAGCACACTCAGCAACACAAGGTAGGGAGGGAGGAAAGGGCTCTAACTTAAACGCCCAAACTAACGACACAAGATAGGGCAAAGGCCCTCTAACTTAAACGGGCCTAGCCCGCCAAACAGAAGGATTAACTAACAACAAACGCAATCAGTCACAAAAAATGGATACAACAGACAACGTAGCTATTAGAATAGCTTTTTTGGTATAATAACTCGAGCAACAGCTATAAGTTCAAAAAAAGAGGGGGTACTTAGCCACAGCCAAGTTGAGACCACATCATTACTCTAGGAGCGGCAAACGAGATTTGGGGGCTTGGGCGTGATGCATCCTGGGATACAGGGTTAGCCCAGCCAATGAGAGACTTCATGCTAGTTATAGTGGCCGAGTCAGAGCCGACTCTCGGCTCCGAGCCTGTCAGTAATGAATGTAGGCGAGATAGGATCACATTACATCAAGAGGATCAACTGCAGAATGCTATCAGTCATTGCAGGTAAGGAGAGCTTCCATTATGAGTGGCTATCAGTTTAGCAGAACACTTGCTGTGAAAGCTGCTCCCACTTCGCATTTTATAAGTGGTACTACTTTTCAAACAGATATGGTCAAAACAGACATAGGCACTTGTGTGGACAAATCACTCTCATTCAGTCATGTTTTCACCACAGTCATAGGTTCATAGGCAGAAAGCAGGCTAGTTGCCCTTGTGGGCCATTTTAAGCTTAGCCAATTGCCCTTTCAGAAGTGACAATCAAATACTGTACCTTGTATCTGTGAGACAACCATCTTAACTAGTACACCAACCCCAAATCCTTCTACTCTAGCTCAGTTAATTTCCAAGGCACTAACTCCAAGGTCCAAAGACATCTTACCACTGCATTCTTCCCCATTGGATTCATCATCAAATATAAAGCCTCTGGTATGTACATATCCAACCATAATGCTTAAATGTAAAAGGTCCCAATGATTTTTAAACATAAAATTTAAAGGCCTAAATCCTTTAACTATCCTGACAGATTACTACAGCTCTCCTCAGTAGGCTACCAGCTGCTATGAAGTGACCTATGTCTTACTTTTTCGAGCCATGAAAGATCCAGTTTTATTTAACCTCCTCCATCACAAAATCAGTGCCTCTATAAAGACCCTGTACTAGAAACCTAAATTTACACCAACAGATAAAGAAGATTCTTTGGTGGGAAAGGTTTCTAACTTTACATATTCAAAGTATAGTTTGTCTAACGTTAAGGCTAGTTTTGATGAGTGGAAGGGTGGACACGATTTTACACCGGTTATCATGTACAGCCTTGCTAAACTTGTGAGGTGAACACTATAAAGTGCTTGTAAAGGGTGCCAAGAACTTTCAACTGTGCCTGCTTAAAGATGTAGGTGGCTAGGAATCTGACGGCCCGTGAGACTGCTTGTCCAGTACTGAACCTTTAGATTTGTAATGTAATGTTTCAAATATAAACAATGTTATAAAGCTGAATTTGAAGAGTAAAAAAAGATATAGAGGGGTCACAGAAATGCACAAAACTTGGAATTACCTATACTGAAACTCCAGTTTTAGTCAAACTGGCACACTTACAAGAATACCAACATTCCTGCACTTCTTAGTTTGACTGTTTGACAGACAAATGCTAATGTTAACACATGCAAAAGTTTAGCAGATTTGAAACTTACATTTTCAGGCATAAGCAATGCTTACAACACTGTTTAGATAGGAAAGAACATTGTGTGGATCATCGGAACACAGAAAGTACAATTGTGTAAGTAAACTTACTATAACATTATAAGTTCAAATGATCATTACTGCAGTGAGTTATACCCTGCATAGTATACAACAGCCAGCCAGCCAAAGCTTCAGGGCACCTTCCAAGCACCCAAACTGACAGGCAGCTTGAGTTGAGCTTACTAAAAAGACAAGTTTGGGTGCCAAGACCTACACAACTATCACGCCAACAGAGAGGGGGAAATTCAGGCAGAAAGGATAATTCGAGGAACAACAACAAATAAATGTGCTCACCCTGGCATACACAACACACCAAAAAACAAGTGGGCTGGAAGGAGGGAGGAGCAGCTACTGCAGCAGCCATCATTCAGACATTTGCTGTTATCATAAGGTTTACTTGCACAACTGTACTATGTTCCTCATATCGATCACTGCTTCAGCAGCTTTAGCTATGTGGGTAGATTACCCTAGCTTACTACATTTGGGAGGTGGACTGAGAAGAGTCAAGCAGCTCCTGGAGAATAGTCCTAGCAAAGCCTGATCTACACATAGAGAAGGAATCAAGCTTGCAGTGATTTGTAATGTGCAGAGGACCAAGTCGCAGCTTCTACAATACTTATAGAATCTAACCCTTTCCAAAAAGCCATAGATGAAGCCAAGGCTCTGGTAAAGTGCGCCTTGACCCTTTTTCTTGTGAGTATAACAAAATGTAACAGTCTTACATAACTACTTGGATCAGTCCGTTTTGACACAGGTTGTCCCTTCTTCTTACTTTAAAGAACCAAAGAAGGGAGCTGTAATTGACCAACCAAGTAAATCCAGAAAATAAAAATAAGTCTGCTCAAGCGGATGGCTTCAGACACTTTAATGTTACACGTTGTGTTTTTTTTTCAACATTTAACATTAAAGTGTCTGCTTGAGCAGACTGTCCCTTCTTACCTTCATAAGAAATGAACAATTGATCTAAAGATCTGCAAGATTTAGTTCTGTCAAGATAGTACCAGAGTTGTCTGTGAATATCCAAGGTATGGATTATCCTTTCTCCCTCATTTTTAGGTTCAGAAAAGAAAATGGGAAGATGGATAGATTGGCTTAAAGTAAACTCCGATACCACGTTAGGCATAAAAGTAGGATTAGTTCTCAAAAAAACTTGTTTCTTTGGAAAATGAGATATGGTTGACTCACTCACCATAACAGCTTGCAACTCAGATACCAATCTCGCAGACGTCAGAGCAATCAATAAAAAACTGTTTTCCATGTTAACAACCTCAAGTCAGCCAGATTCAAATGGAGCAAATGGTAGCTTCTATAACACAAAATTAAGATCCTGAGGAGGGGCCACCAGTTTTCTTGGAGGTCTCTTATGCAAAACCCCTTTCAAAAATATCTCGATATTTGAATGCATTGAGAGAGGAGGCGGATCCATGGGCAGAAATGCTGAAATAGCCAATAAATTGGACATTCATGGAAGACCATAGGATATTAACTCACACAAATAGTGTAAAACCAGAGAACAACTAGCCCTAAATAAGTCTGCTTATGTTGCTGGCACCAACTAGAAAACCTTTTCTATTTTACTTATATACGATTTTCTAGCAGCAGGTTTTCTTGCATCCATTAATACCTGCTGCACATACTCAGTAATAACAGGTGCCTAAAGGCAGTCAATTATAGTAGATTGAGGTTGGGGTGTATCAAATACCTCTGTTCTTGTGCAAGTAGATCTGGTCTGTGATGAAGCTTGTGGTAACTGCCCCTGGCCATTTCCAAAAGAAGGGAGAACCATGGATGCCTGGGCTAGAAGGGAATCACAACAATGATCTTGGGGTATTCCTTCTGAATCTTCAGAAGTGCACTGGATGTAAGTAAAAAGGGTGAAAAAGCATACATGAACATTCCTGTCCATGGGGGAAAAAAGGCACCTGTCCTCCATGTCTTCTTGCATAGAGTCCCAATGCAGAATCTTGTCAGCTGATTATTCAGAGAGGCTGCAAGTAGGTCTACATAAAGAACTCCCCAAAGATGGATCAAATCTTGGAAGATACCCTGATCTATTTTCCATTCATAAGGGTCTGCCCTTGTCCTGCTCGGCTTGTCTGCCATACAATTTTGCTCTGAAGGAATGTAGGACACCAGAAGAGTGAGAATGCGCTGTGAAGCCACATCCCTATGCTAACATGGCTAGCATGCAAAGGGGATATGACTTGGTTCCCCATTGGTTGTAGATGTACCACATGATGCTGGTATTCTCTGTACCAACTTGAAGAGGTCCTGGGGACTCAGCTGTCTCAATCAATTGAGTTTTCTTCTGACAAACCCCAGCACTGGGTTCGAGAAGACAAAGGAACTTAGGCTGTTGGTGCTGGGACCAAAGAGTCTTCCAATATCACTTTATCCTTCTCAAGTGAAGTCTTGTCAGGGGTATCATGAGATTCACTCATGCCATAAGACCCAAAATCCAGAGTTAATCGATTGCAGCGACTAAAGTCTGAGTGAAAAACAGATCTAGATATAGATCTGTTTTTTCCTTTGGAAGAAAATCTCTTTAAACTGAAGTGTCTAGCTGACACTCCACAACATAATACTCTGTGAAGGAGTCAAAAAAATACTTTTAATGTTCTCTTAGAATCCCAGCTTGTGAAAAAGATCTCTCACCCAGACTCTACAAAGATAAGAAAGTCAACTAAATATAGACAAATGTGGGTACCCTGTACCCTGCAATGAGCTATAATGGGAGCTAGACACTCTGTGAAGACTTTTGCTGCAGCAGACAACCAAAAGGGTAAGGCGAAGAACTGGTAATGTGATACAAACACACAAAACCTCAAGAAACACCTGAAGTCTGGGTGAATAGGTATGCGATGATAAGCATCTTTTAAATCTAATGTTACCAGGAAAAGTGAATGAGGAAGAAGAGGTAACAAGCTGTGAAGTGATATTACTTGAACTTTGGCACAAACATTTTTAGGAAAGAAACAGAAAGATCAAGAACTGGTCTCCAAACATTTTCTTTATTTAGCACTAAAAACATCCTTGAATAAAAAAAAAAAAAAAAAACTTTCCCCACCTGGGAATGAGGAACTTGCTCTATTGCCCCCTTGGTGAGCATGTGATTAAGAATAGGTGGGAAAAAAAAAAAAAAAAAAAGAGTCTGCTGGTCTGGTGGATGAGGGATTACCCTCTGGAAAGGGATTTAATCCCACTGCCATCTTTAACCTTGATGAAAGATCTTCAGAAACCATGTGTTGGAAACTATCTGTTGCCAAACAGAAAAAGCAGAGATTCAGATTTTCTGGAAGGGAAATAAGGCTGCTAGGGTTGAAGGGTGTACAAGGTCCCTTAAACAGTCATTCTGACTTGCTGGATTGTCCTTGAGTTTGGGAGGTTCCTGAATTCGTTTTGGAACCCCTTGCTATTTCTTTTTAAATGTCTGGAACCTTCTTGCCATTTCTAATTAAATGTCGGTTCTCCTGCATTTTGTTGAAGCTGTTTATTTATTTATTTTTTATACCAAGACTGGATGAGGGGTTAGAGAGTCCTTAAAAAAATCTAGAAAAGGTGGGAAGAAATATCTTAAAGATTCACAGTATCAATTTACACCTTACCCGAGTCATACACCCTCTGTAAGCAATAAGTAATGTCTTGTTAAATAGAAATAACCAAATTCTAGAACATACTCACTAAATTTTGGTCTACCTAACTGTTACTCAGATAAAGTACTACATTAGACTGGAAAGGCACAATGCTCTTCATGTCAAATCATGCTGCAGAGTGACTATCTTGGTCCTGGTCTTCCTCAGAATGAAGATGAATAATCAGTATTTATACAATGCTTCAACTCAAAAAGCATTACACACAAAGATGAACTTAGTAATGAAGTGTCTGAATTTATGGCAATAGTTATTGAGGTTACCCTCACTCAAACACAGCCTGAAAAAGGCATGTGACAACTGTAAGGTAAGTAGAAAAAGTGAGCTATGATAGGAGGCAGAATCAATTTATTTTCTGAATGGTGCTTTAGGATCTTTAGTTTCACTTGGACACTCGAAAGGAGGGCACCACAGCATCAACAGTAAAGAGAGAAGACGCAACCTTGATTTGATGCTTCATCCAAAGTGCACATAACTGTAATAGCAGACCTCCCCCCTTATGGTGAACTCATGTCACTATCTCACTTATGACTTCAGTCCCAGGCTATGACTACAATTCACAAGCCTTTGGTTCAAAGGAGAATATGCAAGCAACTGTGACACACTTTCATCAACGACAGATGTCAAGATAGTAGGACCACATTTCTCCAACACAAAGCTGGACCCTCTTGTACAGAGGCATAACTGGAGCCATTTTCCAAATACATAGCTATGCTCCTAATTTCAAAGATCAATTCGACAGGCTCACCAAAACATGCTAACAACTGCTCAACTAGAAGAAGCAACACAAAGTAGGGGGCTCATTCATCCATTTATATATAATGCTCACTGTTCTTATCACAGATTAGCATCTTTCTTGGCACTTCTTTGTGACAACTAATGTGACTTATTCCTACAGTACTTCTTTGTTCATCCCCTCTCTCTTCATGCATTCCTCCTTTCATCTTTAGAAGGGGAAACATCCTGTCAGCTACTTCCTTTCTCTTACCATTATGCCTGTTAAAAAAAAAAATTCACACTACCTTGCTTTGTTTCTCTCTCCAACTTGCTAATGGCATTTCTTATTGCCTTTGTTATCTACTTTCAACTACTGTATGTATCCTTTCCTCTCCTTATCTTTGTATATGTGAACTTCTTGTACTTTACAGCCTCCATAACCTGCTGCAGTTCGAGCAACTAAATGATGTTATGACAATCTTACTGAAAAAAAAGCCATTGTGAGACTAAAGCTGATACTATTAAATATTAATATTCAAAATTAATCAATGCTGTTGCTAGATAGAGGTGAAGTAGGTGGCTGCTCCAGGCACAAGCTGTTAGGTGGCACAATCTACTATAGAAGTGACAATCTGCCCCTACAAGTCAGTTTTGTTTCAAAGCGGGCAGCAGCATATGCAAATTAGTAACTATAGCAAGGAACTACTAGAGGTCTTTTTCTATAGCTTCTATAGTAAACTGAGGACAGCACTACTGTGTAGAAACATAGTTATGATGAAATATTTTAACTCTAAATTCTTAACTATCCTTGACAAGCATGCTCCCAAATGAGCTATCAGAATTAAGTCCAAACCTGACCCCTGGCTTTCAAAAGAATCCAGACAACTCATATTGCTTGGGAATAAATCATGGGCCAAGTGGAGAGCATCCAAAAATATCTTAGACCATCAAACATTTAGACAGCTAAGAAATACTACAAAAAAAGCTATACTTACTGACAAAAAAAACCTACTACTGTAAACTACAGCAATCTCACCATAACAATCCACAGAAGTTCTGGTCTAGCATTAATAAACTCTTACACCCAGGGCACTCCAGCACACCACCTCCTCTAGGAGATGAATACCTCCCTTCAAACCGCCAATGCCTTTAACACCTTTTTCACTGACACCATAAACTCTCTAGCGTGTCAGCTTTCCACAAACTACTCTAATCTCCCAACCTCTTTACCTGATACCCTCCCCTCATTCCACTTACAACCTGTCGCAACCTCATACATCCAAAAACTTATACAGAAACTTAAGCCAGGTATCCCCTCTGCTGACCAACTACCATCTAAATACCTGCAACAAGCAGCTAAAGCAGTTGCTTATCCTGTATCCATCATTATAAACAGAAGTATAAATGAAGGAATTGTCCCAGATATCTGGAAAATCTCCCACATTATCCCTTTACATAAAGGTGGCAAATCCACCGATTATTCCAACTATAGGCCTATTGCTGTCTTATCACCATTAGCAAAAATTATGGAAAAATGCATTCCCCAGCAACTAATTACCCACTTTATCCAACATAACAAACTAGCTAACTGTCAGCATAGTTTTAGGCCATTTCATAGTACCACCACAGCCCTCCTATCCTTCACCGACTCCATCAATAAAAACCGAAACAACATCCTCTCATCAGCACTCTTCATTGATCTGTCAAAAGCCTTTGACATGGTCAACCACCCCATACTCCTAAAAACTCTTGAATCCCTTGCTCTTGACTCCAAGGCTGTTCTCTGGTTTAAGTCCTACCTTAACAATAGGCAACAAGCAGTCCTCTTGGAGAATAAACTATCTCCCCACCTGCCAGTCTCCCTTGGAGTCCCACAGGGCTCTATTCTTGGTCCACATCTATTCTCAGTGTTCATCAACAACCTTCACTTAGAAATCCCTCAAGCTACCTGTATACAATATGCAGACGACTCCACACTCATATGTTCTGCCAACTCCATATCTGAACTACAATCCCTAACCCAGACAGTATTTAACTTAGTCGAGGAATGGTTCTTAAAACGTTGCCTCCTTTTGAATGCAAAAAAAAAAAAAAAAAAAAAACAAGATCTTACTCTTCTCACCTAACAGTAAGTCCCCCCCCAATCAATTTCTCTATCAAATCAAATAATGGCACCATTATAAACCCTGACTCTACCACCAAACTATTAGGAGTCATAATTGACAACAACCTAACATTTGACAATCATATAAACACAATAAAAAGTGTAAATAGAAAATTGGGCTCCCTGTATAAAATAAAACCCTTCTTAACCCCTATAGCCAGAACTACCATTGCCCACTCCCATCTAGTCTCCAGTCTTCTCTATGCTTCCCCCATATTTACTAACCTAAAGGAAAATAATCTTACTAAACTTGCTAACTCCTATAATAATATTGCCAAATTTGCCACTGGAAACCCCTTTAGAACTCATTATTGTCTGAACCTACAGCAGCTAGACTGGCTTGATCTACAAAACATCTTGCTACTTTCCCAACTTACTTTTGTTCATAAGATTTTCTACCAACCTAACAACATACTGATATTCTCTAACCTTATTACACCCTATACAAACCTCAATTTCTTACGCTCTTCCACTAAACTCCTAGCTAGCATTAGCAAGTCTAATAACTTGGCAGGTGATTCCTTGTTTTCAAATACTGCTGGAAAACATTGGAACATTTTGCCATCAGATACAACTGCAATTCCCTCCTTCCCGCTCTTTAAAAAAAAAAAAAAAAAGGGCTCAAGCAACACATTAAAACACTCTGGCTTTGCCCTTGCTGTTACCCTTTCTAATTTGTCTGCTCTCGCTTTTGCCATTTTCCCTATACTGCCTCCCTTCTCCTTTTTCTCTCCACTTACCTTAAGCAGTGGTAACTGCCTCATGTTTTTGTTGCAAATAGCAGATGTATTAAACTATGAACATAGTGTAAACAACCTCACATATCTTAATGTAAGAAAGTCTTATGTTTCATATTTAGCTGATTTCTCCTTGACAAATGCTCTCTATCTACATTTAACTAAATACTTTTTCTTTATATTTCTGTAAGAATTCTATCTGAATACTGTGTTTGCTTAAATTGTATGACTTTAACTACTGATCTCTCATTATTTTTATCAACACGATTATTTTGTTTTTTTTTTCCTTCTTATACTTGTACATTATAAATGTTTTAATGATACTGTGGATCTTTTCTCCCTGGGCCTCCACTGAAAATGGAAATATATCCAGTTGGACTAGCCCGGTTAACAAATGTAAAATAAATAAAATAAATAAATAACTTTTTGCCTGCTGCTGGAACACATTATCTTTTTAGCTGTTTTTTTTTTTTTTTTTGCTCCAAACTTGAGGAATATACAGAGTACAAATTGCCCTGCTACAACTCTGTGTTTAGCACAGCCAAAATATTATTTTTTCAGGAAGTGGGCAACTTCACACGTTTCACCCACATCCCTGTCTCTCTAAGTATATTAACTCCATAATCACTCAACCTCAGATGGTGCAATAAGAAGAAGCTCCTTAATATCTAAGCTCTGCAATCCCATGTATACCCACTAAAAGCTGCAGATTTGACACTGCAAGTCCTAAAATTCTGGGAAAAGTTCTAAATATCACATCATACTGAAGCCAGTCATGGCTACAGAAAAATACTCAAGATTATATAGCAAGGAAAAATGCATGCACTACTGCTCCAAAAGATACAAGTGTATCAACATTTAGTGCTTAACAGTGGTATTTAACTTAGATCAAAGGTTAGAAAATGGATACACCTTGTGATGTTCTTCATACTGATCACTGCTGCAGTAGCCTTAGCTATATGGGTTATAACCTGCAAAGGATATAACAAGCAGGACAGCTTCTCCACAGTTTCAGGGCACCTTCCACGTACTTAAACTGTCAAGCAGCTCCAGCTGAGCTGACTTTGGATGCAAAGCCCTTCAGAGCTTTACTGACACCAGAGAGTACACTCCTCTGAGGCTTTTGAGGATCAATGGTCGGCTTGTGCTTTCGTTAGCTGGGCAGATAAGTTCCCTTTTGGTGGGGGGACTTACTTTTTTACTGTTTTATTACTTTCCCTTTTAGGAAAGTCATTTTAAAGCTATGAATGTTGTGTTGTAATGGACAGTCTCCAAACTAATGCACTTTTTAATGGAGCACTTAATTGTTTCTGTCAGTTTAAAAGTGGTGTTATCTAACTTATAAAATATTTTCTGTGGAGAAAATGTGCTTATTTTAACATTATAAGGTTGCCATAGTGTTTTGAAAGTGCCTTTTACTGTGTTTTTCCTGTCAAAAAATAACTTGCTCAGGCCACTACTCATTGTTTGCAGTAGGTGTATGATTCTGTTACTTACTCCAGGGCTATGACCACTGGTATGGTTTTAAGGAAGTCTGCTTGACTGCATTCTT
The DNA here is from genome assembly GCF_019279795.1 of Protopterus annectens. NCBI lineage: Eukaryota > Metazoa > Chordata > Ceratodontiformes > Protopteridae > Protopterus > Protopterus annectens. The sequence goes on along the minus strand of NC_056730.1, from coordinate 527,352,464 downwards.
AGAACCTTCCAAATGATGTTAAAAATCAGATTTTAAATTATCCCTTGGATAAAGATTTAGTGTTTGGCCCCTCTGCTGCAAAGGCGATCAAAATGTGTGATAAAAGGGGCAAGCTGATCCAAGGAATCTCTAAGATTTTTCAGCCTTCTCTTTCTAAAATGTTCAAGGGATTTTCTTTCTCCTCATCAAATTTCAGCAATAAATAAATAAAAAAAAAAAAAACAGATTAAACAGTTTCCACAGAATACAGGTAAACAGACATTTAGGAAATGGCAAGGAGGTACCAAAAAAGTCTCAAGCCTCCCAAATCCAAACACACTCCAACAAGTCTGAATGACTTTTCAAAAGGTCTTGTGACAACCACCCATTGGCTCTGGTCCTTTTTCATCAGTGTTACAGATGGCAATCGGGGGAAATTCCTCCTTTACATGGCATCATTCCTCATCCTGCAGATCAGACTGTGTTGTTTCCACCTGTTCTTCATCACATGCTCTCCCAAGGAGTGAAGGATAAAATTCCTCCTTCCAAGATGGAGAAGATTTTTAATTCAAGGATGTCCCTAGTCCCAAAGAAAGAAAATGCTTGGAGATCAGTTCTAGATCTTGCTTTCCTATACCCACTTGTGATAGTGTTCAAATTCAAAATGATGTTACTTCACAACCTGTTGCCTCTTCCACTTTCTAGTTTTTCCAGTAACACTAGACTTAAAATATGTTTTATCATCACATCCCTATTCATCCAGACATCAGACGTTTCTTATGGTCTGAGTCTGGATCACATTATCAATTCTCTACCTTACCCTTTGTGAACACTCTTGATGCAGTGGATAGTCCAAAGTGCCTAGCTTCAGTTATAGCTCATTGCAAGCCTACAAGGTGCCTGCATTTTTTGTATTTAGATGACTTGCTGATCTTTGCGGAGCCTTTTTGAAAATGTCAGAAATCTCTCTCTGATGGGAGATTTCTTGCACAAGCTGGGATTCCAAGAAAACATTCAGAAGTCTTTCTTGCATTCCTCACACAGAACTGTGTTCCTGGAATGTCAACTATATACCTCAGTTCAAAGAGCGTTTCTTCCACAGGTAAAAATAAATCTTTATTTAAATCTATTTCTAAGGTATGAAAATCAGACTTTGGTTACTGTGAGTGAATACCTCAAGAGTTTGAATCTCATGGCATCTATGATTCTCATGATACCCCTGTCAAGACTCCATATGAGAAAGATACATTGGTATCTGAAATCTCTTTGGTCCCAACATTAACACCCTTTATCTTTTCAGATCCCAGTACTGGGGTCTGTCAGAAGAGAAATCAGTTGGTGGAAAGAACAGATATCCTTAAATCAGGGTCTCTTCTTCTTTCTCCCTGCTCCAATGCAGTCAGTCACCACAGATGTTTCAGATTTTGCTTGGAGAGAAGCTTCAAGAGAGAGATAAAAGTGCAGAGGTAAGGACAGATACAAACACATAAATATCAAGAAGATGCTTGACCTGATCAAGGCACTCAGTTATCTGAACCATCTTTGCCCCAGGACCTCTTCAAATAGTAACAGAGAATACCACAATGACGTGGTAATCCAACAAGCAAAGGAGAACAAGGTCCTACTCCATTTGCAGACTAACCATGTTAGTTTTGGATATTGTTTCACAGCACAATCTCATCCTACATGCATCATACGTTCATGAGAGCAAAAGTGTTTATCAGACAAGCTGAGCAGAACCGGGGCAGACCCTCATTAATGTAAACTAGATCCAGGGATCTTCCAAGATTTGATCATCTGTGGGGACTTCCTCAAGTAGATTTCTTTGCCTCCTCTCTGAACAATCAACTGCCAAAATTCTGTTTCAGGATTCTATGAAAGAATTCCTGAAAGACAGATGCTTTTTCTTTTCTTTGGACAGGAATGTTCCTGCAAACCTTTCTACCCTTTTCACCAATATCTAGATACTTCTGAAGATGCAAAATGAATCTCACAAGATCACTGTGGTGACTCCCTTTTCTCTCAGGCAACCATGGTTCTCCCTTCTTTAGAAATGGCCAGGGGCAATTACCACAAGCTTTCTCACATAATGGATCTACTCATACAAGAACAGGGGTGTTTGATACACCCCGACATCAAAAATCTTCAACTGATTGCCTGGATGATTAGATCTCAACTCCTTTTAGCTCCTTTTATCCTGTTTCTGAGGATGTGCAGCAGGTACTAATGGAGATAAGAAAGTCTGCTACTAGAATATCATATCTCAGCAAACGAAAATGGTTTCCTAGTTGGTGCGAGCAACATAACCACACCTATTCAGGTCTACTTGCTCTTCGGTTTTACAATATTTTTGTGAGATACTATCCTATGGCCTTCCTTATTCCTCTGTCAAGGTGCATTTACCAGCCATTTCAGCAGTTTGCACATGGATCCTCCTCTTTCAAAGCGGTCACATGTTAAAATGTTCTTGAAAGGGGTTTTGCATAAGAGGCCTAAGTAAACTTGTGGCCCCACCTTGGGATCTTAATTTTGTGTTAGTGAAACTAATATCTATTCAAAGCTTCTCTTTGCCTGGCTTGGACACCTGTGACTACAAGATCTTGGTTTACATCTAAAATACATCTGTGGACCTACAATGCTGATATAATTATTTATTTATTTGCTTGTTTTTTTTGCTGTTGCTCCAATGATCTCAGTGCTATTTAACAGTGCTGTGCTGCATTTATAGGTTAAGTGTTTATTAAGCTAACGACCACAAGGGCCTTTTTAAGCTTAGCCATGCATCCAAATCTCTGACAAGTTCTGGTACCGTTGTTAAGTGTAAGCAAGAGCTTGGGAGAGGAAACATTTACAAACAGGGACCTGGGGGGGGGGGGGGGTGAACCATTCACAGGCTGCCTGTGTCCATTAGAGACACAGGTATCAAACCAGGGAGGAATTTCCTGTTCTCTATCCAATTATCCAAGTTACAATTGAATTGGGTTAGGAGGAACTCTGCTTCACATTGAATGGGGAGTCTGTTCCAGAGAAGGGATAGTCTTTGGGATACATACCTGTCTCTCCAGCAGGTCCAATTTATATCACAGACAATGTTTAAGTCTTTAGAATGGGTAATTCTGATGCTTTTTGTTTTGCGGATATACAAGAGATCCATCAGAGTGGGATCTGACAATGCCTTGTATGCTAGGCATAGAGCTCCCCTGAACAACTCAGAATACATGGATAGGGCCTTGAGGCAGTCTGTACTGGACATGTTATTTATGCCCTGTATTCTTTTAGTGAGAAACGTCTGTGGATGTTCCACTTTTTGGATATGCCTGGTTAGGAGGGCACTGTAGTCAATGACAGGTCTGATGAATGCCAAGTACAGTGGAACAATGACTTCCTTGGACCCAGATGCCATACCTTTGTTTATAAACTGCACAACATAGAATGATTTCCTTACTGTAGACACGTGAAGGTCAAAGGCTAGCTTACCATCAATGTGTGTCCCCAAGTCCCTGACTACTGGGTCAACTCTAAGTAGTGTGTTGTCAATATGATAGTTACCAAGGGTGGATAACTTCCCGAAGGATACTATAATGCATTTCTTGGCATTTAGTTTTAGTCCATGGCTCTGACTCTAGCCATTTGTCTGCGTCAGCCCTTCCTGGAGAATATTTGTGTTGGTGGGGGATTCAAGGACAGCTCCTAATTTGCAATCTGCAAATTTAGTCAGCCAGAGGTCATTCACATTGTCCTTGACTTCAGAGATGTAAACGCCAAAAAGAAGTGGTCCCAGGACCGATCCCACCTGGACTCCACTTGTGACAAGCCTCTTTGTAGAGGTGGACTCTACAATTCTAACTTCCTGGGTCCTGTCTGTGAGCCAGTTGGCTATCCATGGGGTGACACAAGGGCTTGTACCTAACCTCTTGAGTTTGTCGACAATACCAGAGTTGAGTATAATGTCAAATGCCTTGGCCATGCCAAGGTAGGCAGTGTGAAGCATTCTGCCCTCATCCATTGCTTTGGTGACCATCACAAAAAAATCCACCAGGAGCAGAAGGTATGATCTGTCCATAAAGAAACCAAACTGGGTTGGGTCCAGTTTCTTGAGGTTTAGTATGCGATTATTGATTATTTCCATGATAATTCCACAGCGCTGCATATGAGACTAGTGAGACTTGTGCGTCTGTAGTTTCCAGTGTCTGTAGATGGCCACTTTCTGCAGAGGGATGACTGTTGCTGTTCACCATTCATGAGGCAGAAAGCCTGTTAGGAAGTTACAGTTAAACAGCAATTCAGACAGCCTAAACGGTCATGTTTCTGCTATTTGGAAGACATCCTGGGATACTGTCCAAGCCCACTAATGCAGTGTTCTTAGCCTTAGAGAGACCATTAAGGACCTGTTACCTAATGATAACAAAGGGATTTATGTTAATGGTATTTCCTTAAGGAAGGTTAAGGTGGAGAGAGGTGTAAAGTTGGAGCTGAATTTGTCAGCCAAAAGGTTTATATCTTTTGGTTCAGTATAGGTGGCTCCACTTACAATGAGCTCTACACAAAACTTTGTACTGCCTGTGCATAGCTAAAAATACCTTGTGGCTGTCCTTGGCTGGAGGCCACATTTACCTCAACTTTGACTTTGGTAGACTTTATTTGCCCTCTGATTTCTTTCTTTAGTTTGATAAGTGTGCTTTTATCCTGCTGGGTGCTACACCTCCTAATTTTTACCATGATTTTCTTCCTTATGTTATACAGCCTACTGATGTTGCGATTCCATCAGGCTGGCCTGTTTTTTGAGTTAGTTCTGTACTTCTTCCTGGTAGATACAGCAGCCTCTGTGCACTTGTTAAAATAATTACATAGGGTTTCTGTAAACAGTTCTACACAGGCAGCAGCGTTCTCAGAGTTTACTGGGGCTTGACATTTCGCCAGGTTATCACTAAATAGTAGGAAGTTAGCCTTACAGTAGTTCCTGAATATTCCAGGGTTAGCTGGGGTTCCAGGTCTTATTTTTACATCAAAGGAGACCATTTTGTGGTCTGACCTTACCAGAGAAGACACTGCACTAGGGGCTGTGCAGCAGTCTACCATATTAGTGAGGATTCAATCCAGTATGCTTGCACCCCTGGTTAGTGTATTGACAATCTGGTCCAGGGAGTTTGTGCTTACAAAATCCACGAATTTCTGTGCCTGTACCTTTAGTGTCATACATGATTCCCAGTTAATAGTGAGGTAATTAAAGCCACCCATGAATATGGTTTTGGATTGGATGGTGTTTCCAATCAGTTTAAATACATGGTATGGGTTCCCTGGCTTATAGAGGGGTATCTACAGCTTGCAAGGAAGTGGTATTGGATTTTGGCTATGGTGATTTGAACATGGAAAAGCTCAAGTGCATTTATTTATTTGGTTGAATTTATCACCGTTTCCAGCCTGGACGTGTTAAAGAAATGCAATCTGTTTGTTACTGTTCATAGGTAAGTACTAGGCTATTGGCCCTAGGGCCTATACAAGCCTAGCCAAAAAGGTACCCTGGCTTTCGCCACCCAAGAAAATTATTTTCCTGTGCCCCTGTCAAGCAGAACCACAGAAGTGATCCCCGGGTGAATTTCTTATTACCCATCCAATCATCAAGAATTTTCTTGAAGAGTGCTAATAAGTAGCTCTGTTTGACATAGATAGGTAGTCTGTTCCAGAGTATGAGAAGTTTCTGGGACAGGAATCTATCCCTCCAGCATGTTCTGTTTATTGTGGTGACAAGGTTTAGGTCCCTAGAGCATGTAACTAGGAGGGATTGGGATTTCTTTAAGTGGAGCATGTCAAACAGCTCTGGGTTTGACATAGCTTTGTATGTTAGGCAGAGATCGCCTCTGAGTAGGCGATATGTGACGGAGTAAAGCTGGAGTTTTTTGAGACGGTCTGCGTAAGGCATCTGTTTGAGGCCAGTAATCCTCTTTGTGAGGTATTTTTGCGGCCTTTACAGTTGTAGATGTCTTGTGAGGTACATACCAAAAGAGGCGTTGTACTCTATAATGGGTCTAATGAGTGATGAGTAGAGGGGACAATGACCTCTTTTATTCTGGATGAGAAACCTTTTGTGATGAGGTGTGCCATGTAGAAGGATTTCCTGACCACTGTAGCAATGTGATTATCAAAGAAGAGACTACTGTCCACCTGTGTCCCAAGGTCTCTTATCACACTTTCGGTGTTAAGTAGACTACCGCCTATGTGGTGGTTCATGGGTACAGAGTTTTTACCAAAGGGGATGACAATGCAATTTTTGGCATTGAGCTTGAGACCATGTCTTTGACACCAGGAATCTGTCTCAGTAAGGCCCTTTTGTAGGATGTCCACATCGTTAGGAGTTTCGATTACGGCTCCTAGTTTGCAGTCATCTGCGAATTTAGTTAGCCAAAGACCTTCTATGTTAGCCTGTACTTCAGAGAAGTAGATACCAAACAGGAGATGACCCAGGACTGAACCCTGTGGTACTCCACTTGTCACTGGTCTGAAGCCTGATTTGGAGTCTGCTACTTTCACAGTGTGGGTTCTGTCAGTAAGCCAGTTGGCAACCCATCTTGTGACATAGGGATTTATATCTAGTTTAGTGAGTTTATCTATAATTCCAGAGTGGGGGATGGTGTCGAACGCCTTGGCAAGATCTAGATAGGCTGTGTGAACCACCTTACCCTCATTTATGGCTTTGGTGACTACTTCAAAGAAGTCTATCAGATTTAGGAGACATGATCTGCCTTTTACAAACCCAAACTGTGTGGGGTCCAGAGTTTGGAGATCTCCAATGTCTTTGTTTAGGAGTTCCATGATGATACGTTCCATGGCCTTGCAGACGAGGCCCGTCAGGCTAATGGGGCGGTAGTTCCCAGGGTCTGTTGTGGCCCCCCCCCCCTTTGTGGAGTGGGATAACTGTCGCGGTGCGCCATTAAATGGGCACAAAGCCTGAGGTGAGGCTATGACTGAACATGGTACTTAGGCAGGGTACCAGTTCATTCTGTAGTTCATGTAGAAGGCAGTCTAGGATGTTGTCAGGTCCCATGGGTGCTGCAATCTTGGCTTTGGAGAGTGAGGTTTTTACCTGTACAGCGGTGATTACAGGAACTTTGCATTCTTCCGGTATAAAGATGGGCCCTTTAGGGGGTGAGAGGGTGGTAAAGTTAGCACTGAACCTATCTGCCAGGATGTTGGCAATATCAGTTGGTTCTGTACATTTAGTGTCGTTGTGCTGTAACTCAGAGCAGATCTGACTGTTGCCATTGAGATTCTTGACATAGGTATAGAATGCTTTGTGGTTGTCTTTAAAATCAGTGGCAATTTTTGTTTTCATAACTAGCTTTGGAGGATTTTATGAGGGATCTCAGCTTCTTACTGAGGCTGACAAGGGAATTCCTCCAATCGTGGGATTTTACTCTTTTTTGCAACAGTTTCTTTCTTCTGTTGTAGAGTTTGTTTATGGCAGAAGACCACCAGATTGGCTTCCTTTTTTTGGAGGACAGCATCTTGGTTCTGTTAGGGATAGCATGATCCATGCACTCGTGTAAGTGCTTATAAAGTGCATTTGTGTAGGACTCAGCAGTCGTACCTCTATTGTCCATCTGCATGGGTGTCGTGAAGTTTGCCACTTCTGTCTTAAGAAGTATGAAGTTGGCTTTGGAGACATTTTTTATGACTGTTTTCCTAATGGGGGGTGGGAGTGGGATGTGGATGTCTAGGGTGATTAGCTTGTGGTTGGATCTGACCAATGAGGAGCTTGACCTCTGGTGTGGAACACCGGTCACCATATTGGTGATGACCAGGTCTAGGATATTGCTACCCCTAGTGGAGGCATGGATAAGTTGATCCAAGGCCTTGGAATTGATGATTTCCAGAAAACGTTGAGCAAAAGAGTAGGTACAGGAGTAGTCTTCGCAGTTAATGGTAGGGTAGTTGAAATCACCCATTATTAGGGTGTTGGGTTGTACCTTAATATTTTCCAGTGTATCAAGAAAAGAGGAGTGGGAATCCTGGGGCATGGTAGGGGGTCTGTAGCAATCTACAATCTGGATTGTGGTTTTGCCCAGAGTTAGTTGAACTTGGATAATCTCGGATGCATTATGCTGAGCAACTAGCTTGGAGGTGTGGATATCCTTAATGAATATGGACACACCTCCACCTTTAGTGTTTCGGTCCGTGTTTGGTGGTCGAAAGGTGTGGTATGAATTATAGTCTGGTAATGCAGGGGTGCTCTCTGGAGCTTTGAACCAGGTCTCTGTCACTGCACAGATGTCAATGTTCTCCATTTTAAGGAGTGCCTCGAGTGAGTGCATTTTGAGGTTTAGACTTCTAGCATTGAGTAGCATTACCCTCAGATTTTGCTTGCTTGCATCTGTTACGGTGGTGAATTTGTCATTTGAACCTTGTCTAAAAAAGGCACTATAGGAGTGGCAAGAGCCTTTGCCAGTATCCGGAATCCCAAGGGCGACAGGTGCAGGCCATCTCTGGCAAAGCAGAGTGGTCTATCAATCATGTCATCCCAGGCAGACAGATACTGGATTCCCTTAGAATGACACCAGAAGCTTAGTCAATTATTAAAGTCAATCATTGTGTCCTTGTACTGTGGTGTCATTCTGGGTGATGGCAGGATGCTACTCAGGGCTAGGGTCATACCTGCCTGGGCTACAAGATCGGAGAGCTCCTCCATGTCTCTTTTCATGTTGTCCAGGGAGGTACGTCTCAGGTTATTCACACCAACATGGACAATGACAGAGTCATAGTTGTACTTGTTGTCGAGTGACCTGAGTGCATGCGTTATGTGGCAGATCCTGGCACCTAACAGGCAGCTGACAGTAACTTTTTCCTTGTTTAGCCTGGTGAGTGGATCATCAGTGTGCCTGACTATAGAGTCACCTATGACTAGAGTGTTGGGTAAGTTATGCCTTATGGGCTGTAGTTGAGTGGCACACCGAGTATGTGGGCTATGTGTCATTTGGGTTGTGTTGGGGGGTGGAGGTTGCTTGCATTTCTGCTTTGGAGGTCTCTGTTGATTGGGCTGATTTGTACTGAGAGCCTCCGCGAATGTAGGTGTGTGTTTTGTGCTTGTGTGTGTGTGTTTTGGTGGTGTAGGTTTTGAGGGACTATGTGATGAGTGTGGTGCGGTGCAAGTGTTTACCTTCTCCTCTTGACTGTCTAGGCCAGCCTTTGGTGAAGAGAGCTTTGCTTCCAGTTTGGCTATATAAGTGCATCTCTCACAGGTCGTGTTGGGTGGTAGGAGGAGAGGGTTGTCTGTGTGCATAAGGCAATTGCTGCATTGTCTCTTAGGTCATTTTAACAGTATTCTAATATTTCCTGACCTCCTCCAATATTGCAAAAGCTGTCCTAAGTATGCCAAAATTCATCTGAGTTTGCCAAAATATTTCTAAGTTTTGCAGTTTTTCTGTTTTTGAAGAAGTTTGTGAACTTATTTCCAAGGATTCCTGATTCTGCAGGAGTTTTTTTGTTGTAAAGTATCTGTTACTGCACTTCAGCTCAAAACCAGTTTGTTTTACATTAAAAGGATTTTATTTTCCATTCTGTTGGGTGCGGCGGGCTGATTCAACCCATCTGAGTTGGGAACTGATGATGGAAGGCTTATTGTGTATTTATCTGAATGGCCTGAGGGCTTAACTGTGTAAAAGTCATTCATTCTACTGGTGTAAAAGCTTTATAATTTTGTGAGACTGTTCTCATTTATTCAGAGCTTCCTGTGCCTGGTTTAGATACCTGTATCTACAACACCTTGGTTTGAATCTAAAATTATCTGTGGATCTACAAAGCTGATACTAGTTTTTTTGAACTTGCTTTAACTTTCTCAGTGCTATATAACAGTTCTGTGCTGCATTTATTGATATGGTTGAATTCATCACTTTTTTTTCAGTTTGCAATTGTTAAAGAAACACAATCTGTTTGTTACTGAACTGATGGATGTTTCAACATTTTCCTGATATTTTCTAACCTCCTCTAATGCTGCAAAAGTTGTTCTGAGTTTGCCAAAACATTTCTAAATTTTGCAGAGCTTTTCTGTGTTTGTAGAAGTTTGTGAAAGCACAGTTTTGTACCTACCATAAATGTAGATGTTCGAGGATTCCATTGCTGCAGTCCTGACTATTGGGTATAGTCCGCGTCCAGTCGGCCCGAATACCAGAGTATAAGGCTGACGTCGGTCAGGGCGCATTAGACTGACGTCAGTACGTCAGGGTACTAATGCGCATGACCGACGTCATATCCTCAGTCTTTTCTTGCCCCAGATGTCAGAAGACCCTAAAAAGACAAGTCCCAAAATACCTGCACCAAAAACATGTACAATATATACAACAATATATACAAAAATATATACATGTAAACTCACCTACACAACCACCCCTAAACACAGAGGGGAAGGAGGGAGGGTAAATTGGACTGCAGCAATGGAATCCTCGAACATCTACATTTATGGTAGGTACAAAACTGTACTATGTTCTTCGTTTCCATTGCTGCAGTCCTGACTATTGGGTAGAATCCCAAAGCAGAGGTAAGGGAGGCTGGCAAATCATAAAGAATTAGGAGCTGACAACATGCCTTGTAAAACAGCTGTGGCAAAACCAGCCCTAGACTTAGAGTAGATAGGAAGGTGATAATGCTTAGAGAAAGTATGCACTGAACTCCAAGTAGCTGCTTCCAAAATATCCTTAGTTGCCACCCCCCTTAGAAATGCTGTTGAAGTGGCAGTAGCCCTAGTGGAATGAGGCCTAATCCCAGCTGGAATCTCCTTGCCATGATGGGAATAACAAAATGCAATGCAAAAGCCAATCCACCTAGAAATAGTTTGTTTTGACACAGGCTTGCCCTGTGAACTCAAAGCAAAAGAAACAAACAACTGCTGAGACTGCCTAAAATCCTTAGTCCTGCTTAAATAATAACGCAATTGCCTGTGTACATCTAAAGTGTGCAAAATCTTTTCCCCTTTATTTTGAGGGTCTGCATAAAACGTAGGCAAATGAATAGTTTGGTTTAAAGCCACACTAGAAACCACCTTAGGCATAAAGGAAGGATTAGTACGTAATGATACCCTATCCTTATGGAAAATCAAAAAGGGCTCTACTGCCATAAGGGCCTGCGACACCCTTCTTGCAGAAGTAATAGCCAACAGAAAAGCAGTCTTCCATGACAAGTATTTCAATTCAGCAGTAGCTGCAGGCTCAAAAGGTTGTAGAGTAAGTTTTTCCAACACAAAATTGAGATCCCAAGCAGGAGTAGGAGCTCTACGTGGGGGTCTTATATTCTTTGCCCCTCTAAGAAACTGCTTGAACAGAGGATGCGAAAACAAAGGTGGGTCACAATCATAGTGAGCTGAAATTGCTGCAGCATGAATCTTAATGGAAGAGAAAGACAAACCTTTGTCCAATAACTCAGTAAGATATTGAAGAGCCACACTCAAATTAGGCTCAGAAATCTCCAAATTCTTTGCTGTACTCCAAAATAAAAATCTCTTCCATTTTTCTGTACACTCTCCTAGTACTAGGTCTTCTAGCTTCCATAATCACATTTAAAACTTGTTGAGGAAGTTGAGACCTGCTGTGTTTCAACACAGAATATGCCAGGCTGTTAGATGAAGAGAATGAAGCTTGACATTGAGCAGATGACCGTCCTTCTGAGATAACAGATGAGGAATCAGAGGTAAAGGCCATGGAGGCTTCTTTACCAGACTCCGTAGTAGTGGGTACCAGTGTTGCCGAGGCCAATCTGGAGCTATCAAAATCATCCTTGGCCTGTCTTGTCTGACCTTTAATAGTACCTTTGGAAGAAGAGGCAGAGGTGGAAAGGCATACACATGAAGGTTTTTCCAACTGAAAGACAGAGCATCCACTTTCCAAGCTGTGTGATGAAACCCCTTTGTGCAATACTGTGGCAGCTGGTGGTTTAGTGGAGAAGCGAACAGATCTATGTCTGGAGTTCCCCATGACACTGTCAGTTTCTGAAATACATGAAGATCCAGTTTCCACTGTGGGGATCCATGATTTGTCTGCTTAACACATCTGCTAAGGAGTTCTGTGCTCCTGGCAGAAACCTTGCCTGAAGAGTTAGTTGCAAGCTTAGCGCAGTCTCCCATAAAATCATTGCTTGCCTGCATAGAGGATAAGAATGTGTTCCCTGCTTGTTGATGTACCACATGACAGTTGTGTTGTCTGTTAGAATCAACACCTGCCCTGGAAGAAGTAACTCCTTGAAAGCCATTAATGCAAACTGGACTGCTAACATCTCCTTCATGTTGATATGTAGATGCTGTAGTCTGGCAGGCCACTTGTCTTGTATCCACTTTCCATTTAGATGAGCTCCCAAGCAATGTCCGAGGCATCTGTCGTTAAGATCTGACTTGCCTCTGGCCGGGTCACAGAGAGTCCCTTGTTTAGGTGACATTCCTGAGCCCACCACAAGAATTCTTTTGAAGGCAAGGTATTATTTGAATGACAGTGTCCAAATCCTGGCAGTGCTGTGTCCATACATTTTTGAGATACCATTGTAGCTTCCTCATATGCAGTTTGGCATTGGGAAGCACCAGAATACAAGATGCCATGAACCCTAATGCTTGAAGGACTGTCCTTGCAGTCAGCACGGACTGATGAGATAGTTGATGGAAGTAAAGTGACAGACTCTTTTGTTTGTCCGGGGTTAAAAGGCCATCTGGGCTGCTGTATTCAGTCTCACACCCAGAAAGCACATGTCTTGAGAGGGTACTAGACTGGACTTTATTTCGTTCACAGAATACCCTAGGCATCTTAGCACTGCTATAACATATTCCAGATGCTGTAGAAGGTCTTCCTTTTCTTGAGCCAGAATCAGGCAGTCGTCCAAGTAAGGATAGATTTGAATTCCTTGAAGCCTGAAGTAAGCTATCACTGGAGCCAGAACCTTTGAGAATACTCTGGGCGCAGTAGATAAGCCAAAGGGCAATGCAGAGAACTGATAATGAGAATTTCCAGCTCGAAACCGCAGATACTTCCTGCAACTTAGCCTTATAGGCACATGAAGGTAAGCTTCCTTGAGATCTAAAGTTACCATCCAGTGATCTTTGCCCAGCAGAGGTAAAAGCTGTTGTAACGTCAACATCTTGAACTTGGGAATGTCCAAAGACGTGTTGAGGAGAGATAAATCCAAAATTGGTCTCCACGTGTTCCCCTTCTTTGGTACAAGGAACAGGCGAGAATAAAATCCTAGGCCCCTTTCTGATACAGGGACTGGCTGAATGGCCCCTATCTGAAGTAACTGTGAAACTTGCTTGTGAGCCTCTTTTCTTTGTGGAGGAGGAACGTCTGGCATGCCTTTGAAAGGGGGCATTGTATGGAAATAAAATCTGTAACCGTGGTGAATGATATCCAACACCCATTTGTCTTGAGTAATTAAATCCCAATTTTCTTTGAAAAGAGACAGTCTTCCTCCCAAAGGAGCTGCCAGACGGGAATCTGCTGGCAGCTGAAAAGGCAGGTCATTGGGTCTGTTTACGAAAGGACTGACCCCTGCCCTCACCAGAAGTCTGAGCAGGTGAACTCCCTGTTCTAGGCCTAAAAGAACCTTGAGCCCTGCCCCTACCACGTCTAGACCTACCCCTAGACTGGGAATCATAAGCAGGATATGTCCACCCCTTAGCAGGCCAATTTCTACTAAACTTTGGTGGCTGCACCTGCAAAAAATCTTTAACAGTTTGCATAGACTTAGCTTTGTCCTCCATTTTCTTTAAAACTGCTTCCACAGGCGATCCAAACAACACATCTGACTGTAAAGGAGCATCCAAAATCCTTGTCTTAACATGCTCAGCTAAATTCTGATCCTTCAACCAGGCATGCCTGCGAAGAACAGAACTGGTAGCAGCCACCCTCGAGGAGGCCTGTACAGCATCAAAACCACATTGCAAAGAATGCTTACCCACTTGTTCAGACACATGAACCAAATCCAGCAACTCTTTACACTCAATACCTTCCGCCAAAGCATCCACCTTAGATTTCAATTGTGAAAGGAGATAATTCTGATATTTTAGCATGTGAAACTGACAATTCAATGCTCTCATGGCCAGAGTGGAAGAAGTATACACTTTCTTTCCCCACCTATCCAAAGCCCTTGCCTCTTTATCAGTGGGAACAGGATTTTTAACCACAGAAGCCTTAACACCTTTAGGCCCTTGAGAAATAGTTTCTGGGTCCGCCCTAGGACTCTTAAACAAATATTTATGAGCTTCGGGCACCCTATAATACCTATCAGGCTTAACAGGAGCAGGAGGCAAAGAGTCAGGGTTCAGGGAAGCCTCTGCAAGAACATCTTCCACCACATTCAACACAGGAGGAATAGCTAAAGGCCTATGCTGGGGAAAAACAAGAATTCCCTAAGCCTTTTCCTGGAATCAGAGTAATCCTGGCCTTCCCATTTAAAGTGCTCCCTCATGGAATGCAGAGTCTCTGAAAATGAGAAATCCTCAGGCGGAGAAGCTGTAGGAGTGGAATCATCCACATCCGAATCAGAATAAGTAGGATACTCCTGCATATCTTCCACAGAAGATTCTGAAGCCTCTGAACACTGTTCAAAACTATCAAACTCCGGTTCCACCCTAGGCCGCTTATCAGGCGGGGGCATAGAACCTCTAATCATAGTAATCAAATCTTCTGCCATTTTAAGCATATGTTTCTTAGGTACAGAACCCGAAATGCTAGGAGAAGCCCCACTGAAGCTGAACTAGGCCTACCCTCAAAGAAGTTTTGGCAACAGAAGGAGAGGCTCTAACAACCTTGGGAAGAGAGGGAAGAACAGTCACCTGAGAAGCCCCATCAGCCTGGCCTACCTCCTGAGAAGGCACATCCTGTAATAGTAAAGTTTCTGCCTGGGACTCCATGGAAACTCCTGGCAAAACCTCTGGCTCCACTGAGCCTTCTAAAGAACCGACGTCCGGGACTGCCGGTTCATCAACCCTAGGCTTCGCTGTTTTGTCCTTGCGCTTCTTGAGGAAGCGGGCCCGGAGCACCCGACGGCATTTTATAATTGCAACGCTTCCCAAACACTAACCTGGCACAGTCTAACCTCCTCTTAATAGTGCGTTTGTTAAACCTAGCACAAGAGCGGCAACCAACAGCGCCGTGCTCAGGCCCTAAACAAGGTATACACAAGGTATGGTAATCCCTATGAGGTATCTGTTTCCCACAAGAAATACAGTTATTCACTTTTTCTGAGATCCGGTAAAATACTGAGGCAAGAAAACCAAAATGTTCCCCAACGGGGTACTTAGCCAACTCTGTTTCGGTCTGAAACTCCGGTTTCGGAAATATTTCAGAACGCCAACCTGCACTCGCAAAACTGCTTCTGCATCGGACCATGCGGCAAAAAAGACTGAGGATATGACGTCGGTCATGCGCATTAGTACCCTGACGTACTGACGTCAGTCTAATGCGCCCTGACCGACGTCAGCCTTATACTCTGGTATTCGGGCCGACTGGACGCGGACTATACCCAATAGTCAGGACTGCAGCAATGGAAAACGAAGAACATCTTATTCCCAATGATTCCTGATACTGCAGGAGTTCTGCCTTTTGTTGTAAAGCATTTGTTACTGCACTTGAGCTCAAAACCAATTAATTCTACATTAAGAGGGTTTTAGTCTGCACTCTGGTGGGAGCGAAGGGCTGATTTAACCCATCTGAGTTGGGAAGTGCTGGTGGAAGGCTTATTGTGTGTTTATCTGATTGGCCAGAGGGCGTAACTTTGTCAAGTCTTTCATCCAGCTGGTTTAAACCTTTGCATTTGCACAGTTACCCATGCCTTGTTCTTAGGTTCTTAGGTTTATAGGAGATTACTAGGCTAGCAGCCCTAGAGCCTTTACAAGCCTAGCCATGTTAATTCCAAGTATCCCCATTTGTTCTTTTTGGGTTGTTTGCAGAACAAATTTATGAACAGAGTGGGTCTATGATCAACACCGGCTGCCTCTGTCCATGAGGGACATGGGTTCCACCCCAGGGGTGAATTTGCAATCTCTCATCTAATTATCTATGTTGTGTTTAAAAAGGATCAGTAAGGAGCTCTGTTTAACGTGAATTGAAAGTCTATTCCAGAGAAGCGGAAGGCTCTGGGAGTCGTATCTGTCTCTCCAGCATGTTCTGTCTATGTCACAAGCTAGGATAAGATCTCTATAGCAAGTGACTTTTGTGCCATCTGACTTGCAGATGTGCAGCATTTCCATTATGCCAGGGTTGGAGATTGCCCTATAGGCCAGGCACAAGTCACCTCTTAGCAGCCTATCAGATACAGAGTGAAGTGACAGGGATTTTGACCTGCCCATGTAGGTCGTGGTTTGGAGTCCATGAATTTTCTTAGTGCAAAACCTCTGAGATCTGTCCAACTGCTGCAGGTATCTGGTGAGGTACATGCAAAAGGCTGCATTATACTCCATTAGTGCTCTGATGAATGTCAACTACAGTAGAGTTATAACATCGCTTGATCTGGATGCTATGCCCTTGCTTATGAGGTGTGCAATGTAGAAGACTTTTCTTACCACTGTGAAAACTTGGTGGTCAAAGTTCAGACTGCTATAAATCTTTGTTCCCAAGTCTCACACCACTGTATTGGAATTCAAGGGGGTGCTGTCAATATTGTAATTTGTAGGGAATTCTATTTTGCCAAAGGGAATAATAATGCACTTTTTGCATTTAGTTTTAGACCATGGCTTTGGCACCAATTATATGTTTGTGTCAGCCCTTCTTGTAATAGGCTGACATCATTGGGGGACTCCATGATTGCTCCCAGTTTGCAATCCATGAACTTGGAGAGCCAAAGCCATCAGCTTTGGCCTGGACTTCTGAGAAAGAGATGCCAAACAGTAAGGGGCCCAGCACAGACCCCTGTGGTACTTCACTGCTGATGGGTCTACTGGTGGAAGTGGAGTCACCAATTTTGACAGTGTGCGCTCTGTCGGAGAGCTAGATGTCGATCTATCTAGTAACTTAAGGGTTAATCCCTACCTGGGAGAGTTTCTCAATGATGCCAGAGTGCAGAACTGTGTCAAAAGCCTTGGCAAAGTCGAGATAGGCAGTGTGCACTGTTGTACCTTCTTCCACGGCTTTGCTGACATTTTCAAAGAAGTCCACCAGGTTTAACAAGCATGATCTACCCTTACTGAAGCCAAACTGGGTTGGGTCCAGCATTTGGAGGTTGCCCATATCCTTGTTGATAAGGTCCATGATAATTCTTTCCATGGCCTTGCAAATAAGGCTGGTTACACTTATGGGTCTGTAATTCCCAGGGTCAGTTGATGGCCCCACCATTTGTGCAGGGGGATCACTGTTGCTGTTCTCCCCTCTGTAGGAACATAGCCAATTCTCAAGCTATGATTAAACAGAATGCCAAGTGGGTCCACTAGGTCTTGTTTTAGATTGTTTGGTAAACAACCTGGGATATTATCTGGTCCCACTGAGGCCATGTTTTTGGCCTTGGAGAATGTGACCTTTTCTCTAGAGACACTAGGCAGAAGACTGGTGTCAGGTATGCTTTAGGATATGGTAGGTGGAAGTTTGCTCTGAATCTGTCAGCTAGCAGGTTGGTGATATCTTCCAGTGTAGTGAGTGAGCCCATCTTCAACCAGTCTGGCACATAGCTGGGGATTCCCTTTTAGATTTCGGATGTAGTTAAAGAATGCCTTATGACTATCTTTGACTAGGGATGTGATTTTTAGTTTCATAAATTGCTTTAGAAGACTTTACATGGTTTCTGATTATTTTGTTTAGGCCTAGGAGGGAACTCTTCCTCTGCAGAGTGATATCCCTCTTGCTTTTGGATAACATTTTATTCCTCTTATTATACAGTATGTTTATACTTGAAGTACACCACTGTGGCTTGTTTTTACTGGAAAACCTGGTTTTGATTCACTCAGGTACAGCAGAGTTTACACAGTCACTTTAGTGTTTGTACAGGGCATTTGCATAAACTACTGCACAGTGATCACTGATGTCTGCGATTGCTGATGGTATGAAGCTTTTTATACCATCACCTATTAGGCTGCAGTTAGCTTTGGTAAAGTTTTTTTTTTATAATTTTTGTTCCTTTGAGGGTGTCGGTTCCAGTAGTTACTTCAAACAAGACTGATTTATGGTCTGACCTAACTAGGGAAGGCATCAGGCATGGGGAAGTACAGTGACCGCCCCCCCCCCCCCCAATGATGGTGAGTACTATGTCCAGAACATTAGAGTCCCTAAAGGAGGAGCAGACTATCTGCTCCAGAGCATTTGTGTTAAAGTTCAGGAACCTCTGGGCAAGCATGTTTTTGCTTGTCTATCTCCCCCAGTCTATGGAAGGATAGTTAAATCTCCCATGACTAAGGTGTTGGGCTGTATGGTGAGGGACTCCAGTAAATTGAGGTAGGCGGTGTGCTTATCCTTGTTTATGGTGGGGATCTATAGCTAGCAATAATGTGGTATGGTACTTTCCCAACAGTTAATTGGACAGAGTAGTTTGAGAGAGTCATGCTGTCTGACAATTCTCAATGTGTATCTGGTTTTAATGAAGATGGACACCTCCACCTTTGGTTCCTACATGCTCATTTTGAGGTCTGAACGTGTGGAAAGCATTGTAACCTTGCATGGTCTGGGTGCTCTCAGTGGCCTTGAACCATGTCTCAGTAACTGCACACACGTCAGCATCCTCTAAGGTGAGGAGTGCTTCCAGGGAGTGCAGTTTTATGTTTAAACTCTTAGCATTGCAGCATTTCCCAGAGTTTGTCTCAATTAGATTTTGTTACATTGGAAAATGTGTTGTTTTGACATTGCCTAAAAAGGCACTATGGGGGAGGCAAGGGCCTTCGCCAACATCTGAAAGCCTAGGGGGAGCAGGTGCAGACCATCTCTAGCAAAGCAGCATGGTCTGTCTACCATATCCTCCCAGGCTGACAAATACTGGATATCCTTGGACTGACACCAGAAGCTGAGCCAATTGTTGAAGTCAATCATTTTTTGTTTATACTGTGGCATCATTCTGGGCGAAGGTAGGATACTGCTTAGGGCTAGGTGCATACCTACCTGGGACACATAATCAAAATGTTCCGTCATGTCTCTCTTCATATAGTCCAAAGAGGCACATCACAAGTCATTCACTCCAACAAGGATTATGACAGTCATAATGGTACTTGTTGTTGAGTGACTTGAGTGCATGCCTGATTTGTAAGATCCTAGCACATGATAGGCAGCTGACTGTGACCTTCTTGCCCAGTCTGGTGAGGGGGGACATGTGCGTCTCACTATGGAATCAACTATGACCAAGGCATCTGATGTGTTTTGCCTTAGGGACTTATTTGTTGACACATATGTGTGTGTGTTGATATGTACAGTGGTTTCTTTGTACTTGGTGGTTAGTGTGGGTGGTGTGCACTTGGGAAGTCTCTGTTCTTTTGGCAGGCTTTTAGCGAGCAGCTCTGCATAGAAGGGTTTATGCGTCATGAACTTATTTTGTGTGAGAGGTGAGGTTTGCATGAGAGGTGAAGCATGTGTTGATAACCTGTATGATGTCTAGTTTGTCTTTAGGTGACAGAATTGATTCCAATACCAGTATATTTGCATCTCTCACAAAGGGTGTTAGTTTGCTTTAGGAGTAAATGGTTGTCAGTATACATGAAGCAATTGCTACATTGTCTCAAGATGCCCAGAGCAATTAAGCTGGCATGAGAAATGATGGGAAACTGACCATCTATTATGGCATGATTTATCTGAAGGTGATATTTGGGAAGGAAGTAGCCTAGCTGGACTTAGTCACAAACAGCAAACATGAAGCAGAAATTAAATTTCCTCCAGGTTCTACTCTGTGTCACCTCCAAGCTTTCTAATACAAAGTATCTAGACCAGGGGTGTCCAAACTACGGCCCGCGGGCCAACTGCGGCCCACGATCCATTTTTAATTGGCCCGCAGCAAATTCCAAAAATCTACCAAATATGGCCCGCACATAAACCTGGCGGTATTGCATTTCTTGTTTAAACCACAGGTAAAGAACAGTAAACACTTGAAAAAATCCACAAACGTCTGACAACAGAGAAACCCAGAAACAAAGCGAAAGCCCACACAGTCCTAAACGCAATTTATTAAAACAAGGAAATCACAGCGTTTTCGCCACACACATATGGTGGCTTCTTCAGAGGATACAAAGGCAAACAAACACAAGCAGTTAAATACTAAAAGTTAATTGAAGTCAACTGTTATCAATTAACCACAAATTGTGAAACAAGATGCCTGCATTAGACTGAAAAAGTAAAATGCAAAAAACAAAATGCAAAAAGGACCCCAAAATACCAGGAATAATTTTTTAGGGAAGAGGAACAACAGGGGTCGCCGCAGGGGGAATGCGAACTGGAACAACTAATCACAAACCCCCTCTATAATCTGAACACTCCTGTCAAGATTGTTAAGAATATGAAAGGTGATTTTACAATTTATAATTTTTCACACCTTACCCTGGAACCAGAACTTGTTGAGCTGTTAGCCTTGGGTAATACTTTTGTACCTTCTATTAAATGCGACTTGGCCAGGGTGTTATTGGATTTAAAATGTTATGTACGTAAACTAAATTTGAAACTTTTGTTTAACTTCTCCACAGACTCCCAGGTCTCGAAGTTGAAACTGCCTAGTATTTTTAACCCGCCCCTCCATGTAGCCCTTAAAATGTTTGAGAGTGCTTGTGAGTTGGATATCAGGTTTTTATTGAAGCGGCCTTGTGCTGGTCTTAGTCGCTTCAATATTTCTAAGGCCCAAATTGAAGCATTACGTGATCTCCGCATTGTCGGGGTCAGGATCATCAAGCCTGATAAAGGTGGCGGTTTGGCCATCTTTGAGCAGGCTGATTATGTAGAAAGAATGCACAGGGTCCTTGATTCTGACTCATATGAAATCTCATCTGTCAACGAGATGAATATCAGTACCAGTAGGATTAGGGGTTATTTGAGGGATTTCTTTATCAACGGCAGAATAGATGAGGAGACATATAAATATATAGATATTTTCCATGCTAAGACCCCTGTTATGTTTGGAATCCCCAAGATTCATAAAAATCTTGGGGACCCACCTATGAGGGCACTGATAGATGGTAGGCTTTCCCTCACCTACCCTTGTTCAAAATTTGTGGACACGTTACTGAATCAGTATGTTGACAGTGTACCTACTATTTGTAAGGACTCATGGTCTTTTCTTTCTGACTTAAATGGGCTGGAGTTGGATATGGATGTCAATTTTTTGACCATAGATGTGGTCGATCTTTACACATCCATACCACACCAGGAGGCCATTGAGTGGATTGACTTGCTTTTGCGTGAGCTTCAGGCTCCTATGAATGTCATCAATAATGTCACAGAGTTGCTTAACATTATTTTGTCATCAAATTATTTCCTGTTTGAAAAAGACATTTACATTCAAAAAAGAGGGGTTGCCATGGGCTCCCCATGTGGGGCAGCCGTAGCCAACCTTTTTATGTCCTATTGGGAAAGAAATTTTGTTTTAAACAACTCAGAGTGGAATGGTAAACTTTTTTACTACACTCGTTATCTTGATGACATTTTTATCCTTTTTAGGGGTGATTTTCCAACAGCACAGAGTTTTGTCGACTAAATCAATAGTACAACATCGTTTCTTAAATTTACTTTCCAGTTCGATGGTGTGAGTATGAATTACCTTGATGTAAAACTGACTAGGGATGGTATTACAGGAAGGTTAAATTCCACAATTTATAGGAAAGATACATATGTGAATTCCTTCCTTCATTATACCAGTTCTCACCCCTTTAAACTTAGAAAAGCAATAGTCAAAGGGCAACTCGTGAGGGCCGTGAGAATTTGCAGTCAATTGTCAGATTTTAATGTTGAATGTCAATTTCTGACAAACCTCTTTGCCAACCGTGGCTATCCAGCTACTCTTGTGTCTGAACTAATAGAAGAGGTCTTGAATAAAAGAAATAGTGGGTTTTATAGACCTCTTTTGTCTCAAGAAGGATTGTCTTGCACTGTGGCGGTTCTTGGATCTAGTGCCTCTGACAACTTGGCCGGTGCCATGCCGCTTACTGAACCTGCCTCTTATAGGGCCTCTACCTGTAGTTTCATTTCCACATTTGGGGTGAACTCGTACGCAATACAGAACATATTGTTTAAAAACTGGTTCTTTATCACCAGTAATGTACCTGTAGGTGAGAAGTTAGGTGATAGACCTGTTGTTGTGTTTAGAAGAGGTAGAAACATCAAAGAGTTGTTACAGATTCCTTATGGCACCTGTAGTGCCAGAATTAATGGCTCTTTTGCCTGCGGTCTATGTAACTTCTGTTCACATATCAAAACAGGTAGCAGTTTTTGTATTGTAGGTAGGAAATATTTCATACATCACCGTATTTCCTGTGATACGAAAACAGTTGTGTATATTGCTTTCTGCACATGCTGTCCAGCCTTCTACGTCGGAAAGACGGATAGAAGGCTTAAAGACAGACTGTACCAACATTTATATGCCATCAGGAATAAGAGACTTGATAATGCCCTTGCCAAGCATATCTGTTCTTTTCCTGGGCATGCTTTCTCTTTTATGGGGATTGACCACCTCCCTGTTCATCCTCGTGGTGGACCTAGTGCCCTTATACTTGAGACAAATGAATTGCTTTGGCAACTCAAGCTTAATGCTTTCAACCCTCCGGGGTTGAATGAAAGCTGTAATATTGCACCTTATCTCAAATTAAAATCGTATATGAGATAGTTGTCCCCTTTTTATTTTAAGAATTATATTTTAAGAATCATATTTGCCTTGACACTTTTGGCTTAGTCCTTTTTGCACTAGCACATTACTTGTGGTTACAGTGTCAAGCCACTTGGTGGCACTGTTTCCTACTATTTTGTGAGTAATTGACCTAGCAAGGTTTGCCTGAGGTTGTTACATTTACATTCAGTATTTGCAATTAATGTTAAGGTCACATATTAGATGTGGGTTTTTAAAATTACACCATTTTTAGTAAAAAGTTACTTATTTGTTTTATGTGTCTTATTATGTCGTTCCACTTTTAAAATAATGCATACTTTGGAATGACTATTTAGCATTTTGCCTTTCAAATGCACATATGATTTTTGTCATACCCCTTTTTTGTGCACTTTTATTTCTTAGGAAATATACTGTTTCTTATGATATTTTGAATTTTACTCACTTGTGTTTGACTGTGTCAAAATATTGTGTTTCTTTGTATTGTCACAGTCTTTTAACTATATTAATAGTCCAGCATGTATTCAAACTATGCCTGACGTTTTTTGCATTTTACTTTTTCAGTCTAATGCAGGCATCTTGTTTCACAATTTGTGGTTAATTGATAACAGTTGACTTCAATTAACTTTTAGTATTTAACTGCTTGTGTTTGGTTGCCTTTGTATCCTCTGAAGAAGCCACCATATGTGTGTGGCGAAAACGCTGTGATTTCCTTGTTTTAATAAATTGCGTTTAGGACTGTGTGGGCTTTCGCTTTGTTTCTGGGTTTCTCTGTTGACAGGTAAAGAACAGTGCACAAACAAAAAACAGAAATCAAGCACCGGACAGCTCTAGGAAATACAAACAGTTAATCCATTCCACATGAAATGCTTGACGAAACTCCGCATGTTTAAAACTTATTGTAGTACACAACAATCATAACTGAATGCTATAATGTTGGTGATCTCCAACAAAACAGTTTTGTTGGCGATCACCAACATTATAGCATTCAGTTATGATTGTTGTGTACTACAATAAGTTTTAAACATGCGGAGTTTTGTGACGAAACTATGCATGTTTAAAACTTATTGCAGTACACAACAATCATAACTGAATGCTATAATGTTGGTGATCGCCAACAAAACTGTGTAAACACACAAATAACTTATGTGTAGATTAGACGTTTAAGGTTTTTGCATTATCAATTATGCAAATTTTTAATTCGTTAAATATAGAGAGCATGCACAAACCTACATTGTATTCCAGGACATTCTAACAACTTACCACTGAAAATGCTTTTCTTTACCTTGAGACATGAAACTTTGTTACACACTTGGACACCGAGTGGTATAACTACTATTTTACAAAAATACACACTGTAAAAATATGCAGAATGTTGAATAGTTTCTGTTTTAGAGTTTGGTTTAGTATTTTTTGAAGTGGCAAAGATTCTTTCACATGAGATAGTCAGTGAAACCTCAGGTTTGTACTGTAGAGTATAAACTGAACCTGAGGGTGAGACACTTTTTTACATATCTGAAATTATTTATCATTTGTTGACTAGGAAAGTCCGAATGACATTTGTTTGAATTGTGGGAGAAAACCAACGAGAATATACAAAGTAGGCACCCCAGATGAGAATCGAACTGTAGAACCTTTGGGTGGGAAACGACAACGTTAACTGCTGTATCACTGCGCCGCATAAGTACTTTTACGGTTTGCCGATACCCTGGGCCTTAGTCAAAAATAATGGTGGGACAAAGTGCCAAAATCCGTAACAAAATTTAAATACCATACCTGCAAGCATATCAGGTTTTGTATAAGCATGCATTTTCTGAAGGATAAGATGTCTGAAACGCAAATGTTTGTCATTATTTAGTGACTGCAAATGCAATCTTCACAGATTTCTTAGAAAAACACACATTTTTACAAGGGACAGACCAAAGATATGAGGCAAAAATTTGGAAATTCTGAACAGCTGAGATGTGTGTGGGTATTATACATTTAGTTAGCAGATTTAAAAATCAGTCTCGTGTATGTCAAGGCAAAATTAGTTTAGGTCTTGTGTTTCGGCTTTTCCCGGTTAGGGGGTCGTCACAGCGGATCACCGGTCCGTAGATTGGTTGGCAGTAGAGTTCTATTAGGTAAAAGAAAAAAACGGTAGATAGAAGATGCACTGAAGTCTCTGGCATGTTTTGAGGGTAGGGGAACCTGAATCCAGAGTGAATGAAAAGTAGAAACAGTCGTTTTGTAACTAATACAACACTCCCCTCTAGTGGACAAAAGCCAAAATTACATACAAAATGAATCAAGATAAAAGATGTACTTAAAATTCAGTTAATCATGGATCCATAGATGAAAAACGCGGTTTCTCCTTGATACAGTGCTTTGTGGTTGCTTACTAGTTGATTTCTTGGTTTTAACTCTAGCGGTGGAGCTACTGAGTTGATCAAGGCAGTACCTGTACAAAACTAAATTAAGGAAAGAAAAATTTTGCCACAGCCCACTGAAAATGACAACACCAAAGAAACGCAAGATAGCAAGTGAGTGTAGAAAATTTCAGACACGGTGGGAAAATGAATACTTCTTTATGGAAGTCAGGGGGAAATGTGTGTGTTTGATTTGTAATGAGAGTGTCGCAGTGTTGAAGGAGTACAATGTAAGACGACACTACGAAACCAAACATCAGACCTACATGTCCTACACTGGTGTGGAACGAGAACAAAAGGTTAAGCAGATGACAGCTAGTTTGCTAGCTCAACAACAGTATTTTTCCCGTGCCAAAAAAACTCAAGAAAATGCCACAATAGCCAGCTATGAGGTGGCTCAACTCATTGCCCAGCATGGGAAGGCTTTTTCAGATGGTGAATTTATAAAACAGTGCCTCACTAAAGTTGCAGGAAAAATGTGCCCAGAAAAAAGTCAAGAATTCGACAGTGTTAGCCTATCAAGGAACACAGTTGTGCGGCGAATCAAAGACTTGTCAGCCAACATAAAACATCAACTGGCAGACAAAACATGTGCTTTTGATTTCTACTCCATTGCATGTGATGAGAGCACAGACGCCACAGATACCGCACAGTTACTAATTTTTTGCGGGGTGTTGACAATAACTTTTGCATTACGGAGGAGCTGCTTGATCTCACCAGTCTAAATACCACAACAACGGGTAAAGACATTTTTGAAGCTGTGTCAAATGCAATTGACAAGATAGGACTTAAATAGGACAAGTTGTGTG
Source organism: Protopterus annectens (assembly GCF_019279795.1). Lineage (NCBI taxonomy): Eukaryota > Metazoa > Chordata > Ceratodontiformes > Protopteridae > Protopterus > Protopterus annectens. Next base: position 527,326,537 of record NC_056730.1, on the reverse strand, counting down.
GAGTTACAACGGATGGAGCTCCAGCTATGACAGGCCAGCGCAAAGGAATGGCCTCTATGGTGTGTGCCAAGGTGCAGGAGAGTGGAGGTGAGGCAGTTAAAATGCACTGTATCATCCACCAAGAAGCACTCTGTGCCAAGACAGTACAGCTTAACAATGTGATGAACACTGTTGTGAAAACAGTAAACATAATTCGAGTACGAGCACTCTACCACAGAGAATTTCAAGCTTTCTTAACTGACATTGATGCTGAATATGGGGACCTGCTCTACCATTCAGAAGTGCGCTGGCTAAGTCGTGGCTCAGTGCTTAGGCGGTTTTATTCTCTGAGATCAGAGATCGACCAGTTTTTGAAAGAAAAGGACCGACCTCTTCATGAGCTGAATGACCCTCTATGGTTGGCAGACCTGGCATTTTTAGTTGATCTCACTGAACACCTCAACACACTCAACAAAAACCTACAAGGTAAAGACCAACTTGTACCACAGCTTCACGCACACATGAAAGCATTCTGTGTGAAGCTCCGACTGTTTGAGGCACAGTTGCACACTTTCAATGTCGCACACTTCCCCACACTGTCCGAAATCAGATCTGCATTTCCAAAGGTCGATCTCTCTGGTAAAAAGGGGAAATATGCGTCTGTGATCACATCCCTCCTGACAGAATTTTCTCAGCGCTTCCAAGATTTTTCTACTATTGAGAATGATATCAAGCTGTTTGCGACACCCTTCATGATAAATGCAGAAGAAGTGGAAGAGAGTCTTCAATTAGAACTTATAGAAATGCAGTGTGATGATTCTCTGAAGAATCAACATCAGCTTCTCTCTTTACCTGACTTCTACCGGAGCTTGGAAGAAGCCAAGTTTCCTCTGATGAGACGCCACGCAAAAAGAATGATGAGTCTGTTCGGCTCAACATACATATGTGAACAAACATTTTCTCTGATGACGCTGAACAAAAGCAGATTGAGAACCAAAATTACCAACGACCATCTCTGTGATGTAACTGCCAGCAATCCTGCAGGCCAAAGCGCAACTTCACTGTTCCCACTGAGCGCAACTGTGTTCCCGAGTTCAAAATATATTACACGTTCCATGTGTTATTATTAAGCCCTATTACTAATAAATCATTTTATGTTATCATTTTTAAAACGACTATTAGTTAATCTGTTAACAATCCAAACTTATTTGCATAACTAGCTTGAAATATCCTATTCATGAAAAGCAGTGTTGTAGGCTGATTAATTTAGTTTACTTGTCTTAAAAAATAAACCAGGTGAGGCAATATAATATAATATACTTCACCTCAAGTGAGTGGCCCGGCTGTTTGTGTATTTTACCGCATATGGCCCTTGGTGAAAAAAGTTTGGACACCCCTGATCTAGACCATACCCCCATACCACAGAACAGATACTAAAATGCTAAATTAAATACCAAAAATATCCCAAAACAGCTGTTCTGTGGGTACAGAAAGTATACCAAACAGTTCTGTAGTCAGTATAAAACACTTTCTATCAGACCTCCTCTTTAAACTATTCAGACATAGCCTCTCCACTGAATATGTATCAGAAGCCTGGAGAACAGCTGTAGTACCTGCCCTCCACAACAGAGGCCTGCTATGGACCTTGGTAACTACATGTCTTCCAGTCTCACCAGCATCATTTGTTGGGTGATGGGATGAATCATCGAGGATCTTGTAAACAGACATAAGGAACTTGCAGTACATTCCATAGAGACTAACTAATATGGCTTTTCATAATGTAGATCATGGCTAATAAACCTAGCTGACAACTTTGTAAGACTCACAGAAGCAGTACATAAGGGTAACTCCATGTACACAAGATTTAGTTACAGTTTTTTGACACTATACAACACTCTGGCATCATCAAAAAATTGGCAGATTGTCTTTTAAGAGGATTGTCACCAGTGGTGTACTCAAGGTCTCTGTTTTGGGATAACTTCTATTTGGCTTCTACTTCTCTGATGTCAAATCTGACATTAAATATCTCTGGTTAACCAGGTCTGTGGATAAATGAAAGCTTAAAGCCATCATCAACTGCACTAAAGACATTTGGATCTTCCTATGACCAAGATAAACCCATGATGTCAGGATCATAGTATAAAGTTGAATGCCAAAAATACATTGTTACAGTATGAGAAACAGGAACTCTTGCACACCTACACTTTGTTTTGATCATTAGACATATACTGTCATTAGGAAGATCTTCTGTCTCATCCAACGGGTTACTAAGAGCATCTCCATCTCCTGGTCAGAAGAGTCCATCCTCCTCCTCTATTCATCCCTCCTATCTCAGGCCCACTCAAGAATACAATATACCCTTCAGTATTGTACCTGTCCAAACACCCAACACAACATGAAAATTCCCAGTACTTCCTCAATAGAGAAATCTTGGGTAGGAGCTCCCTATGCTGCCTAGAGCATCTTAGTGCCTTGTCTCTGTTCTCTGTCACCTACAGAGTCATATGGGGCGATCTAGCACTAGTCTAGGAAGCTGTAAATGATCCAGTCCTGCTTGATCTACTACACATTTGCAAAAAGTTATGTACTAACATTCCATCTTTGTTAACCATTTTCATTCTTCTGGATCAGAGCCTCACATCCAACTCTGCCACTTCTTACAGATCACCTAACATACCTCGAATCTAGGTTGCTGCCCAAAGCCTACAGAGCAGTGGAGAATAAGGAAGAACAGAAACTGGGGCTCAAACAAGGAACAGAAGTTCCTCCAATACCCTTTGATCTTTCCAGAAGTAAAGCTAGGAGGAGGTTGGTGGGTGAGAAGTTGAGGAAGGAAAATGGACAACATAGATAAAAAAAAGTTATGGACTCTCAATGTTCTAACTGATTTTGTCATTTTCATTCATTCCTCAACTGTTGGGACACAGTCCCCAGCTACCTAAATCTTAGGAGAACTGCAAGTAAGGATATTCCTGAGCACAGCTGAGCCAAAGGCAGCTCTTTCCCTAGAGACCAGATCCAATTTGTAATGAGCAATAAAGGTATTATGATTATATCACGTTGCAGTTGCACAAATTTTATCCAAGGAAGTTCTTGACAAAAAGGCTGAGGATGTCATCACAGACCTTCTGAAGTGGGCTTTTGGTGGTTTTGGTAAAGATAAACCCAATTTTTCATAAACCAATCAACCATTTGGCCAAAGTCACTTTAGAAACTGGTTTGCCTAATTTTGAATCAAAAAAGGAAACAACTGTTCAGATTTCTTCAAATGTTTGGTTCTATGAAGGTAGAAGTGTAACTGTCTGTGGACATCTAAAAGGTATAACATATTCTCTTTGGTTTGAAATTTTTGGAAAGAAGACTGGACGTTTGATAACCTGATTAATATTGGATTCTGACACCACCTTAGGTAAAAAGGAAGGACTGGTCCATGAAGTAACCCTATTCTTGTGAAAAGTTAAATAAGGAGGTTTAGAAGACAGAGTCTGAAGTTCAGACAGTCTTCTGGCAGAAGTTATAGCAACTAGGAAAACGAACAGTTTTCCAGGTCAAAAATTTTAGATCAGGCTTAGCTAATGGTTCAAAGAGGGGTTGGATCAAAGCCTGAAGAACAACATTTAAATCTCAAGGAGGAGTAGGATCCTTTAAAGAAGATGCAAGTAAACAGGTTCCTATGCAAAAGGCTTCACAAAGCTTGGAGGAAAAAAAGAAGTTATGTCTTACCATAACGTTCCATCTGTGTTGTTGATCTTCTTTCATTCATCACTGATGGAGTTCGGTTTAGAGCCCTCGGAACTGAGTCGGCCTAATACCAAGCTCACGCCAGCCAAAAAATCTCAAGCTAAGTTTCTACCCACAATGCCATTCTCCCTGTTACCTCAGATCGAGTTTGCCCATGTTATACGAGTTTGCCCATGTTATACAAGTAAAGCAGAGACCATTTCTGTGCAAATGCCCTAAGACACCACTTGGACCCAAAGTATCTCCATGTGCTTTTGGCAGGGGAAGGAGGGTGGGAAGTGATGAATAAAAGAAGATCAACAACACAGATGGAACATTATGGTAAGACATAATTTCTTTATCTGATGTTGTTAATCTTCTTTCCATTCATTACTGATGCAACAGAATCTCCAGCTACCTTGAGATCCTTGGGCGGCCCTTATGGAAGAATGTCCACGAGTACCACTGAGCCGAAGGCAGCTCTCCCTCTGGAGACCACATCCAATTTGTAATGACTGATAAAAGTGTGGAGTTTAGCCCAAATGTCTGCTGCACAGATACCATCCATAGAAGCCCTGGAATGGAAGGCTACAGATAGTGCCATAGATCTAGTCGAATGGACTTTAATATTCTGTGGCATAGGTTCTTTCGCAAATGAACAAGAGAAACATAAGCAGTCCCTTAGCCATTTTAATAAAGTGACCTTGGAGAAAGAATTTCTCATTCTAGGCCCAAAAAAAGAGATGAAAATTTGGTCAGTCTTACGAATTGCTTTGGTCCTGTCTAAATAAAATCTCAATTGTCTGTGCACATCCAAGGAATGTAGGCAGTATTCCCCTTTATTACAAAAATTTGGGAAAAATACTGGTAAGTCAATTGTCCGATTGATGGAAAAGTCAGAAATAACTTTGGGGAGAAAAGATGGGTTTGTCCGGAGTGATACTCTGTCCTTGTGGAAGATCAGATAGGGTCTTTTGGTGCATAATGCCTAAAGCTCATAAATTCATCTGGCTGACATGATGGCTACCAGAAAGAGGGATTTCCATGACAAGAATTTCAGGTCACACTTCGCTGCAGGCTCAAAAGGAGGTAGAGTCAAAGACTGGAGAACTAACGTGAGGTTCCATGGCTCTATAGGCTGTCTGATTGGAGGCCAAATGTGGGAAACTCTTTTGAGAAAAGTTTTACATAAACACAGTGATATGAGGGGAGTACCATCTAATCCATTATGATAGTATGAAATAGCCACTAGATGTACTTGTATGGTAGAGGCTGAATCTCCATCTTCGAAAAACTTAGACAGGTATTGTAAAACCCCTGTGATTGGAGCCGAATATGGATCTAGCATCTTTTCCGTTGACCATATAGAGAATCTTTTCCATTTGTCCAGATATAGCCTTCTGGTGTGTGGTTTATGAGAGGCCAGAATAATGTCATGAACAGGTGAGGTGAGATCACCCTGCCTGGTGACTAATAGAAGTGGAGAAACCAAGCTGTCAGTTTGAGACTGGACAGGATCGGATGACTCAACCCTTGGGGGTAGGGAATTAGGTCTGGAAGAGGATCCAAAATCCATGGTCAACATAACAGATGAGGCCAAAGGAAGGGGGAATTAAACATGTTGATGCCAAAAGGGGGCTATGAGGATCAATTTGCATTTCAACTGAATGGCCTTCTTTATGAATTGCGGTATCAGAGGAATGGGGGGATAAGCATATAGCAGTCCCATGGGCCAATCGTGAATTAGAGCACCCCTCAGGGACCCCCCTTGGGGGAAACAGGGCAAAATAGCTGCTGCATTTGTTGTTTGATGGGTAGGCGAATAGATTGCAGCAAGCTGGCCCCAACGGCTGAAGATTTCTGCCGCTACTTCAGGATTGAGAGATCACTTGTGAGGCAAGAGAATACATCTACTCAACTTGTCCATAATCACGTTGGAAATCCCCGGGATATGCATTGCTATCAGAAAGCGGTTGGAAGCCATCGCCCACTACCAAATTCTCACGGCCTCTCAACATAAAGGATGGGACTTTGTTCCTCCTTGTTTGTTGATTTACCAGACTACTGACATATTGTCTGACTGAATTGCAACTGTTCCAGAAGAAAGAACAGGTTGGAATGCTTGCAACGTTAACAGCACCACTCTCAGTTCTAGAACGTTGATATGCAGTTTGGCCTCCAACGTGGATCATGCACCTTGGACTGTCTTTCCCTGGAAATGGGCCCCCCACCCTATCAGGGAAGCATCCCAAAGAAGATCCTGCTTGCAAGAATTGGTTATCTGAATCTGAAAACAGAGTATGGTAATTCGGAAACCATTGAGAGAGAAGTCATTGAAGTATTCGCATGTGCAATTTCACAAGAGGCACTATTGGTATGTAGGCTGCCATGGATCCTAGAACCTGAAGAACCTCTCTCACTAAGACTTTGTTTTGACAAGTATCACCCAGAGCTGAAGCCTCACTCTCTGAAGTCTGTGAGAGATACCAGACAAGAGCAGGTGTCGAAGACTGCTCCAATAAATTCTATCTTCTGGGCCAGAGCAAGATTGGATTGCTCCTAGTTTACAGTTATCCCCAAAGGTTTTGTCAGTGAAAGGGTGTATTGCAGGGCTGTTACCAGAAGATGCTTGGTGGGGGCGGTATGTAGGCAATCGTCCAAATATGGAAACACCCTGAATCCTTGCAGTCTCAAGTGAACTGTAACCACTGCCATGCACTTTGTGAACACTCTGGGGCTGTAGAGAGTCCGAACGGCAGGGCACAAAACTGGTAATGACTAGCTCCTATCCGGAAATGAAGAAGACTCCTGGAGCATTTGTCCATTTTGATGTGGTAATATGCATCTCATAGGTCTATCGAGCACACCCAAATGCCTTCCCTTAGAAAAGGGAGAATGGATTGAACCGTGACCATCTGGAATTTGGTTTGGGCAACAGACTTGTTCAAATTGCTTATATCCAAAATGGGTCTCCAGTCCCCTGTCTTTTTTGGCACCAAAATGAATCTGGAGTAGAATCCAGATCTGCATTGGTCTGGTGGGACTAATTGGATGACTTTTTTGATACAGCTTGTTTATTTCTGCAGCTGCTTCTTCCCTTTGACTGGGTGGAACGTCCGGGAGGATTGCTGGGAGCTTTGGGTAAGCGATGAGGGGAATGGTGGAACCTCTGGTTATGATCATCTGCACCCAACGATTGGTGGTTATTGAATGCCAGGCAGCTTGGTGCAAGGAGAAATGACCCGACTGCTTCCAGAGGAAAGCAATCAGGCCGCTCTTCAGGAGCGCTGATGAGGCTGCCCAGAGAAAGAATCCTTGGGTCCCTGATTATGTGGACCCCCTGTGCCTCGGTAGGAGCACCTTCCAGAATTGTTACCCCCTCTGCCCCTGGGGATATCACCACTCATAGCACGGAAAGGACCCTGAGATTACTTTATGCCACATTTTGCCACTCCTCTGGCTCCTGGAAAAGGAACGTTGTGGGTTGGAAAAACATAGACCTACGTCAGACAGGGTCTTACCATCCTGCTCACACCTGGCCAGAGAGTCCTTCACCTTGCGGCCAAAAAGGGATGATGCTTCAATGGGAGCATTCAGGAAGGAAGACCTGAAAGGGTCTGCAAGGTCACAAAGGCACATCCAGGCATGGCATCTCATAACTATGCCTGAATCCACAGCTCTAGCCACCCCTTCAGTTGCATGTGAGAGCAACCTCATGGACGAATTGGAGATGGATTCCGGGGGTTGCAAGCTGTGAGGCAACTTTATCCCTTATCTCATCAGACACCTGCCCTGTGAGTGTTCCAGAAAATTTGGAGCCTCGTAAAATGTGCCAAGTAGTTCAGGGACCATTTGGCAAAGGACAATGAAGCAAAGACTTGCTTCCTAAATCTTTCCATGGCCTGGGACTCTCTGTTGGGAGGGTGAACAGTAGGATGAGATGCCTTTTCTTGGCTGCCGCCACCACCATAACATCGACTGGTAAACCTCTGGACCAATGTGGGTTTTCCTCAGGTGGAGAAAGTATCTTGTCAGGTCTTTGAGGGATCACCTCAACAGAATCAGGGTTCCTCCAAGCACGCTGCACCACGAACTCAACTAGCTCGTCTACAGGCGGGGTCACCCAAGAGGTAGATGGCTGGGCACGGAAAGCCTGCAGAAACACTGACTCCTCGGAAGAAGGATTAGTGGGCTTCCAGTCACCCCTCTGTTTCAACATTTCAAGGATGTCTCTGAAGGAAACATCCTCAGGTGGTGACCGTGGGGACCCTTCACCGTCATCGAAATCCATGTCCTCCATTACAGACTCCTCAGGTGAGTCTATTTGCTTCCTCTGGCATGACCTCTTTTGTGGGGGCTTCTCAGTGGGGACTTCTGAGGAGGACTCGGAAGAGAGGGCGCCCTCCAATGGGGGGTCCTGCAACTTTCCTGCCCAGTGTCCCGGGGAGGTGGCCTAGGACAGCTGTAGCTCAGGGGAAGAAGTCTGGGGTTCCAATGTCGACAGAATGTTTCCAGAAGCAAGTGCCCTCTCCATAGCATGGAAAGCAGGTCTGCAGAGGGATGGGAGCCTGGAACTGAGAAGGACAACCTTGGAACCGGGGTCACATCCAGCTCCATCAAACCCGCTCCCGAGGATGGAGCCTCAAGCAGGATCAGTGCAGACAGAACTCCCGGCACAGAGGATGGAGCCAAAGAAACACTCGGAACCATGCCACGATGCACTCCAATCATGGGGTTGAGGAAGGACGGGTTCAGCAGGAACTGAGGACCAAAGGAACAGTCCTGCAGCCCCAGTGAGGTCTACTACAGGCACCAGATGAGGGGTTCTGAAAATGTCAGAGCAGAGGGCTTTGGAACTGATATGGTCAAAGGAGAAGAATAGGATGGAGTTCGTGGAGAAGTCACCCCATGTCCTGCAGGAGGATGGGTCCTGGAAGGAGTGGATATCCCTCTGGCTGTCAACAGCTGGTCCACAAGATGCACTGCATCAAGCTCTGTAAGGCTTTTGGTAGATCTAGTGGATACTCCTGATGAGGAGTCAGGTCGTTCTAGGAACGGACTGTACACCTGCCCTAGCAAGGGGTCAATGGATGGACAGTATCTGGTCCGTGGTGTGGAATCAACCAGCACAGATGTCTCAAGTTTGGAGACTAGAAGCAGTGGGGTCAAATTCATACTTATCGGGGCCATAAAAGAGCTCGGCACCGAAGGGGCACTCAGAGTGGAAATGGAAGGTTCAATCGTAACTGCAGAGATAGGCATCAAAGGCATGTACTATGCTGAAGTGGCACCTGGTGCCAAAGTCATAGTAATAGTAGTAAGGTCAATAGTCAGTGCCAGAGATGGAATAGGAGCCAAAGCTGGCGCCGACATAGTAACGGTCATAGATGGAACAGAAGGGGTCAGTGCCAACGAGGCAGACCTATGCTCCGAAGATAGTTTTGGCACTTTAGGTTTCACAGATTTACCCTGGTCACCTGATGGTAAAAAGGGAACCAAATGGGACCTTTTCTTATCCTTAACTGGAGGGGGTGAGACCTCCATCACAGAAAGGGCCTCTGAAAAGGGCGACTTAAGTAGGTCCTTCAGGATCAAATTATTCTTGTGCTCATTCAAAGTGCACTGACTGAAACTTTGACAAATCACACAGGGAGGTTGCACCAAAAGATGGGGCACCCCCAAACAATAAACACAATCATCATGAGAGTCAGTATTCGCAAGCTTATCCTTGCAAGAAGCACAATGTTTGAAACCCGATGTGCCCTTTTTATCAGACATCATGAAAATTACACACAATAATCAAAGGTAAACTCGATCTGAGGTAACAGAGAAGGGCATTGTGGGTAGAAGCTTAGCTCGAGAGTTTTTGGCTGGATCGAGCTTGGTATTAGGCCAACTCTGTTCAGAGCCCCATCAGTGATGAATGGAAAGTAGATTAACAACATCAGATCTAAGGTTGAGTTATTGACTCGTATGTGAAAATTGGAAATGGTTGCTAATTGTACTCTGACAGTTGAGGAGATAGACTGCGCATTGAAAATTGCAGCTAAAAAGTCAAGAACCTCAGAAATCAGTGCTGAAAAGGGATCTAAATTCTTTTCGAGTGCCTGAAAAACAAGTCTTTCTCATTTACTTTTGTAAATTTTTCTAATGGAAGCTTTGTGGGAGGATAACAGAATGTGAAGGATAAGGAACAAAGCTTGAGCTGTCTAGCAATCAATGGAACTTAAAACACCATGTGGTCAACTTAAGGCCTAAAATGTCTGTAAGAATCATGTCTGAAAGGTGAGACAGAAGGTCTGGAGTTGGATCCAGAATTCAGGGTGAGTGTAGAAGATGAGGTCAAAGGAAGGGAAACCAAATTTGACAAGTCCAGTATGGGGCAATGAGGATAACTGTGCTCTTCAACTGAGATGCTTTCTAGAGAAAATTGGGAATGAGAGTTAATGGGGGATACTATAAAGGGGACCGGAGGGCCAGTCATGAAACAGAGCATTCCTTGGTGACTCCCCCAGTGGGGAGGGGGATCAGGGCAAAGAACCTGCTGCACTTGCTATTGAGGGTTGATCCAAAAGACTGCAGCATGGATAGCCCCATCAATGGAAAATCAGTTCCGCCACACTTATGTTGAGAGGCCACTTATGAGGCATCAAAAAAGACCTGCTTAACTTCTCTGCAATCACTTTAGATTTCCCTAGGATGCATGTTGCTATCAGAAAATGACTGGATGAGTTCACTCACTGCCATACTCTCATAGCCTTTGTCTTCTCAACAAAGAGGGTTAGATCTGGTTCCTCCTTGTTTGTTGATATACCAGACCACTGGCATCTTGTCCACCTAAATCACAATAGTCATGGTTGAAAGAGCGTCTTGGAAGGCTTGCAGCACCAGGACAGCAGCTCCCATTTGCAAGACATTGACATGTGTTTTGGCCTCTTTGGGGAACCATATGCATTGGACTGCCCTTTCAAAGAAGTACCCCCCCCCCCACCTAGTCTGAGAGACGTCCGTGATCACTGTGGCCTTGGGTTGAGAGAGAACAAAGGAATCGCCTTCCTGTATTTAACTGGAGTGGATTATGGCTGTTCAGGAACAGACCATTGCATTGTGAGTGTCCACTGAAGGATTCTCATGTGGAACCTTACCAGCGGTACAAAGGTGACTGACACAGACATGGACCCCAGTACTTGTAGTATCAGACAGGCTGAAAGAAAAGAACTCGGAATGATCTTTTTGACCTGAAACTGAATTGTTTGACTTTGTAGAAGCTATTTGAGTGACAGTATTGAAGAGAGCACGGATGAATTCCAGAGTTTGAGTTGGACTGAGTTTAGATTTGTTGTAATTGATAGATATTCCCAGATGAAACTGAGTAAGTAGTCCCATGCTTGAATTAGTTGATGCCTGGTTGAAGCGGTCAGCAGCCAGTTATGCAAATATGTAAACACTCAGAATCACCACAGTCTCAAGTGAGCTACAACTACTGCCATGCATTTGGTAAACACCTTGGGGGTTGTGGTGGGAAGGAACGGTAGTGCCCTGAATTGGTAATGACTGGCTCCCAGCTAGAAGCGTAGATATCTTCTGGATCATCTGTTCATTTTGAAGTGATAGTACGCATCCTGAGGGTCTACTGAGGGTCTACCGAGTACATCCAATCATCCTCGTGAAGAAATATCAGAATGGACTGAACCATGACCAACCGAAACTTTGTACATTGAACCAATTGATTTAGTTTGCTGAAATCCAAGATTGGTCTCCAGTCCCCTGTCTTTTTTTGCACTAAAAAGAGTCTTGAATAAGTTCTAGACTCTTTCTGATCTGGGGAGACCTCTTAGATCTTTTTCTAGCAGCTCATTTATTTCTAGTGCCGCTGCTTTCCTCTGACTGGGTGAAACACCTGGGATTTTGTTTGATACTAGCGTGGGTGGATGAAAAATGGTATTATATAAGCTCTGGATATAATCCTCTGCACCCATGAACCTTTTATAATATTGGCCAGGCTCTCTGATGCAGGGATAGATGACCCCTAACTGCCTCCAGAGCTAGACAGTCAGGCTTCCTTTCAGGAGCGCTGATAAGATCTGTCTGACAGATATCCCTGGATCCCCCCACCTCTGCCACAGGGATGGTGTCCTCCATTTGAATTTCCCCTCTGCGCCTGAAAAAGGCTTTCTTGAACCACATTTTCCATCTGCCTCGTTGGTTCCTAGAAAAAGTCTGCTGAGGAGTCGAGGAAAAATGTACGCCCACAGCAAACAAGATTTTCCCTTCCTGCTTGCACCTAGAGTTACAGAACTATATACAGTACAACTGTTTTTTCTCATAGAAATGGCATGTATGTGATTTGGTCTCACAGTAACAGCATGTATTGGTACAACTGCTGTCTCTCATACTGACAGTGTGATATTTTTAGGAATAGCATAAAAAATACAGAGCCTGCAAATACTGGAAGAAATAACAAGAAAGTGCTTGCATGACATATTGTAAAATAAGAAATATAGTTGTTTTCTCTTCATAAGTAACAGAGGTTTGGTAATTATGATATATCATGATGGCAATCAGTGTGCTATACTTTTAAAATAGCATATGATGCATTGGCTTAACAGAATGTCCTTGTGTGGAACAAAAAAAAAAAAAAAAAAAAATATATATATATATATATATATATGTATATATGTATATATATATATATATATATATATATATATATATACATACATATACATATATACACATTATATTTCTGAATATTTTGTAAGAAATGGCATTAACAGAGACTTATTGAGATATCCTAAACAGTTGAATGTACACAAATATTCAAGATAAAGAAAAATGGTTAACACAACAGAAAATATTACAATATCCTATCAATGAAAGAACATTTTGGCATACTGAGAGCTGGCTTTTTCTGAATGAGCATAGCTAACACAGCAGAAAAAGTCAATGAAAAAACATTAGTAAAAAACATTTCAGCCACTGAGAACTGGTTTTCTCTGGATTGAGATAATGTTGCCGACAAAAAAGGCTTCAATACAGGAAAAGAATGTTTTCATCAAAGACAAAGTTTTTAAAACTATAAAAAGACTTGTGGTGGATATTTTGAAAGCCAAGTCAGCTGAGGAAGTGCAGTGTACCTGATATCGGTGTTATAAAAAAATGTTCATAATCTCACAGTAGTGCTTGGTTGGCTTGTTTCAATAAATCTGTCATTATACAGCCGTGCAGTTTGTGCCTGTGTGACATGCTGCTGTTAATTCCACTTAATATACAGAAGGTGTCTTTCTCTTTGGGACCGAACAATGAGGTTCTGTCAAAGGGAGCACTGATGAAAGAAGATTTGAAAGGTTCTGCAAAATCACATAAGTGCATCCACTCATGTCTCCTAATGGAAATGTCTGAACCCAACACTGGTGAGGTTCCTTCTACTGCATGGGAGATGAGCCTCATGGATAAGTTTGAAGCAAACTGAAGGGTGGTGAAAGGAAATAGTACTCTCTACCTCGGAGGGTATGGTCCCCAGACAGGGATTTGGAAGGTTCTTTGATCAAATCCCTCTCTGGGACCATACCTTAATGCCAAAAAATGCATCATCATTCCCTTTGGGAAAAACTCAGTTCCCACCAGTTACCACATTGATGGTAGCCCACTGAACACTGAAGGCGTTTTAAGAGATCTGGGGACACAGGTTGACAGCAACCTCTCCTTCAACCACCACATTGCCACTGTGGTCAGAAAGTCCTCTGTGGCACATCTTACTACCAAGGGTTTTGCATTCAAGAAGAAAGAGGTCATCATCTCTCTCTACTCTTCCTTCATTAGACCAATCATATAGTATAATGCCCCATTTGGCTTGTACCTCACTTAACACCTGCAACAGCTGGAAAGGCCACAAAAGTACCACAAAAGTACCTCATGAAGAGGATCCTAGACCTTAAATGCCCTACATGAACAGACTCAAACAACTCCAGCTTTTCTCTGTCTTATATCATCTATTAAGAGGCGATCTCTGCTCGACTTACAAAGTCATATCTGACCCAGCTGTTACAAATGTTACACCTAAAGAAATCCCAATCCCTACGCACCACATACTCCAGGGACCTCAACCTCAATACCACAATCACCAGAACATGTTGGAGGGACAGGTGCATAACCCAGACACTGCCCACGCTCTGGAATAGACCTCCCATACATGTCAAGCAGAGCACCTCACTGGCCCTTTTCAAGAGAAATCTTGATTGGTGGATGGGAAATAGAAAGTTCACCCCGGGGATCACTCCAGTGGGTCTACTTGATAGAGACACCAGGAACTAACAGCAACATGATGCCAGGGTACTTCTATGGGCTAGCCTTGTAAAGGCTCCAGGGCCGTTGGCCTAGAAGACACCTATGAACCTATGAATGCACATATCTGGACAGAAAGATGAATATATGAGGACTGTCTGGGTCTATAAGGTGGAGGCAAGAGGAATAATGAAGGAGAGGTCATTCTGGACTTCTGCCTGGCAAAAGGTTTAATGATGGCCAGCACATTGTTTGCCAGGAGAGACAGTCAGATCATCAGTTACAAGAGTGGGTAGCATGCAACTCAGATAGGTGTACTCCTATTATAGAAAAGACATTGGGATTAAAACAGATTGCAGAGTTATCCCTTGTGAAATGGTCAAGTCCCCAGCGCACACCATTAGTGGTCACAATCAGCTGTAAGAAATGGTGAAAAAAGGCTCCAAGTTAAACAGAGATTAGGATGAATGCCTAAACTAGAGAAAAAGCAAAGGAGTTCAAGGAAATACTCGACTCAGGAAGAGGAGGAAATAGGTGCAGCAGGAGAAGAACAGCAGTGTCACAAAACAGCAGGTATGAATTCCATACAACAGATCTGTGTTAGAGCAGGTGTGGAAATAAGGTACACAAAAAATGATTGTGAATGTAAAAACTTAGGTAGTCAACAAAATAAAGTAAGAGAAGTAGGAGAGAAAAAGACAGAAAATATGGACAAAGTTAAAAAGGAATACTGGCTAACAAAAAGGCTAAGAGAGCAGTCATAATGGCAAAGAACAAGTCACCAGATAACTTCTACCAGCTTTTGGAAAGTGACACAAAGAAGCTCTAACAGGATACAAGGCAACAGTATAAAGACTAAACACAGTCAGCAGACATTATTCATAGGGGACATCAGCAACAATCATCTCACCAGTCCTGCAGGACACCAAGAGCAGATGAAAGTATGTCAAGAAGCTTCTGAATGAAGAAAACCCCACGGAAGCTGTAACATTACATGCACAGCCTGCAATAAAAGTGGGAGAACTCCCCCAATTAGACATAAGTACACTAAAGAAAACTAATTCACAGCAGATATGATCAAGATGCTGGATACATTGGGGAGAAATTGATCTTAGGACCACTCATTGTAGTATGTAGAGAAGCGTACCCCAGATGAGAATAAGCATTTTAGTGCTGCCGCACAAGAAAGTGCAGCTAAGTAAAATTACCAAAACAACAGATGTTCAAATGGAGCACTGTTGCAGTAACCTGAGTGATTTGAGTTGCATCCTGCCCAGGATGTGGCCACCAACTAACTTTCAAAGCTTCAGAGCACCTTCCATGTACCCTAACTGCCACAGACTCAAGTACAGCCACATAAAAAGCCAGTTTGAATGCCAAATGTTTCAATGATCTCTTGCCTCAAAAGGCAGGCTATAGTCTTGAAATAACAAATGCTAGGAATGAAAACATCAACATTAAAACATATCCAAAAACATACACAAGGGTATATATACATCCACACCCTGGCAATACATCAAAAACAAAACAAGGGAGATGGAGGGCAAAACTACTGCAACAGTGATCTACAGGAATGTCTACCATTATGGTAAGTTTACTTACACAACTGTACTATGTTCTACATTAGATCACTGTTGCAGTACCCTTAGATATTTTAGTAGACTACCATACCTTAGGACCATATACGGAGGAGAAGAATTCAAGAATCCAGGAGCCCATGGAGATTGGTCCTAGCAAACCTTGTTCTCGTTACATAAAAGGAATCTAGCTTGTCTGTGAATGTTTGTAAAGAGGACCAGGTTGCTGCCTGTAGAATACTTGTAGAGTCCACTCCTTTCCAGAAAGCCACAGAAGAAGCCAATCTTATGGAAGGGTGCCTACCCCTACCTAGATGTATCTTGTTACACTAGAATAGCAAACAGAAATTACATGAAAAAAAATCTAGACATTTTGCCTGCTTTGACACTGGTTACCCATTTTTCTTACCTTCACAGGAGATAAACAGCTGATTGACTTTCCTGAAAGATTTAGTTCTGCCCAAGTAGTATCTGAGCTGACTGTGAACATCCAGAGTATGTAGGATTTGTTTCTCCCTTTCTAATAGGTTCTGGAATGAATAACAAAGAGACTTAATGCATTGGCTCAAGGAATCTCTGAAACCACTTTGGGGATAATACAAGGATTTTTCCCTAAAAAAAACTATGTCCATGTGGAAAATAAGGTAGGATTAACTTACCCTAAGAGCTTGCAACTCAAATGCTCTTCTTGAAGAAATCAGCGCAATCAGTAACACAGTTTTCCGTGTGAAGAACCTCAAATCAGTCTGATGATCTGGTTCAAATGGAAGAAGTGTTAGTTTTTCAAGCACAAAGATCCCAAAAAGGAGCCAACTATTTTTTAGGTAGAGGGATATGTAAAACCGCTTTCAAAAACTGCTTGACTTAAGGACATGTAGAAAGGAGTGGGTCTGAGACCAGATAAGTAGAAATGGCTGAATGAGGAGTAAAAAGAGCTAAAGGATAATAACTCAAACAAAGAATTAACAACCTGAGGAATCCATGCTTGGTGGTTTCTGGTTCTCAAAATGGCACCAATTAGACAAATCACTTCCTCTTAGACATACAAGAATTTCAAGCAGTAGTTTTTTTACACACACACCCCCCCCCCCCCCCTTAGTACCTGCTGCATGTCCTCAAAAAACAGGTGCCTAAATGTTATCAAAACTCTATCATCCAAGCAGTCACCTGAAGTGTTTTCTGGTCCAGATGTGTCAAACAACACCTGCTTTACCAAAAGAGTGGAAATGTTAACATGAATATCTCCACTCATGGGAATGAGAAATATCTGTCGTTTAGGGGTCTATATTAGGAAAGCAAAAAGACGTTTATGCGAATACGTAAACGTTGAACCGTATAGCGCGAAGGACTTAGAGCGAAAGCCGAAAACTGCAAAATTGGAAATATCGAATTTCCATGGTTGGCCCATCTGTGGATTAGCTGCATAGGGTAAGTGTTGGATAGTTATGGAGTTTAGGATAGGGTACGGGTTAAGGTAAGTGCTAAGATAAGTAATGTATGTTAGATTTAGTGTAAGGTTAGAGGTAGGGTTTTGTTAAATGTATGTATGTAGGTTATTTATTTTGTTTGTGTATATTTTTGTAGGGAAGTGTGCGGTAGTTATGGACCTTAGGGTTAGGGAGCGGTTAAGGATAGTGCATAGATAGTTTTGTATGTGGGGTTTAGTAGTGCTGGAGGTAGGGTTTTGTTAAATGTATGTATGTGGATTATTTGTTTTGTTTGGGTGTAGGCCTGTAGGGGACGTGTGCGGTAGTTACTGACCTTAGGGTTGGGGAGGGGTTAAGGATAGTGCATAGTTAGTTGTGTATGTGGGGTTTAGTGTAAGGTTAGAAGTTGGGTTTTATGCTTTACTTTAGGTTAGAAGTAGGGTTTGGTTAGTGTATGTATGTGGTTTATTTTATTTGGGTAGGTAGTATATAGCTAGTGGTGGGGTTGGCCGACTATGACAGTTCAATTTTTTGTTTTCGTTTAGTGCATTCGGGATTTTCGCGGTTTGCGGTATAGGGATCCAGGTTTTGGTATTCGTGCATAGGGTTTTTCGCTTTCGTAATATAGACTTGTCTTTTAGACCCGTTTGCCAGGGATCTGAAGCAGAATTTCTTTAACTGTCTGTTTTGAAAAGAGGCAAACAGATCTACTTAAGGCATTCTCTGCAGCTGGATTAATTCCCGGAACAGCCCCGCGTACAATTTCCATTCATGGGGAGAGTCTGTCCTGACCCTGTTCAGCTTGTTTGCTATGATGCTTTTCTCTTATGGAATTATGAGGCCTGAATAGTCAGAGTGATTTGAAATGCCACCTGCCACGCCATCATAGCATGTCTGCAGCAAGGGTAAGAGCTAGTACCCTCTTGTTTGTTTATATATCACATCACCTGTGTCTTTGATGTAAAGGTCCTTGAGGCCAGAAATAATTTAAGGCTTTCAGAACATTAATTACTGCCAGCATCTCTTTGACACTAATATGATTTTATTTGTCCTGCTGGTTCCACAGACCTTGCACTTTCACACCTATCAATACAGCTTCCTAAGCTAAGTCTGAAGCATCAACTATAACAGACTAAAGTGGAGGAAGAAGGGAGAAGGTAAGACCTGGGTTGAGAGATAACTGGTTCACCCACCACAACATCTCCCTTCTTATGAGCCCGTGCAATGGAATCTAAAAAGATAAAGGATGTTGATGCTGATGCTAAGAGTAGACTTGACCTAAGGTACCACTAATTTTTTCTCATGTGAAGTCTGGCCAAGGGAATCATGGTAATCATAAAAGCAATGAGACTCAGAATCCTGACAAAATTCATTAGCAGATGCCAGAGACTGGATGGAAAGCTCATGAAGATTTCTACATATGGTAATTTTCCAGTAGATGAAAGACTCTTCTTTGGTAAGTATCCAGAAGACATCCCAGAAAAAATATTCTGTGTGATATGAAGGGATGAAAGATGATTTTTCTAAGTTCACTTGAAACCCCAGACTAAGCAGTTTCATGACACTTGTCAAGACAATTTTGATTTGAAAAAAATCTGCAAATACAAAACAATCAATCTAAATATGGAAAGATATGAATGCCTTGAAGTCTGCAGTACGCAGTTGCTGTAGTAGACAGACCAATGAGTAAGACATAGAACTTATAGAAAAAGCAAGACACAAAACTCTTAAGGAAACATCTGAAATCTTTGTCAACTGGAATATTATGGTAAGCATCTTTTAAGTCTAACTTTACCAAGAAACTAAAGTAAACTAAAATAATGAGTAAAAAGATCACACAGAAAAAAACAAATCAGTAAAAATCAAACGAAAAAAATATAGCAAGGCTACACTTTCCACTGTATGACTCCTTAAAACTCTTGCATTAGACACAAAATGGGATATATGCAAATGACCCTTTAAGCACATCAGGTGTTTTAGCTATATGGCTATTCTGAATGTCCATGACTTTTCTTTTTAAGGCTATTTATGGACAAATTTAAGCCAATAAAGCCAAAACCCACTAGCTGTGGACATGCATGTTATCTTGGACAGATCAGAAGTGGTGTTATGAGACTCTAAGCAGTTCCTGCAGGATTTTAATTCCTATGAAGATAAAGGTAGGGTAGGAAGTGACTGTTTTCTGGTCACATTAGATATGGTATCATTATTCACTACAATCCCAATTTAGAGGGCATTGAATATATAAAACTATATCTAGTGAATAACAGTGAATATGATGGAAGGTTGATAGAGCTTTTATGTCTACTTCTAGAAGTTGTTTTGGAGAATAACATTTTTTGTTTGATGGGGTCTACTATCTTCAGAGGCATGGCGTAACTATGGGCATTTGCTGTGTTAATAGCTACGCCAAAGCTGTACTTGCCCAATGGGAGCTGGAATTAGTGTTTAAATTGGTGTTATTCCAGGAGAATGTTAAGTTCTATTGTCGTTTTGTGGACGATGTGTTTATTATTTGGGGTGGCACTATGGAACTCTTGGAAGAATTTGTTGAATGTTTACACAGGAGCACGGATTTGACATTTATTTTCAAGTATTCCAGTATTGATATTGAGTACCTTGATGTTCTTCTTAAAAAATTTCCTGATTCTTCTTTTAGTACAGGTTTATATAAAAAGGAATGTCATAGGAATACTCTATTCCATATGAGGAGTATGCACCTTAAACGTGTATTTACTAATGTCGTGAAGGGACAAGGCATGGGAGTCTCCAGGCTTAATAATGTGGTGGGTAGCTATAGAGAAGGATTGCTGGTGTTGAATAAAGATATTTTGAAAGAGGGATATAGGTATGAGAAGGTAAACTCAGTTTTGGCAGACATTGACGGACTTAGAGAGAATAGGGCTAAAATAGAAGTTATGTACCTACCATAACGTTCCATGTTTGTTGTCCTTCATCTCGCCTTCCTTCTTGCTGGTTGGGTTCGGAGCCAATCCTCGGCTCTGACTTGGATGATTTACTATAGCTCCAGAGCTTTTACTGGCTTGAGGCTTCCCCTTATCCCAACATGCCTAGTGGCGGCTACCCAGATCTCATTTATAATAGCCCACACTAGACATACATAGTAAAAAACAATTTTTACTAAGCTCTTATACATCAAAGTAGGAAGGAAAAAGGAAAAGACAATGCATGGTTAACTAACCTGGTATGTCAGCAGGAAACTCAGGCAGTGTAACCAATAAAGAACTCCTCTTGAACCTCCAGGAAGGGGGAAGGAGGGGGGGACGCAAGAAGGAAGGCGAAATGAAGGATAACAAACATGGAACTTTATGATAGTTACATAACTTCTTTATGTTACGTTGTCCCATCTCGCCTTTGTTCTTGCTGGTTGGGACCATGTCCCCAGCACCTGGTTCTTGGGTGGCTCACTGGAACAAACTCTTCAGGACCATAGAACCAAAGGATGCCCTATTCCGGGAGACCATATCCACTTTGTAATGGAAGATAAAGGTATGAGGATTTGCCCATGTTGCTGCTGTACAGACTGAATCTAAATGCAATTTAGCTGGGAAGGCAACAGAGGTGGCTAAGGCCCAGAATGAATGTCCTCTGGGCTTTCCTGGAAGTGTCTTTTTATGCAAATCATATGAATAACTGATTGTGTCTGACAGCCATTTTGATAAGGTCACTTTGAAACTGGATAACCTTGCTTATTGTCAGCAAAGGATATAAACAATTGGTCTGATTTTCTGAGGTCTTTGGTCCTGTGTAAATAAAAATGTAATTGTCTATGAACATCCAATTGGTGTAATTTATACTCTGCCTTGTTGCCGTAATTGGGAAAGAACACGGGAAGCTCAATGGACTGATTTAAGTTATACTGTGAACAAACCTTTGGCAAAAAGGAAGGATTTGTCCTAAATGAGACTCTTTGTGAAAAATGAGATACAGCGGGCAAATAGACAAAGCATGTAATTCAGAAACCAATCTAGCCGAGGTTATAGCAACCAAGAATAGGGGTTTCCAAGATAGAAATCTCAGGGGGCAAGATGCTGCTGGTTCAAAGGGGGGGGGGGAAGAACCATCGAAGCTAAAACCAAGGTGAGGTCCCAGGGAAGGGGAGGTTCTCTTACCGGGGACCCAAGTGTTGTACCTCATAAGAATGCTCTGCACAACTTATGGGACATAATGTTAGAACCCAAGTCTCCTACATGAAAATTGGAGATGGCAGCAAGTTGGACCCTAATAGTAGCTGCAGCTGCCCCTTTTTCGAAGGTTTCAGCCAAAAAGTCAAGAATCTTGTGAACAGCAGCCATAAAGGGATCAATGTTATTACTCTTGGCCCAATAAGAGAACCTCTTCTATTTCCTAGTGTAAATCCTCCTGGTAGTGACCTTGTGAGAGGACACTAGGATGCGTTGTACAGCAGGGGAAATGTTAGGGAGCCTGGTTAAGACTGGAAGTGGAGTAACCGAGCAGTCAGCTTGAGAGTTTGGATGAATGGATGACACCCGCCTGACTGATGCGTCAAGAGGTCCAAACTGGGTCCAGTATTCAAGGCTCCAGTAGAAGATAATGGCAAAGAAACGGAAACCATATCTGGTGAGGCCAGTAAGGAGCAATGAGGATGAGTTTGTGACCCAACGATTTTGCTTTCTGAAGTACCTTCGGAATGAGAGGGAAAGGTGGAAAGGCATATAGTAGTCCCGGAGGCCAATCATGAACAAGTGCATCCCTGGGTGACTGTCCCAGCGGGGGAACTAGAGCGAAGAAGCTGCTGCATTTGTTGTTTAGGGAAGTGGCAAAAGGATCGCAGCATGGCTGCCCCCATTTGTGGAAAATCAAGTCCGCAACTTCTTTCTTCAGGGACCACTCATGAGGCATGAGGATAGCTCTGCTGAGCCTGTCTGCTATCACGTTGGATTTTCCAGGAATATGAGTCTCAATCAGAAAACGCTGGAAAGACATCGCCCATTGCCATACTCAAAGCGCCTCCCGACACAAGGGGTAAGATCTGGTTCCACCCTGTTTGTTGATGTACCATACCACTGACATATTGTTGGCCTGGACTGCAATGGTCCCGGTAGGTAGAGAGTCTTGAAGTACTTGCAATGCCAGAAGCACTGCTCTCATCTCTGGAACACTGATGTGCAAATGGTACTTGTGAGGTTGCCACGTTCCTTGGACAGTCAGTCCCAGATAATGCCCCCCCACCCTATCTGGGAAGCATCCATGGTCACTGTAGCTACCAGAGGGGGGTCTAGAAAGGGTCTGCCCAGAGTCACCTGGGGAGAGACAAGCCACCATAGTAGTCCTTTTTGCAAGATTCTGTGATAAAGATCATGTGTGACATTGGCAAATCCTGGAAAGACCACTAAGCGAAAAGAAGCCAGTGTAGAATCCGCATGTGGAAGCGTGCTAAAGGAACTAGCGTAATCGCTGCAGCCATTGAGCCCAGTACTTGTAAAACTTGTCTAGCCTGAACTCTGGTCTTCATGAGAAACGAAACTTGCTGACGAATGGGTGACACCCTGTCTTGAGGCAGTTTTGCTATCATGAGTCTTGTATCCAAGTCTGCCCCTATAAAGGTAATAGACTGACAAGGCAACAAGGCAGACGTTTCGCAGTTTATGGTGATGCCTAAGGATTGTGTAGTCCCGTGCTTTGATCAGTTGATACTTAGTGGTAACAGTGAGGAGCCAGTCATCTAGATATGGAAACACCTGGAATCCTAGACGCCTCAGGTGTGACATGACCACTGCCATACACTTGGTGAACACCCTGGGGACTGTGGTGAGACAAAAGGGCAGGGCCCTGAACTGAATGACTGGCTCCCTGCCGGAAGCACAGTAATCTCCT
Organism: Protopterus annectens; assembly: GCF_019279795.1. NCBI lineage: Eukaryota > Metazoa > Chordata > Ceratodontiformes > Protopteridae > Protopterus > Protopterus annectens. Next base: position 527,303,691 of record NC_056730.1, on the reverse strand, counting down.
GGATTGCCTGTCCATTTTTATATGGTAGTACATGTCCTGGAGATCTATGGAGCACATCCAATTGTCCTGACCCAAGAAGGGAAGACTGGACTGCAGTGTTACCAATGGAACTTTTAGTCTTTTTTACCGATTGGTTTAGTTTGCGGAGATCCAAAATGGGTCTCCAGTCCCCTGTCTTTTCCGGAACTAAAAGGTTCTGGATCCGATTTGGTCTGCGGGGACCTCCTGGATGGCTCTTTTTTTCTAGCAATCTTTGAACCTCTAGGATTGCATGATCCTGAAGACTGGGTGGAACATCTGGGATAGAACATTTTTCTTTTGAGGGGGGACTGAGAAAAGGGAATTTTGTAACCCCTGGATATTAAACAGTACCCATGTTTCTCTCGTGATAGATTGTCAGGCTGCTGGGTACAGTGATAGTCTGCCCCCAGACTGCCTCCAGAGGTGGAGAGCCGGGCCTTCCTTCAGGAGAGCTGGAAGGGCCTAGCAGAGAAAGTATCTCTGTTGCCCAGCTGTTGCGGACCCCCTCTGCCGTGAGGGTGGCATCTTCCGTTGATGTTACCCCCTCTGCCCTTGGATGAAAAATCTCCATGTGTGCCAGGCGAAGACCCCTGGGATTTTTGGAACCACATTTTTCCACTTTTCTGACCTTTAGGATAGGGTCTAAATGGAGTGGAAAAACAGACTCTTATGGCAGAGAGAGTCTTGCCATCCTTTTCACACCTGGTGAGAATCTCTTACCTCAGGCTCAAACAAGGATGAGCCATCGAAGGGGTTGTTGGTAAATGAAGACTTGAAAGGTTCCACAAATTGACAAAGGCGCATCCAGGAGCATCTCCACAAAGCTACTCCAGTACCTGCTGCCCTACTCACTCCATCTGCTGCATAAGAAATGAGACTCATGGAGGAGTTAACCACTAAAGGTCGCAAGCTGGGAAGCTGCCCTGCTCGCAACTCCTTCAGCTGTAGGATCTTGCAGGGTATCTCCTAGCTCCTTCAGGAGATCCCTCTAAAGTCATGTGAAATGAGACAAGTAATTCAGCGACCTGAGAGTAAAGGTCACTGAAGAAAACATATACTTCCCATACCTGTCCATTGTATGAGACTCTCTGTCCTGCGGATGGACAGATGAAGTTTCCGCAAGTTGCTTCTTAATGGCTGCTGGACCCCTTTGTACAGGAAAGACTTATCTTCTGGAGAAGTAACAAATTTGTTCGGTCTCCTCGGAACTGGTTCCATGTTCTCTGGAGCGCTCCACGCCTTTCGACTCACTACAGACAAAAGTGGGTCAAAAGACGGGGAAACCCAGGAGGTGGAGGGTTGAGAACCAAATGCATCCAGGTAGACAAACTTATCCTCAGAAAGGGCTAGGGACTTCCAGCCACCCCTCTGTCTAAGGATTTCCAAGATATCTGAAAAAGAGACATCCTCAGAGGGGGACTGTGGGGACCCTTCCGATTCATCCAAGTTTGTATCCGAAGTGATAGACTCAGGGGAGTCTTGATGCTTCCTCTTAGATTTCTTCTTCTGAGAGATCTCCTCCAAATGTTCGGGGAGGTTTTGGAAGAGGTGGGGTCACCCATTGGGGCATCCTGAAACACAGGTTCCCTACACTTGGAGGCAAGAAAAGGGACAAAGGCAGGCACAGGCACCGAGGGGAGAAAGAGCCTATGGAGCCGAGGGTGGAGCAGTCTCAGCAGACAGCATGCTCCTCATCACCTCAAAGGCATCACGGTCCCAAGTCGAAGAAGCAGTCAGCTTCAAAGATCCCTGAGATCCCCTTCTAACCAAGAGCGACGGCTCTGAGGCCAATGTAGGAACCGAGCTCACCTGCACCGAAACTCAGAGAGGGAGAGCAGGGTCGGACAAGTGTCCAATGTCACTTCCCCCCTCGGAACCGGCGAGAGATCTTTGGCACCCAGATCCCTCGACAGACTGAGATATTGAGGATACTGGAGCAGTCGTCGGAACAGATAAGGGGAAGAAACTGCAGCCAATGGTTCCACCACCACGACCTCAATGTACTCCGGCTCCGAGCTCAAGAGTCGGAGGAGGAATCGATGGAAAAGCTGGGAGGGCCGAAGGAGCCAGTTCCTTATGGGCTGGGCTCAAAAGTAATTTAGCAAGTACCTGTGACCTGAGGAACCTGTTGACCACTCTCTCCACGTCATGATCCAAGAGTCTGGAGGACAGAGAGGAGTGTGAAGAGGACCGGTGACTGCCTGCTCCAGGTTGTAGCAGAGGAGATTGTGGAGCAGAGTGTACCGGCTCCAAAGGAGACCTTGATCTCTTATGGGTCCGGACTGGCTCCAAGGATACAGATGACACTACCGGAGACTTAGCTTTGTCAGAGCCAATGCTGGGAGCCGACTGAGCCGAAGGCTTCTCAGTGATTTTTGTCTGTTCCGAACTCTGAACCAATGGCTTGGAGTGTTTCTTGGACACTTTGGCTGGCTGAGGACCCTGAGACGAAGAATCTTGAGGGTTCTTCAAGCTTATTTCTTCTCTCCTGCAGGACTCTGGAAATGAAAGCGTGACAGATCGAGCAAGAATCCTGCAGGTGAACAGCCCCTAAACAATAAACGCAACTCATGTGCCCGTCCATAGGGGACATTTTCTAGCAACACGAGTTGCATTTTTTAAACCCAGAGAGTTTTGACTCTTTAGACATGGTAAACACTAGTCAAGGAAATTTTCAAACTACCAGAGAAAAACAGAAAGCTATCAACTAAACAGCATACAACAAGTAACAGTAACTAGGCTGTAACAGTTAACCCAACAACAAAAAAGGAAGAACTTTGTTATTTTTGCTTTTTTAAAAGGGAGAAAAAAGAAGGGGGAGAGCCTCTAACTTAAACAGCAACTCCCCCAATGGGAGAGCCTCAAACTTAAATGGTAATCCCAGAAAAGGGTGAGGAAAGAGGAAGAACTCTCTAATGTAAATGGGCTCTAAGGGGAAAGCAGGGCTTGAGAAGAAAAAACGATGGCCAAAACACCACAACAGCACAGGAAGGGGTTGTTAAACTAAAGGGGGATAGTACACACACTAACGAGTCAATACAACCACAAAAAATTAGAAAATTAGTGATAAATAGCAAAAAGCACAAAGAACTTAGCCTGAGCCAGTAGTAGCAACAGTGGCGCTGCAAGGAGCAAACGAGATCTGCTTAGCTGCTGCTAGGCATGTTGGGATAAGGGGTTTCCTTGAGACAGTAAAAGCTCTCAAGCTATAGTAAATTGGCAGAGTCGGTGCCAAGGATCGGCTCCGAACCCAACCAGCAAGAACGAAGGGGAGATAGGACAACATAACATCTGTATTTTCCACCTAGACAGAGGGCTAATCTAGATGCCTGTAATAGGTCAACATCTAGAAATTTAATGTCCCTATATTTTTCAATACTAATGTAGAAAAAGTTAAAATACCTATTTTAAAAAATAAATGTCGTTTTTTTCTTTTGCTGCAAAATATCCCAACCAACAAACTACAAGAAAGAAGTCACGGACATTCAGAACTGCAAAGATAAATGTCACAGACATTCAGAATTGCCATATAGTTATAACACCTGCTATCCTTAAGGGGTCATTTGCATATATCCCATGTTGCCTCTAATACAAGAGGTTTAAGGAATCACACAGTGGTGAGTCTAACCTTGCTAGATTTTTCTTTTGTTTTTTACTGATTGTTTTAGTTTGTTGGTTGGGATATTTTGCAAGCACCCTAATGGTTATGGATATCAGCTGAGTACAACCACCCTGTGTTTCTAAAGGTTAGACAAACATTCCACTTATGCTGTGCTGAAGATACCAAAAGACTGAAATATGCATGTCCACAGCTAGTAACATTTGGCTTTATTGGCCTGAATTTGTCCATAAATAGACTTAAAAAGAAAAAAAAGTCATGGACATTCAGAATTGCATATACCTAAAACACCTGATGTCCTTAAGGTGTCATTTGCATATATCCCCTATTGCCTCTAAATACAAGAGGTTTAAGGAATCACACAGTGGAAGGTCTAGCCTTGCTATATTTTTCTTTTGTTTTTTTTTTTTTAATGAAACTAAAGTAAGGGAATGAGAGGTAACAGAGTTTGGTGTAATGACATTTTAAACTTTGGGACCCTGACAATATGATTGAGAAAGGAGAGGTTTCAAGGTCTAGGACTGGTCACAATGTTCCCTCTTTCTTTGGCCGGAGAAAAATTCTTCAATTAAAAACCTCTGCCTATCTGATCTGAGGGCACTAGCTCTAGGACCCTGTGAAATATTTGCCTCAAAACTGGAGGAAGTGTGGATGTTTGATTTACATGATGAAGAGGAATCCTCTGAAAAGGAGGAAGGGACTCCCACTGCCATCTACTCCCCTGGTTGATGATTTGCAGTAAGACACATTTGTCTGAAATAATCTGATAACATAGGGGAAGACAAAGACTTCATTATGTGAGAGATGCATCTATAGCAAGACCCTAGAATCCATGATCTCTCGCTCAACAGTCAGTTCATCTGATACTAAGCAGGTTGTCGACATGCACGTCACCTCCTGCACCTACCAAACCAACAACACATAAACCTACATATGCGGAGGTCCTTACCGGAAGCTTACCTAAACATCAGATACTACACAAACACAAACACAAGCACTGTTCACTAATACATCTTGTGCAGGACAGAGTACACATAATATATCATACACCAGTGTCTCAGCAGTCAGGTCACTAAGGTATAACAGAAAAACAAACATCTTAGACATAGGCGACTCAATTGTGACACCCACAGATGACTCTCTCATCAGGTTGGATAAGGAAAAAGTCACAGTCTTATCTGTCAGCTACCAGGATCGGCCACATCACACACACACTCAAGTCTCTTAACAACAGGAACTTTTATGACTCTGTCATAGTCCATGTTGGTGTGAATGACTTGAGAAGTACCACACTGGAATATATGAAGAGAGACATAACTGAGCTCTCTGATTATGTGTCTCAGTCATGCATGTCCCTAGCCTTAAGCAGCATTTTACCTTCACCTAGGATAACACCTCAATACAAACAAAAAATTGTTGACTTCAACAATTGGCTTAGTTTCTGGTATCATTCAAAAGGGATCCAGTATCTGTCAGCCTGGGATGATATAGTTGACACACCTTGATGCTTTGCCAGATATGGTCTTCATCTGTCACCCCTGGAATTTTGGTTACTGGCTAAGGCTCTTGCCACCCCCACAGTGTCTTTTTTTAGGCAATGTCACAAGAACAAAATTCCCAATATTAAATTACCCCCTAAAAACAACCTCAAGGTTATGCTGCTAAACACTAGGAGTCTAAACCAGAAAAGTACAGTTGCGTACACTTACCATAAATGTAGATGTTAGAGTGTATACACTGTTGCAGTCATCACATCTGGGGTTATCTGCTTGCAGTAGCCCTCAGTCGGCCTGATTAACAAAGTCTTGGGTCCTGTGTCAGTTGCTGTATCTTCTTCTGTGACGTCAGGTAGTCAGGGGTATAAAACATGCAACCGAAGCCATTACATCAGTTTTTCTTGCCCCAAATGTCAGGTGCCCCCTTAATGGGAAGCAATACAATATATATATGTGATTATTTTGCTGCTTGTGTATCTCTGCTACCTTTAAACTACAAAAAAAAAAAAAAAAAAAAAAAAATTCTTGCTTTTTTCCCACTTTCTGAAAGTTAAGAAAGTTCAGTTACAGATTTGCTGTTCTGAACTGTTTGGAAGTTTCTAGAAGGCCAGTGCTTGCTTGGGCTAAAGGGAAGTCTTTGTGTTCACCAGTGGGAGTGGTTAACACTGAACAGCCTGCCTGTCCCTGGAGGAGTGGTTACTACCTAGAAGCTGTAGTTTTATTGGCCATTTTGGGTCAATTCTAAACTCCTTGATCTCCCTCGCTTATAACCCTACAACTCTCTTTTTACGCGGTTTTGCGCACTGAGCAGCGTCGGGCAGCACTGCCTAAACAGGTTTAAACTATTCCAGGCTCCACAAAGTCTGCTCTTCACTTTTTCCTTTAGAACTGTTCAAACTCTCAAAGTAATCACTCTATTCTCTTTCTAAAGCCCTGCACTTGCTCAGCTCTTATAAGGAAACACTAACTAAAGCACTACACACTCCTTGACTTCTCATAAGTTTTAGGCTCCCGATTGGTCGTTCCTGATCAAGGGAAAATCAGTTCCCTTCCCTAATCTGATCAGTAAAAAAAACTAATCTGGTATGTCCAAGGGTCAGTTTCAAGGTTACTCTCCAGTCCAGCTGGTGAATCTAGGAATTTTGAGGCAATGTTACAATTGCCTTATGTACACAGACAACCCTGTCCTCCTTCCAACAAACTCTAATACATGTGAGAGATGCAGTTACACAGCCAAACTGAAGGCAGAGCTCTCTCAACCCAAGACTGGCACAGTCAGTCAGGAGGAAAAGGTAACCACCCACCAGTCTCACACAGACCTATTGCATCTGCATACCCAACACATAAACACACAAAAACATACTTGGAGGCTCTAAATAAAAATCTGCCTAAACAGCAAAGACCTCCTAAGCAAATATCCAAGCAACAGCCACCCCTCAACAATACCCACGAATCACATATCTCACAAAATCAGTGTGCCTCACAGTCACAGCCCTTAAGGCCAAACAACACACCAAATACACTTGTTATAGGGGACACTATTGTCCGGCACACTGACGTCCCGCTCAACAGACTGAACAAGGAGAAGGTCACTGTAAGCTGCCTGTCGGGTGCCAGGATCCGCCACATAACGCAAGCACTCAGGTCACTCCAAAGCAAGTACAAGTATGACTCCGTCATTGTCCATGCTGGTGTGAATGACCTGAGACGTACCTCCCTGGACTACATGAAAAGAGACATAGAGGAACGCTCTGACCATGTAGCCCAGGCTGGTATGACCCTGACCTTGAGTAGCATCTTGCCCTCACCAAGAATGATGCCACAGTATAAAGACAAAATGATCAGTTTCAACAATTGGCTAAAGTATTGGTGTCATTCAAAGGGGATCCAGTGTCTGTCAGCCTGGGATGACATGCTCGACAAGCCACATTGCTTCACTAGGGACGGCTTGCACCTGTCACTCTTAGGCTTTCGTATACTGGCCAAGGCTCTTGCCACCCCCATAGTGCCTTTTTTAGGCAAGGCTCAAAGGACAAACCCACCTCCATAGACAACCCAAGGATAAAAAAACTAAAGGTAATGCTTCTCAATGCCAGAAGTCTAAACCTCAAGATGCACACACTCGAGGCTCTCCTCAGTATGGAGAAAATCGATGTCTGTGCAGTAACAGAAACCTGGTTCAAGGCTCCTGAGAGCACCCCAGCACTACCAGGTTACAACTCATACCATGCGTTTCGGCCCCAAAACTCGAACCGAAGCACAAAAGGAGGGGGAGTATCTATATTCGTCAAAGATACCTACACCTCCAGGTTAGTGGCACTGCACGAAGCATCGGAAACCATCCGCAACTAACACCATGTGCAACTAACAGCGGGCAAAACTGCCTTTCAGTTTGTAGCCTGCTACAGAACACCTTCCCTATTACAGGAACCCCACTTGGCATTCCTGAGAACACTGGAGAATATGAAGGTCTCTGCAAACACTGTTATTGGGTGACTTCAACTACCCAAACATTGACTGGGAAAACTACTCAAGCCAAAACACCCTCGCCCAATGGTTCCTTGAATTTATAAACTCTAACGCAATGGAACAACTGGTCACCACTCCCACAAGAGGGAACAACATATTGGACCTGGTCATCACCAACACGGGGACTCTATGTTCCACACCAGAGGTAAACCCCTCATTGGTAAGATCAGACCATAAACAAATTTCCCTGGACATCCATATCCCGTCCCCACCCCCAGCCAAGGAAATCACTGTAAAGAATTTCTCAAAAGCCAACTTTGCACTTCTCAAGACTGAGGTGGAATCCTTCAAAGCCCCTGAGCCAGAGGATAATACAGCCCAATCCGCAGAATCCTTTACAAATGCATTCTATGAGCACCTGCAGGAATGCATGGATTGTGCTATCCCAAATAAAACCAAGACTCACTCCTCCAAAAACAGGGTCTGGTGGACCCCGGCCATAAATAAACTATACAACAGGAGGAGGAAGCTACTACATGACAGAGCAAAGTCCCAAAAAGGGAAGGCATCTCTGATCAGTATTAGCAAGAAACTTCGATCTCTCATAAAATCATTAAAGGCCAGTTCCGAAAGAAAAATTGCCCTAGACACTAAAGATAATCACAAGGCCTTCTTTAGTTATGTCAGGAACATGGGCAGGAACTCCCAGATATACTCTGAATTGTTGCATAATGGTACAAAATATACCGAACCTACAGACATAGCCAACATTCTGGCAGACAGATTCAGCGCAAACTTCTCCCCCCCCTTCCCCCCCAAAGGAGCAAATGCCTATCCCAACTGAATGTAACCTCCCTGACATCACAGATGCACAGGTGAAAGCTGCCCTCTCCAAAGCAAAAAACACAGCATCTATAGGACCGGACGGTGTCCCAGGCTGCGTCTTACACGAGCTCCAAGAAGAACTGAACCCTCACATTAAGTCACTGTTCAAACTTAGCCATACTACAGGATATGTACCCAAAGAATGGCATACAGCTACAGTGGTCCCACTCCACAAAGGTGGTGCCACAATGGACCCCGGAAACTATCGCCCCATAAGCCTGACTAGTTTGGTCTGTAAAGCTATGGAGCATATTATCATGGAACTCAAACAAAGACATTGGGAGCCTCCAGACACTGGACCCTACCCAATTCGGCTTTGTTAAGGGCAGATCTTGCCTCTTAAACCTAGCTGATTTCTTTGAAACAGTTACAAAAGCCATAGATGAGGGCAAGGTAGTCCACACAGCCTACCTGGACCTCGCAAAAGCCTTCGACACAATACCCCACTCGGGCATCATAAATAAGCTTACCAGCTTAAATATCAACCCCTACATCACAAGATGGGTTGCAAACTGGCTCAGAGATAGAACCCACATGGTCAGAATCGCAGGTGCCATGTCCGAATCTAAACCAGTTACAAGTGGCGTCCCACAGGGCTCAGTTCTGGGACCTCTCTTGTTCGGTATATACTTCTCTGAGGTTCAGGCTAACACGGGGGATTATGGCTGACAAAGTTCGCAGATGACTGCAAACTGGGGGCCATAATCGAATCGCCAGCTGACACAAGCATCCTCCAAAAGGGTCTCACAGAGACAGATGCTTGGTGCCAGAGCCACGGCCTCAAGCTAAATGCTAAAAAGTGCATAGTCATCCCCTTTGGGAAAAACAAGGTGCCCACAAATTACCACATAGGTGGTAATCCATTAAGTACGGAAGAAGTAATTAGAGATTTGGGGACCAATGTAGAGAGTAATCTCTCCTTTGATAATCACGTTGCCAAAGTTGTTAGAAAGACCTTCTACATAGCCCACCTTATCACAAAAGGGTTCGCATCTAGATCAAGAGAGGTCATTGTGCCCCTCTACTCGTCACTCATCAGGCCCATAATTGAATACAATGCCCCTTTTGGGATGTACCTTACCCGACACCTGCAGCAACTGGAGAGACCCCAAAAGTACCTCACCAAGAGGATCATGGGCTACAAACAGATGTCCTATGCAGCTCAACTAAAGAAACTCCAGCTCTACTCAGTTGCTTACCGCCTACTCAGAGGCGATCTATGCCTGACGTACAAAGCCATGTCAAACCCAGAATTAATGGGCATGCTCCACCTCAAAAAATCCAAGTCCCTTAGAGCTACACGCTCCAGGGACCTAAACCTCAGCACAAAAATAAATAGGACATGCTGGGCAGACAGATTCATTTCCCAGAGGCTCTCCTCACTCTGGAATAGAATCCCAATTCATGTTAGAAATAGCCCCTCGGTGACCCTCTTCAAGCGAAATCTGGACGCATGGATGGGAAATCGCAAATTCACCCCTGGGATCTCTTCTGTGTCCCTGCTAGACAGAAGTACAGTAAACTAATCTTAAAAGGGCACCTTCTGTGACCTACTTTACAGAGGCACAGTAGGCTAATCTAATAGGGAGGCAGAAGCCAAATACACTCTGGCTAGGCTTGTAAATGCCCTACAGCAGATAGCCTAGTATCTACCTATGAACCTATATACATATATACAAGGTTATACCTCCGGTTATACCTCCAACAAAAAAGCAAATACACCAAAATGCTTTTAAGCATAGTAAAGGGGAGTAGAGGTATAGCCAAAAGAAGTCAGGTGGCCGAAGGGAGGGTAACCAGGATTACAACACTGAATACACTCGAACATCTACATTTATGGTAAGTGTACACAACTGTACTATGTTCTTCATGTTTCACTGCTGCAGTCATCACATTTAGGTAGATTCCCAAAGCTAAGGATGGGAGGAGGAATTTAGATAGCATTAGGACCAGCTATAAGGCCCTGCAAGACTGCAGTGGCAGAGCCAGCTCTGGAGTTAGAGAAAAATGGCAAATGGTAATGCTTGGTGAAAGTATGCACAGAACTCCAGGTAGCAGCTTCTAGGATGTCCCTGGTAGGGACACCTCTGAGAATGGCTGTATAGGTAGATGCAGCTCTGGTCGAATGGGGTCTGATCCCCTGTGGGATAGGTTTTACATGGTGCTTATAGCAGAAATTAATGCAATGGCCTATCCATTTAGAAATGGTTTGCTTTGAAATAGCCTTCCCCTCTGCCCCTGCAGCAAATGCCTCCAACAGTTGTTCAGATTTCCTTTGAGGTTTAGTCCTGTCCAAGTAAAATCTAAGTTGTCTGTGCACATCTAATGAGTGCAGTATCTATTCCCCTTTGTTCTGTGGATTAGGAAAGAAGGTTGACAAATGAATGGACTGATTAAGAGCCACACTGGATACCACCTTGGGCATGAAGGAGGGATTGGTTCTGAGGGACACCATGTCCGCATGAAAGATGATGAAAGGCTCCACTGCCATAAGGGCCTATAATTCAGATACCCTTCTTGCTGAAGTGATTGCTAAAAGGAAGGCTGTTTTCCAAGAAAGGAATTTTAAATCTGCATTTGCAGCTGGCTCGAAAGGAGGAAGAGTGAGTTTCTCCAACACAAAGTTAAGGTCCCAGTATGGAGTTGGGGCTCTCCTGGGTGGTCTTAAATTTTTGGCCCCTCTGATGAACTGCTTGAGCAGTGGATGAGAGGGGTGGTTCTATGTTATAATGAGCTGAAATGGTTGAGGTGTGAATTTTGATGGAGAAAAAAGAAAGGCCCTTGTGAAGCATCTCAGTTAAGTATTGAAGAATCTGAGGTATGTTGGCCACTGCTGTTCCCATCCCTTGAGATTGGTTCCAAGCACAGAATCGTTTCCATTTTTCAGCATAAGATTTTCTAGTACTAGGCCTCCTTGCCTCTAAAATGATATCCAACACTTGTTTACTGAGGGATGGTAATGGAGAGATTAGGTAATTAGCCAGGCTGCTAGGTTCAGGGTTTGAAGCTGAGGGTGCAAAATCTGGTTCTCCTGCTGTGACAACAGGGTAGGGGTCTGAGGCAGGTGCCATGGAGTCAGCAGTGACACACTGCGCAAGAGGGGGTACCAGTGCTGGCATGGTCATTCTGGTGCAATCAATATCGTCCTTGGTTTGTCTTGTTTGATCTTTAGTAGTACTTTGGAGAGGAGAGGCAGAGGAGGAAAGGCATAAACTGATAGGTTTTTCCAGCTGAAGGACAGAGTATCCACTTTCCAAGCTTGTTTGTGGGGAGTCCTTGTGCAAAATTTGTCCAATTGGTAGTTCTGGGGGGAGGCAAACAGGTCTATATCTGGGCTCCCCCATTTGTTTGTCAACATGTTGAAAGTCTTTGGTTCCAGTTTCCACTTGTATGGGTCCATGAGGTTTCTGCTTAGTCCATCTGCCAGTGTATTTAGTTTTCCTGGCAGGAATTGAGCCTGTAGATGCACTAGGTAGCTCAAGGCTGTGTTCCACAGTGCCATGGCTAGTCTGTAGAGGGGGTAAGAATGGGTACCCCCCTGCTTGTTTATGTACTACATAACAGTGGTGTTGTCTGTCTTTACCATTAATTGTCCTGGAAGAATGTGGTCCTTGAAGGCTGTCAGAGCATTCTGTACAGCTAACATTTCTTTTTGATTGATATGCAGGTGCATTTGACTTGGGTTCCATTTGATCTGAATGCACTTCCCTGTCAGGTGAACTCTCCATGCATTGTCTGATGCATCTGTTTGTTAGGGTTTTGGTGGCAGGGGGTAGAGTGAATGGTAGTCTCTTGCTTTGGTGGCAGGCCTCTGCCCACCAAAGGAACTCTAACCGTAGGCAAGGTATGATAGGAATCATTGCTTCCTGATCCTGAGAATGTTGACACCATAGGCTTTTTAGATACCATTGTAGTTTCCTCATATGCAGTCTTGCATATGGAATTAGAAGAATGCAGAAGGCAATGAACCCCAAGGCTTGCATTATTTGCCTTGCAGATAACAGGGTTTTTGTGGCCATTAGTTTGAAGTAGGTTGCCAAATGAATATGTTTCTCTGGCATGAGGAAAGCCATCTGGGAAGTTGTATTCAAGCTTGCTTCCAGGAATATAATTTGTTGACAGGGTATCAAGTGTGATTTATTTTCGTTTATGGTGTACCCCAGACAAGTTAGCACCTTTTGTGCAAATGCCAGATGATTCAAAAGTATGTCCTGGCTTTCTGCCTGAATTAGACAATCTTCCAAGTATGGGTATATTTGAATATTTCTTTACCTGCAAAATGCAATGACTGGAGCTAAGCAATTTGTGAATACCCTGGGAGCAGTAGATAAGCCAAAGGGCAGTGCAGAGAACGGATAGTGCATGTAGCCTGCTTTGAAGGGTAGGTATCTTCTGCAAGATTCTCTGATTGGGATGTGCAGGTAGGCTTCCTTTAAATCGAGTATTGCCAACCAGGCATCTTTGCCTAGCATAGGAAGCAACTGGTGAAGAGTTAACATCTTGAATTTTGGAATCACTAAAAAAGTGTTTAAGGTAGACAGGTCCAGGATAGGACGCCATGAGTTGTCTTTTCTCGGTACGAGAAAAAGTCTTAAGTAGAAACCTTGTCCCTTTTCCTCTTCTGGTACAGTTTGAATAGCCTTTACGCTTAAGAGAGGGAGAGTACTTGCTTTTGAGCCTCTGCCCACTGATTTGGGGGTAGATCTGGGGTTGGTAATGTGTGGAAGTGAAATCTGTATCCTTGGGAAACTATATTTAAAACCCATTTGTCCTGGGTAATGAGTTCCCAGTTTTTTACCTGCAGAGCAATCTTTCCCCCCAAAGGGGCAGTCAGTTGAGAATTGCTTGGAAGTTTTAAAGTTAAGTCATTCAGACAGTTTACCATATGGGAGAGCTTTACTACTCCTAGATTTGGAAGTGGGAGTCCCCCACTGCTTAGTCCGGTGCATACCCTGGGACTGAAGCATGGGTGTTCTGCTGGATCTGGGTTTGGACTGAGAAGGCCTGGAAGAGGCAGGAAAGGTCCAATTCTTAGATGGCCAATGCCATCTTGGAGGTTGTACTTGTAGGAAATCTTTAACAGTTTGCAAAGATTTAGCTTTTTCCTCCATCTTTTTAAGAACTTCTTCTGCCTTGTTGCCAAACAGGTGGTCCTGATTTAAGGGAGCATCCAGTAATTTAGCTTTAACATGATCTGGCAAGGATTGCTCCTTAAGCCAAGCATGCCTTCTAAGTACAGACCCAGTGACAGCAGCCCTGCAAGATGCCTCTAGTGAATTAAAACCACATTGCAAAGTAAGTTTTCCAACCTGTTCAGCAGAATGCATTAAATCCTGTAAATCCTTATTTTCAGCACAATCAGGAATCAACATCATTTTCTGTTTAAGCAATCCAGTAATATGCTGCTGATACTTAAACATATAAAACTAGCAGTTTAAGGCCCTAATGGCCAAGGTTGCAGAAGTATATACTTTCTTAACCCATCTATCCAGCGCCCTGGAGTCTCTATCAGAGGGGGGGTTGGATTTTTGGCAGTAGTAGCCTTAATGCCCTTGGGTCCCTGTGAAATGGTCTCGGGATCCGCAGTAGGATTTTTGAAAAGGAACTTGTGAGAGTCAAGAACCCTGTAATATCTATCAGGTTTTCTGGTAGCAGGAGGTAAAGAGTCAGGGGCCAAGCTAGATTCCGAAAAGGCATCAACAATGTCTAGAACAGGAGGGATAGCTAAAGGCCTATGCTGGGGCAGGAGTAAGAAATCCCTAAGCCTCTTTTTTGAATCAGAGTAATCCTGACTTTCCCAATGAAAATGCTCCCTAAGAGTATGCAAGGTTTCACCAATAGAGAAATCCTCTGGGGGTAAGCAGAGGGAATGGAGTCCTCAGCATCAGAATCCTCATAGGTGGATAAGGGTAAATCCTGGTCATCAGAGGAAACAGAAATTTCAGAATCCTGGTCAGAAGTATCATAAGCAAAATCAGTCCTAGGTCTCGGGGAAAGGTTGGCTTCCCCTGATTAAATTAATAAGGTCTTCAGCCATTCTTATCACTTGTTTTTTTAGGCATAGAGGCCTGGCCATGCAGTCTGGGCATCGGTTTTCTAGGCATGGTTCGAGTTTTAGGCCTTGAAGAAGAATATGATGTCTGTTTGATATGCAAGTCAGTAGGCCTGAATACACCCTCAGAAGCCAGTGCCTGCACAGCGGCTCCGGACCCATCCAAGGTAGAGACATCCGCAGGTTCCACAGTTGAAGAATCTCACGATAGAACGGACTCCGAATGGGTCTCAGGCGAGGCCTGCGAATCTGAAGTAGCGGGTATCAGGGGCTGTGAAAGCGCCTCACTGAGTACCAGTGAACTGGCAAGCTTTGGACCTAGGTGGCCTGTCTGTGTCTTTCTTTGCATTTTTTCAAAATGTACACAGTCGGATAGCTTACCGAAGACATATCTGGATAATTGAACAGAGTACCAAAATATTTAGCAGCAAAAATATACCGATAACAGATAGTTTGTTGTTTAAATAAGGCACAAAACCAACAGTGAGGTATGTCGTGGTCAGGGCCTAGGGAAGGAATACAGTATGAATGGAAATCTTTCAGGTATTTCCTTTCCACAAGAAATACAATTATTTACTTTTACTTACATCGGTTTAGAGCAAGTAAAAGTTTCCCTAATGGGGTACTTAGCTTTAGTTGAAGACTTTGGTTCTGAAACTTGAAAATGAAAATTTTAGGAGTCGGCCGACTGGCACTTGCGAACTGCTTATGCTTTGGGCACGGCAAGAAAGACTGATGTAATGGCGTTGGCTGCATGTTTTATACCCCTGACTACCTAACGTCACGGAATAAGAGATAGCAACCAACGCAGGACCCAAGACTTTGTTAATCAGGCTGACAGGGCTACTGCAAGCAGATAACCCCAAATGTGATGACTGCAACAATGAAACACGAAGAACATCTGTACTCACTGGAAATAGTCCTCACTTTGGAAGATAGTGACATTTCTGCAGTCAATGAGACCTAGCTGTGGGGAGCACCCCAGCTATACCAGGTTACATATCCTTCCACATGTTCAGACCACAAACTGAAGGCACGAGAACTAAAGCAGGTGGTGTATCAATATTCATGAACGATAAATACATCTCTGGATTGATTAAACAGCACAATTCCCTTGAATTACTTCAGTTGCAATTGCCTGTAGGTAAGGCCCCTCTTCAGGTCATTGCCAGATACAGGACCCCTTCCATGAATCAGGACATCCACTCAACCTGCTTGGATCTACTTGAGTCAATAACGATACAACCAAACACCCTGGTTTTGGGTGACTTTAATTACCCATCCATTGACTGAGTAAATTATATGTGTTGTAACTCACTTGCCCAAAGGTTCCTGGAATTCATTAACTCCAATGCCCTGGACCAGCTAGTTGACACACCCATGACGGGCTCAAACATCCTGGATCTGGTGCTCACCAATAGTGTGTGGTCATCCCTGGTGAGATCTGACCCACAAATCAGTCTTGCTAGAAGTAACTATAACGCAAGACTCCCCTTAGCAACAACTAGACTAAAAAACTTCTCCAAGGCCAATTACAACCTCTGACAAAGCATAAACAGCTAAATAGCCCCCACTGATGAAACAGACACCTATGCAGAGTTATACATCAATGCTTTATACGAGCACCTGTACAATTGTACTGACTCTGCTGTACCTGATAGAACCAAAGCAAGATCTTCAAAGAAAAACAAACCTGCCTGGTGGACAACTGCCATTAATAGGTTATCCAATAGGAGAAAGAAAATGCTGTCTAAGAGTAGGAAGAACAGTCTCAAAACTGGAAACACTCCCCCTTCAACTTAATCAAGCAAATAAGACTCCTAGTGAATTCTTCCAAAACTAAGTAGGAATCAAAATTAGCTTTGCCCTTAACTCAGGATAACCACAAGGGGTTCTTTAGTTACATCTGTTACATCAAAAGTAAGGCCCATATTTGCGCTGAACCCATAGTTAATGGTACTATATATACAGAACCTGTGGATATAGCAAACCTGTTGGCTAACAGGGTCAGTGAAAACTTCACTCCCTTGTCCTCACCACATATACCTCAAAGCATCCCTAACACCTGCCCCCCACCTAGTATCTCCAAGACGCAGGTCTTAAACGCCCTCTCCAAGGCCAAAAACACAGCCTCTATGGGACCAGAAAACATCCCGGGCTGTGTTCTACATGGGTTAAAACTGGAATTAGCATCACCATTGGATATGTTTTCAATCACAGCCTAAGCACTGGCTTCATCCCAGCAGAATGGAAAACAGCTACCATAATTCCTTTGCACAAAGGGGGTACATCAATGGACCCCAGGAACTATAGACCCATTAGCCTGACAAGCCTTATCTGCAAGGCCATGGAACAAATCATCATGGACCTTATTAACAAAGATATAGGAAATCTCCAAATGCTCTACCCCACCTAGTTTGGCTTTGTCAAGGGGAAAAACTGCCTGTTAAACTTGGTGGACTTCAAGACAGTAACCAAAGCCCTAGATGAGGGCAAATCTGTGCATACAGCCTACCTAGACTTAGCAAAGGCTTTTGACACAATCCCCTACTCAGGCATCATTGATAAACTCACCCAGCTGGGTATCAACCCATACATTGTCAGGTTGGTTGCAAACTGGCTCACTAATAGAACTCATATGGTCAAAAGAGGGGACTCTGCCTCCTCCAGTAGACCCGTAACCAGTGGTGTTCCACAGGGATCGGTTCTGGGACTCGTTATGTTCAGAAGATACTTTTCCAAAATACAGGCTAATGCTGAAGGACTGTGGCTGACAAAGTTTGCCGATGACTGCAAACTGGGAGCTATCACTGAAACCCCTAGTGATGTCAACATTCTGCAAAAAGGTCTTACGCAGACTAGTGACTGGTGCCAAAGTTATGGTCTTAAACGTAATGCAAAAAAATGCATTATCATCCCTTTCAGCAAGGGTGATGTTCCTGCAAACTACCACATTAACAGCAATACCCTCAGCACACAGTCAGTGGTGAAAGATAGTACAGTTTTGTACCTACCATAAATGTAGATGTCCGATAGGTATGCATCTGCAGTCATAACATATGGGTTGTCCTGCCTCAGGCAGCCCTTCGGTCGGCCGGATTCCAAAGTCTGGGTCTGGCCTCGGCTGATGTTGCATTTTCCCCGACATCAGAGCGGCTGGGGTATAAAAGCATCAGCCGACGCCATTTTCCTCAGTTTTTCTTGCCCCAGATGCCAGGTGCCCTCTAGGAAGGCTAAATTTGGATAAAAGCTGAAAGTTCCAAACATTTGCAAATTTTATACATATAGAAACAAACAAATACACCATAATAGATTCCCCCAGCTAGCTAAAAGAGGGGTAAGCACCCTAGGAATACCACAAAGGGGAAGGAGGGAGGGTAATCCTGACTGCAGATGCATACCTATCGGACATCTACATTTATGGTAGGTACAAAACTGTACTATTTCCTTCAAGGATGCATCTGCAGTCATAACATATGGGTAGAATACCATAGCCAATCTGGGGGAGGAGGTACTAAGAAAAGGGTGGTGTAGTTAAGATCCCTTGCAGGACTGCAGTAGCAAACCCTGCTCTGGATCTAGAGTATAAGGGTAGATTGTAATGCTTGGCAAATGTATGCACGGAGCTCCAAGTAGCAGCTTCTAAAATGTCCTTGGTAGCCACCCCTCATAGGAAGGCTGTAGTGGTGGCCGTGGCCCTTGTGGAGTGAGGCCTGATATTTTCAGGAACTGTCTTTCCATGAAAAGAGTAGCAAAATCGAATGCAATTTCCTATCCATTTTGAAATTGTCTGTTTGGAAATTGCTCTTCCTTGCACCCCAGTTGCATATGCTACAAAAAGTTGGTCAGTTTTTCTGCTAGTTTTTGTTCTGTCCAAGTAGTAGCGTAGTTGTCTGTGTATATCCAGGGTGTGCAAAAGTTTTTCCCCTCTATTCTGTGGATTAGGGAAGAAGGTAGGCAAGTGGATAGCTTGGTTCAAAGATACCCTAGATACCACCTTTGGCATAAAAGTAGGATTGGTTCTTAGTGACACCCTGTCCTGGTGGAAAATAAGAAAAGGCTGCACTGCCATTAATGCTTGTAACTCAGATACTCTTCTTGCTGAAGTGATTGCCAGAAGGAATGCAGTTTTCCAAGATAGAAACTGTAGATCCGCTGATGCTGCTGGTTCAAAAGGAGGCAGTGTCAGTTTCTCCAGCACAAAGTTGAGATCCCAGGCAGGTAAAGGGGGTCTTCTTGGAGGTTTAATATTTTTGATCCCTCTCAGAAATTGTATGAGGAGAGGGTGTGAGAAGATAGGTGGATCCACATTGTATTCTGCTGAAATTGCTGAGGCATGAATCTTAATGGAAGAATAGGACAGGCCATTGTGGAACAATTCTGCTAAGTATTCTAGGATCTGTGTTATGTTTGCCACTGTGACATCTGTGCCCTTTGATGTGCTCCAAATGAGAAATCTCTTCCATTTAGCTGAGCATGTCTTCCTTGTGGAAGGCCTGTGAGCCTCCAGGATAATGTCCTTCACCCTCTGAGATAAAGCAGTTTGATTGGGATTGAAGGAATTTTCCAGACAGTTAGCTGCAATGTTTTCAAGTTGGGATGCAGGGTCTTGAAATTGTTCTGCGTCAGAAGAAGAGGCCATAGGGGGAGAGGCCATGATTTTGCCTGAGACATGCTTCGCAATAATGGATACCAGTGCTGTCTGGGCCAGTCCGGAGCTATTAGTATCACTTTTGGCTGTTCCTATCTGATCTTCAGTAGAACCTTGTACATCAATGGGAGAGGTGGGAAAGCATATACTGTTAGGGCTTCCCAGCTGAAAGAGAGAGAGTCCACCCTCCAAGCTTGTGGGTGGTATGTCCTTGAGCAGAATGTCTTCAGTTGATGATTGAGTGGGGAGGCGAACAAATCTATCTCCGGCATTCCCCATGTATTTGCTATGAGGTGGAAGATGTCTGGGTGCAGCATCCATTCGTGTGCATCCATGGTAGTTCTGCTTAAGCTGTCCGCCAGTGCATTTTCTTTCCCTGGCACGAATTGGGCCTATAGTTGGATATTGAGATTCAGGCACATTTCCCACAGATTCATAGCCATCCGGCATAGAGGGTAAGAATGTGTGCCTCCCTGCTTGTTTATGTACCACATGACCGTGGTGTTGTCTGTCCTTATTAGTAGGTGTCCTTGTTGGAGGAAGGGTTTGAATGCCTCGATTGCATGCCTCATGCCAGCAATTCCTTTTGGTTTATGTGCATGCTTAGCTGTCCCTGAGGCCATAGGCCTTGGATACATTTGTCCCCCATGTGTGCTGCTCCCCAACCTCGGTCTGAGGCATCCGTGGTGATGGTCTGCCTTGGTTTTGGTTTGTTGAAAGGCAACCCTTTGTTGCACTGGCAGGCCTGAGCCCACCACAGGAATTCCTTTTGAAGGCATGGAATGATTGGTATCATGGTTTCCAAACTGTGACTGTGCTGAGACCATACACTCCGGAGGTACCATTGTAATTTCCTCATATGCAGCCTGGCATGTGGTATTAGGATTATGCAGGATGCCATGTAACCCAGGGCCTGCAGGATTTTCCTTGCAGTAAGCTGAGTTTGTCTTGTCAGAATCATGAAGTACTCTGGAAGTTGTTTTTGTTTTTCTTCTGTGAGAAAGGCCATTTGGGTGGTTGTATCCAGATTTGCACCCAAAAAGGTTATCCTTTGGGATGGTACTAGTCTTGACTTTTGGATGTTGACTGTGTATCCCAAGGTCTGTAGCAGGTGAATGGCATAGGCCAAGTACTTTATCAATTTTTTCTTGTTGTCCGCTTGTATTAGGCAGTCGTCCAGGTATGGGTAAATTTGAATTCCCTGTAGTCTGCAATGTGCAATTACTGATGCCAGGCATTTCGTGAATACTCTGGGCGCAGTAGATAAGCCAAAGGGCAATGCTGAGAATTGATAATGCTCTGATCCTGCAAGAAATCTGAGGTGTCTTCTGCAGTTTGGTCGAATAGGGACATGCAGGTATGCCTCCTTGAGATCTAGAGTCACCAGCCAAGACCCCTTGCCCAACATGGGAAGAAGTTGCTGTAGGGTCAGCATTTTGAATTTTGGCACAATGAGGTAAGTGTTCAGTGCGGACAGGTCGAGAATAGGCCTCCATTGATTTTCCTTTCTTGGTACAAGGAATAGTCTGGAGTAAAATCCTTGGCCTTGTTCTGAGGATGGTACCTTTTCTATAGCTTTCATCTGAATTAAATTGCTGATTTGTTTTAAAGCCTCTGCCCTCTGATTTGGTGGAAGGTTTGGCATTCCGCCTCTTTTTGGCAAAGTGTGGAAATGGAACCTGTATCCTTTGTCTATTATTTGCAGTGTCCATGTATCCTTTGTGATATAATGCCAATTTTTTGAGAATAAAACCAGTTTTCCGCCCAAGGGTGCTTCCAGTTGCTCCCTGGTAGGTGGAATCAGAGTTGTCATTGACCCTGCCCTGGTGTAGTAGTTGTTGTTGTTGCTGTTGCACTACTCCTCTGGTTGGCAGGCTGCCACTGATGGCCTCTGTAGGAGCCCTTGGATTGACCTCTGCCTCTAGGGCGCCTGTTCCTGCCTCTCTGGGCTCGGTCCGAGTCTGGAAAGGACCAATTTTTAGTAGGCCAGTTTCTGCTGAATCTCGGTGGTTGAACTTGCAGGAACTCTTTAACTGTTTTGTACAGATTTTGCCTTTTCTTCAACCTTCTTTAAGATCTCCTGAGCAGAGGAGCCAAATAAATTTTGTTTCTCCATTGGAGCATCAAGGAGTTTAGCTTTGACATGGTCTGGCAAAGCTTGCTCCTTCAGCCAGGCTTGCCTACGAATAACTGCCCCAGTCATAGCTGATCTAAATGAAGCCTCCAGTGCATCATAGCCACATTTTAAGAAATGATTACTAACCTGCTGTGAGTTGTGTACCAAATCCTGAAGGGATTTACGGTCTAGGGGTTCAGGAGAAGCAAGTTTCTTATTAAGTTCATCTAACAAATACTCCTGGTACTGTATCATATGAAATTGACAGTTTAATGCCCTGACCGAAAGAGTTGCAGAAGTATACACCTTCTTTCCCCATCTCTCTAAAGCTCTGGACTCTCTGTCAGAGGGTAGAGGATTTTTGGTAGTAACGGCCGCAACCCCTTTAGGGCCCCGAGAAATAGTTGCTGGGTCTGCAGAGTGGGCTTTATACAAATGGAAATGAGAATCCGGGACCCTGTAGTATCTGTCAGGTTTGGCAGGGGCCGGAGGGAGAGTATCAAGGGCTGTACTGACATCATTGTACACATCATCAATTACATTCAGAACAGGAGGTATAGCTAAGGGCCTATGCTGAGGCAAATGCAAAAAGGTCCTTAATCTTTTTCTAGAATCAGAGAAATCCTGACCTTGCCATTGAAAATGCTCTCTCATGGAGTGTAGAGTCTCACCAAAGGAAAACTCTTCAGGAGGGAGGCCGAAGGAATAGATTCCTCTGCATCTGAGTCCTCAAAAGGCGAGTAAGCCCCTTCCTGGTGGTCTGACAACTCAGACCCATCCGTGGAATCATCAGAGGAGTGTGGATCACAGGGGTCAGTCCTGGGCCTTTTTTCTGGAGGAGGTTGAGAGGCCCTGTCTGGGTGAGGTTGTAAACCCCTAATTAAGGAAATAAGGTCCTCAGCAAGGCTGAGGATCTGTGAACTAGAGGAAGGCCTCTGGGAGGTAGATTTGGCAGGCAAAGCTTTTGAAAGTTTGGCAGCTTTAGCCCTAGAGAAGGCCTTGATGGACATGGAAGCAGGGGGCCTACCTGCCCCACGTGCAGGGGTAGAAATGTCCAAAGGTATGGTGTCGGACAATTCCTGAGCACTAGCTTCGGTAGGTAGCTCTGAAGCCGACTCAGCCGGGGCCTCTCGGGCCTCGGTGGTCGGAAGTATGGTTTCGGAAGAAGGCAATGCCGAGGACTCTGTTTCGGCTGAAACCGGGACACTCACGGTAGGCCTAACCATGGTTTCAGCCGAAACCGCGGGCCGTGAGTGTCGGTCCTTTTCCTTGCGTTTTTTGACCATATGCGAAGTCGGAGTCTCCGACGGCATTTTATAAGCAAAATCGGCTCCAAAAAATTCCTCTGCAAACTCCGACCGACGTCTAAGCATTTGTCGGTTGAAGGAGGCACAGGCTAACCAGGCCGATACGTCGTGGTCTGGGCCTAAGCAAGGAAGGCAGTAAGAATGGAAATCCTTATGAGGTATTTGTTTCCCACAAGTTAAACAATTATTTACTTTGTCTGACATCGGCTGAGGCAGGAAAGAGTCCCCAACGGGGTACTTAGCTTTTTTCGAAGTCTTCGGTAGCTGAAATCACTGGATCTGACCGACCGGCACTTGCGAACCGCTTCTGCTTCAGGCACCGTGCGGCAAGAAAGACTGGGGAAAATGGCGTCGGCTGATGCTTTTATACCCCAGCCGCTCTGACGTCGGGGAAAATGCGACATCAGCCGAGGCCAGACCCAGACTTTGGAATCCGGCCGACCGAAGGGCTGCCTGAGGCAGGACAACCCATATGTTATGACTGCAGATGCATCCTTGAAGGACATCTGGGCACACATGCAGACAGCAACCTTAACTTCGATCACCGTGTCTCCACAGTGGCAAGAACGGCATTTTATATTGTTCATAAGTAATGGCATTACCTCCAGGAAAAAAAGCGGTTATAACCCCCTGTACTCTTCCCTCATCAGGCTAATAATAGAGTACAATGGTCCTTTGGTATGTTCCTTTCCAAACACTTGCAGCAATTGGATAGACCACAAAGGTTCCAAAATATAGGGTCTTCAAGATTTGTCTTATGCGGACAGACTGAAATCATTGTCACTTTACTCTGTGTTGTACAGAGTGCTCAGAGGCAACCTATGCCTTGCATATAGAGCAATCTCTGACCAAGCTTTAATGGAAATGCTGCACATTCGCAAGTCAAATGGCACACAGGTCACTTGCACAAAGGATCTTAACCTGGTATGTGACAACAACAGAACTTGGTAGAGAGACAAATTTGTCTCACAATGATTGCCCCACCTTTGAAACAAGCTTCCTATTCATGTAAAAGAAAGCCACTCATTGGCCCTATTCGTGAGTAATTTGGACAACTGGATGGGTAACCAGAAATTCGCCCCAGGGGTTCCAACTGTGTCCCTCTTGGACAGGGGCAATAGTTGCTGATTTTAGAGTCTGTTTGAACCAGACACTCTTGGGAACACGGGTTGAACTTGGCTAGGCTTGTAAGGGCCCTGGGGCTGTTAGCCTAGTAACTTCCCATGATCCTATTACCTGCGCTAAGTGATGGATTGCCAGGGTGTTTGGGGTACCTAGACATGCAAGTAGTCATGCTATTTGGACTGTCCTTGGTTCTGTGAAACTTCCCCTTTCTTTTTAGTGCCTCATTGACTTGATTCCAAAAGAAAATTGTAACAGATACAGCAGAACATGAGTGGGCACTGGGCGGACAGGACATACTCTACACTGCAGAGTGCAGAACTTGAAGCACGTACTTGGCAGCAGAACCTTAAGTAAAATTAAATTGTAAATAGTGAAACACTGAACAGCTCTGCAAGCTCCGCTCACTGATGTGCTGTGCTGCTGCTGCTAATACTTTTCCCTCCATTCCAAATCCAAATTTCCAAACAGGAGGGCAGACTGCCTCACGGAGTTGACATCATCATGCATGCCCCTGCACGTTAATTATGTTGTGGCAATGCATGATGGTGTCAGTGACAACTTCTAATTGTAAATAACAACAACAACAAAAATTGAAAAAAAATCGGGAAATCAAGGGGTCGCTTGGGAATTCATGGCACCCCATTATTTTGCCCTGAAAACTGTTAAATATTAAGGAATTCGGTACAATTGAGAGGTATGATGTCACAACAGCAAAGAAGGAGTTGGATGAGATTTAGCTGGAAGAACCAGCTACAGCAGTATCCTATGTGAGACAGAAGAGGGCACAATACATCATGGCACTGGCAAAGAGGCAGTGTTTGATCCACAACTATGGACAATAACAAAGACAATAAAAAATGAAACTAGAATTAATATGGATGTATACAATAATACACCCAAGCTAAGCAGTATAGTTCAATGACTGGTTATGCTGTGTATAAGACATTACATACTGACACAGAACAAAGAACTGCAGAATGTGTCATTCCTTGCCCCCATTTACTGCCAAATCCTCTCCATCACCCATTTTCCACTCTCTTAGTCCACATCTTGTCACTGTTGCCTCCCCTTATGTTTTACTACCTTCCCTGTCCATCTTTCTGTTCTATATTTGCTTGTCTGTCCCTGCTTCCCTCCTTACACCTACCTTACCACCTTGTGCTATGTGTAAACTAACTCCTGCTACCTTACCTCCCTACCTTTCTTCTTAAAAAACAAAAAGGGCAACTGTTCATAAAAAAGATATAACATTCATCCTACTCACTCTGTCTTCCCTTCCTGTTGTCCTTCTGTGTATTCTTCTGCTTGCTTTTCCCCATTTCACCTGATGACAAAATGACTTGGCACTTTGCTGTGATGCCCTTGTATGGGTTGCCATAGTGCTCATGTTGCAACTAAGAGGCACTTTAATGCATGTGTGAATGTGCATGCTGTCAGGAATCCCACCAGGCTGATGCTTTCCCTTGGGTCACACGATCACAAAAAGAGTAGATGGTTCAGCAGTGCGGATACTATCATTATCACAGCTACAAAGTTTCATTATGCAGTCCTGTCTCTAGCGCGACACTGCTGCGCCAACTCTCATGACTTATCAGCATAAAGTCAAGTCATACCGAATTCATCACTGCTTGGTGACATTATGCTTGTTTCTACATACCACACTATTTTTTCATTACACATTTACCAGCTTCCTGATATGCACATCTGACTACCTAAGAAGGTCAGAGCAAAAAAAAGTGTTAAGTTAACCTACCTGGATTCCTTTCTGAGCTGTTAACACCAAGAGAACCCGGGAAGGAAGGACACACCAAGATGCCTAAAAAACACAATTAAACCATGGTAATTGTTAATAACATTGATATACACTGACAGAATGAGCCAACTCAGCCATTGCATTTTCTGGGAGAAACTCCTACAGATCTTGCACTTGCCTAGTTTTTGAAACAGGTGGTACAAAACACTATTATACATCCAGTGTTCTTCTGTATTACCTGTGGTTCTTCAAGTCAGAATTTTCTACAAGAATGAGTGCTCACAGCAGGCACACAGCTATACTTTGGCACAGTAAAACTGAAAGAGTAGGTAGCATCATAAAAACAATGAGTGTGTGCATGTGTGTGCACATGAGTGCAAGCATATCTGCCTAAAACCAAGTATATTTAAATACAGTCTAGGATTCTTCAAGCCATCATGCCATAACCTCTCCAGGGACAAATGCACAGGATGGGCAGAGAGTGTGGTTAGGCACTGTAAAAGTGAAAGTGCACGTATCTTCTTTAGCTATGTTAGAAACCTGGGTGGAAACTCTCAGATATGCTCAGAATTAGTCCAAAATGATAAAAAAAAAATCACTGATCCCACAGACATTGCCAACATAATGGCAGACAGGTTCAGTGCAAATTTCTCCCCTCCCTCCCCCCCAAAAGGAGAAATATCTATCCCACCAGAGTCTAGCCTCCCAAACATCTCAGATGCCCAGGTGAGAGCTGCTCTCTCTAAAGCAAAAAACACAGCATCAATGGGACTGGACGGTGTCCCCGGCTGTGTGCTACACGAACTCAATGAGGAACTAAACCCACACATAAGGCTGCTGTTTAATCTTAGCCTTACTACAGGATACGTACCCAAAGAATGGCGTACGGCAACTGTGGTCCCACTCCACAAAGGCGGTGCTTCTACGGCAACTGGAAATTACCGCCCCATAAGCTTGACGAGCCTTGTCTGCAAAGCTATGGAGAGGATCATAATGGAACTCATAAATAAAGACATTGGGGACCTACAGACACTGGATCCTACCCAATTTGGCTTTGTCAAGGGCAGATCCTGCCTCTTGAACTTGGTCGACTTTTTCGAAACAGTCACTAAGGCCATTGAGGAGGGTAAGGCAGTTCACACAGCCTACCTTGACCTAGCAAAAGCGTTCGACACAATACCCCACTCGGGCATCATAGAAAAGCTCACCAGCTTAGATGTAAACCCATATGTCACAAGATGGGTTGCAAACTGGCTCAAGGACAGAACACACAGGGTTAGAGTTGCTGGTGCCATGTCAGACTCTAAGCCGGTCACGAGCGGTGTCCCACAGGGCTCAGTCCTGGGCCCCTCTTGTTCGGCATTTATTTTTCTGAAGTGCAGGCAAACATAGGGGATTGTGGCTGACAAAATTTGCAGATGACTGCAAACTGGGCACCATAATTGACACTCCATCAGACACAGACATCCTCCAGAAAGGTCTCATAGAAATGGATAACTGGTGCCAGAGCCATGGCCTTAAGCTAAATGCCAAAAATGTATAGTCATACCCTTTGGGAAAAACAAGGTAACCCTAATTACCACATAGGTGGTAATCCATTAAACACGGAAGAAGTTATCAGGGACCTGGGGATCCAAGTTGACAGTAACCTCTCTTTGACACTCACATTGCCAAAGTGGTTAGGAAGACCTTCTACATTGCCCACCTGATCATGAAGGGATTCACATCCAGATCAGGAGAGGTCATTGTACCCCTGTACTCTTCACTTATCAGACCAATGATTGAGTACAATGCCCCATTCGGAATGTACCTTACCCGACACCTGCAGCAGTTGGAAAGACCCCAAAAGTTCCTCACCAAAAGGATAAAGGGGCTCAAACATATGTCATACGATGCCCGACTGAAGAAACTCCAGCTCTATTCAGTCGCATACCGTCTGCTCAGAGGTGATCTGTGCCTGAC